>NC_137004.1:860000-994306 GCF_032717465.1 Coenobita brevimanus | reverse complement strand
GGGACATTTAATTGGATACTTACTAGGTGAATATGCCCAGAACCTTCTGAAAGTTTTATTATTCCTTATTATTATTATTATTTTTATTCATGCTACCTGGAGGGGTAAGGTATATAACTTCCTTCCCAGCTAATTTTATAAAAAATAATTTGAGTTTTTAATGACAGATTCCCAGCCTTCACAGTTTATGGCCAAGTGTAGCCTGATTGGGAGGGTAATTTTGACTAGTAACCAAGGAGACATTTCCACTACTCATGACCAGGGAGCTCTCATGTAAAATCTCTAACCCCTTTTCTGTTAATGGCCAGGGTGTAGTCAGATTGGGAGGGGGTAATTTTGATTTTAGTAACCAAGGAGACTCATTCCCTAAGACTCAAATTTCATGCGACAACTTTCCAAAGATTCCTAACTCCTTTTCAGTTAATGCCAGGTGTAGTCAGATTGATGCTTTTTGATGCATATTTTGACTATTGTAACCAAGGAGACTCATTCCCTAACCAAGGCTCAAATTCCATGCAGCAACTATTCAGAGATCTCTAACTCTTTTTCAGTCAGTGGTTGGCCAGGTGTAGCTAGATTGGAAAGATAATTTTGACTAGTAACCAAGGAGACTCATGACCAAGGCCCTGTGTAATGATCCCTAGCCTGATTTTAGTTACTTTATGGACAAGTGTAGTCAGATTGGGAGGGTAATTTTGACTAGTAACCTAGGAGACACAACCAAAGCCCTACGTATTGATCCTTAGCCTAATTTCAGTTACTTTTTGGCCAAGTGTAGGCAGATAGGAATGGTAACTTTGACTAGTAACCAGGGAGACTCATTCCCTAACTAAGGCTAGTATTCCATACAGGAACTATGTAAAGATCCCTCACCCCTTTTCAATAAGCTGATGGCAAGTAGTAGTCAGATTGATGGTAATTTTGACTAGTAACCAAGGAGACTCATTCCTTACTCATGACCAAGGAGGCTCTTCATATTTTTCAGTTAGTTTATGGCAAAGCTGTCAGATTTGGGGGGTAATTCTGGCTAGTAACCAAGGAGACTCATTCTTACTCATGACCAAGGCTTTTGTAAAGATCCCTAGCCCCTTTTCAGTTAATTGATGGCCAGGTGTAGTCAGATTGGGAGGGCAGTTTTGACTAATAACCAAGGAGACTGTCACAATAGCTTTGCCCAGGTGTTCATTCCTTTGTATATTATAAATTTCACATAGTGCATTGGCAGAAAAAAAGCAATGGTATGGCTGTACATTCATCCCATAGCACTTCTTTGTGACTAGCATCATGTTCTAGTGTTTATCTGATTACAATTCAGAATTCAGGATGGAGAGATGGCAATTTTAGGCCAAGGTAGAGTAAAAGCAAGCTAGTAACCAAGGAGACTCATAGCACTTGTTCATGACTAGCATCAAATTTTAGTTGTAAATTGGAATAGTAACCAAGGAGACACATCCCTGACTCAAAACCACAGCTCGTCAGATGCAACCACATCTTCGTATTTTGTGTGGGCGTGACCAGTCAGATTTTAGTAGTTGTAAATTGGAATAGTAACCAAGGAGACTCATTCCTAACTCATAACTATAGCTCGTCAAATGCAAACACATCTTGGTATTCTTTTGCAGACTCTGAATACCTGGCTGTAACAAAATTTTATTAGAATATGATGCCATGCCCTTCTTTTTTGGTTTAAAATATCATAGCATCATGAATTTTGAATTGTAATTGTAAATAAGTAAAATGTTGGTAGTCATGGAGAAGTGCTGTGGAAAGGGTACTCTTTAGCATTACCTTGTTCTGCCACTGAACTGTGAGATGGACTGCGTAAGGCAAAATATAGGCCAGATAGAAGGTAGAAGTAGTAGTTCTATATACTGTATAACTGTCTACTCTAAATATGAATAATTTATTATATTCCTACGATCATTGCAGTGGTGTTCCTGTGGCGGCCTTGGGTTTGTGTGGGTGTAAGTGAAGTACAAGAAAGCAGGGTTCGAGAGAGATGGCAGCGTGATGGCGGTTCAAGAGGAGTGAAGGGAGACTGCCTGGAGAACTCAGAGTAGCAGAGGGGCCACGACTGCTTGGAAAGGTTGAAATCTGGTGCGATGGGTATAGTACTGTCTCCTGTCTCTCCCGTCTGTTTTTCCTGTCTCTTGTCTTTGTCCCTCTTGTCTCCCTCTTGTCTCTCTCTCTCTCTCATGTCACTTCTCTTGTTTGTCTCTCATGTCTGTCCTTCTTGTCTGTCCCTCTTGTCTGTCTGTCGTATCTGTCTGTCTTATGTCTCTTTTCTGTCTTTCTCTTTTCTGTCACTCCTGTTTGTCTGTTAGTGTAGGCAGGTAACTATGGAGGGTTGAATTGAGCAAGGACACTCATTCTTACATTATAGCCAAGGATGAGATGGAGGGATGGAGTGGAGAGATGGGAGGGGGTGTAAGTTGGAGGGATGGAGAGTAGATACAGGTAGATATGGCAGAGAATGTGTGTAAGAGGGAGGAGTGTGGGTAGATATGGTGGAGGGGGGGTGAGAGTTGGAGGGATGGAGATGAGAGAGGGGGTGAGTTGGAGGGATGGCAGAGGACAGGACAGTGTGGAGGATATTTGTGGCCACACCTTACAGGATTAAGATCTGGCAATAGATAGATTAGATAGATATATAACTGAATTTCCATCAAGCACACTGTATTGATGTAGGAGTGGTAATGTCCAGTGAAAACATATAGTAACCAAGGAGACTCATTCCTACCTCCATAACTATAAAATTAATGAAACTGTAATCAATTAAATACTAAATTTGTGAGAATGGGCAAGTTCCATCAGGTGAAGGACAGACTACAGTATAGCTAAGTGGCAAGATTACTTTTTCCTTGGTTAAGAAATCTAAGTGAGATGGAAGCACCGATTTTAGCCCATAAATTGGTATAGCTTTTTGTCCTTTTGTGGAGGGATACAGCTTAATGCCAGATTGACATTACCTTGCCTGTACACCTTTCCCATAGGCCAGAGGTCAGCAACCCTTAAAGCTACATGAGCCATTTGTTTTAAAGTTTCATAAAAATGTAGTACTCTTGGAGCCACAATACAAAAAATTCTGAAACTGAAATCTGCAGTATTCTAAACAAAACATTACGGTGATACTGTTTGATCTACTTGTAGTATAGATCTTTTGTTTCATAAAAATGTAGTACTCTTGGAGCCGCAATATAGAAAATTCTCATAAATCGAAATCTGCAGTATTCTAAATCTAAACAAAACATTACGGTGATATTGTTTGATCTGCTTATAGTATAGATCTTATCAAAGCTGAATGGAAAATCTAATGTTGCCTTGCATGTGTAATATGATGCCTTTGTTCTGAAAGAATAATTGGTTATTTATGAAGCTCCTGGAGCCACAAAAGTGTCCTAAGAGCCGCTTGCGGCTTCTGAGCCGCAGGTTGCCAACCTCTGCCATAGCCCTTCTTTAGCATAATTAACAAGTCATTTAGATACAGGTGTTAGAGCAGTTAACAGACTATACAGTAGACTATGCAAGAAAGATTAGGGAACAGTTGGTACGTTATGACCCAAGTTTTATCCAGTGTGGGTGAAGGCATTGGTAAAGTATATATCTACAGAGGTGCAGTCATAGAAATTTACTGTCCATTGCATTGGGCATGTGGAGTGAATGAAGGATGGCAACTGGATGCAGCGGGGAGAGGTGTGAGTGTTGAGGGTAGAGTAAAGGGGTAGATTGAGATGGTTTTGGGAGGAAGGATGGGGCTGGAGTGTATTGGTGTGATGAGAAGGGGGTAGACTGAGATAGTTTGGGAGGAAGGATGGGACTGGAGTGTAGTGGTGGTGTGGTTAGGAGGGGTAGAGTGAGATGGTTTGGGCATGTGGAGAGGATGGGGGATGACATTTGGGTGCGGAGGGTGAGAGATGTGAACATGTAGGGTAAAGTTGAGAGGCCGACTGAAAGACCTGGTATGAAGTCTGTGTTCTCAGGGATAAAGGGCTGGACAGAGAAGCTGCTAGAGATCAAGCAGCATGGAGAACTGCCATTAGGTGATCAAGGCTGATATATGGAAGCATCTTGGAGTTTTTATAAATGAATGAATGAAGGAAATAAGTTCCCTTTTCCCGCTCCATTAGGCGGGTAAAGATGTTGAGTTATAAATGTAAGTGCTTCCTCTATTATTTCTTTCCCTGTCCTTCCTTTCTGCACCCCTTCCTCACTCCAGCATTAGGTGGAAAAGATCAGGATGAAGGAAAATGAAGATTGTTCCTAGCTAGTTTGATGTTTGCATTTGCCTAACTTGAATAGGGAAGTAGCATTATACTGTATAGGAATAAATGCATTGGTTACTAGGCATATTTGGGTGTTAACATATTTCACTGAGAAACTTACTTACTAGAGCCCATAACTCAGTTGTGGGTTCATGCTTATCTGGATATGAATGTAGGAGACTTCATGCTAAAATTCCCCTTCTGCAGTCCACCATCCTCCTCCTGAGAGATAGGTACATATGTGTATGGCAAGAATATTAACTGATAGACTCCTTGAAATGGCTTAGTTTGATACAGCCTTCAGTATGTCCTTCAGCCTAAGATTTAACTAGTGTTGATGGTTGAGGTAGCACTGGCATTGTAGTTCAAGGGTGGAGTTGTAAAGCATGTTTGTATTTTAGGGCAGTATGACGAGGGCAGCTTGATGGCAGAGGTAGCCACCCCTGCTGTGGTGGGTGTCTGGTGGTAGACATCCACCACCACCACCACCACCACCACCACCACCACCAGTGATGAAGGGGAGCAACTTGGCTGGATACTACAAGATGAGTACATTTAAAAATGTTATACACATACTCACTTAGAGTGCCAGTCTGTTGAAATAACCATTGATGGGCCAGCGGAGTGTTTCATACATAACGTATAGTTTTCTATAAATCTTGCTGTGGTGCTGCTTTTGTTAATTGCCGGTTGGTTGCAGAACTGGCCTCAGTAAGTGTTAGTCAAAATGCACTGCAACTTGTGCTTAAATAGCTGAGGAAGCTAAAGTTGCAAGAATCATGCAGAACATTAAAAACTCAATTTTGCTAAGTGGAATTATTTGCAGTAAGTGTGCTGCAGTTAAATTGGCAGTGCCTAACAACCATATCCCAGGAAATGATCACTGCCACCCCTTGTGCCTTAGGTTGCATTCTTAACTTTTCCATATAGTTTTAAGTCTTTGGAGACTTGTAACAGAAGACAGATAGCCATTATTACCCCATCAGTAAATAAAATATCCCCAGAGCTGGATAAAACCATTGGCTGTGGCAGGAGTGAATTAACACACAACAGGAAGCTCCTTGACGTCTCTTCTGTAATGATTTATTTTAGGGGTTAAACTTAAGTCAATTGGAGACCCCTGCATTCAAAAGGAAGCTCCCTAACACCTCTTCCTTAGCTATTTATCTAGGGAAATCGGTGGTGTGATAGTAAAGCCTTGTCTTATATGCAGATTTCTAAGTTCCATTGTTACTTGTTGTTCTCTCAAATGCCTTGATTTTATTTTTAATGTTGATTATTTTTAATGTTGAGTAACAGTTGGGTGCAGAAGGTGATAAGTGGCAAGGTTGAGGGTAGGGGTAAGAGGCAGACTGAAAAAGATCTGGGAAGAGGCCATAGGGTGTGACTTCAGGGCTAGGACTGAATAGGGAGGCTGCCAGAGATTGAGCAGTGTGGAGAGCTGCTATTAAGTTATGAAAACCGATGCATTCAAGCATGTTGGAGCCTTTATAAACGATATGATAGCAGTATTTCCAGAGTCTATGTAAATGATACGAGAGCAATATTTCCAGAGTCTATATAAACGATACAAGAGCAATATTTCCAGTCTATATAAACGATACGATAGCTGTATTTCCAGAGTCTGTATAAACGATACGATAGCTGTATTTCCAGTCTATATAAATGATACGGTAGCTGTATTTCGTCTATATAAATACGATAGCTGTATTTCCAGTCTATATAAATGATACGATAGCTGTATTTCTAGTCTATATAAACGATACAGTAGGTGTATTTCCAGAGTCTCTATAAACTATACGATAGCAATATTTCCAGAGTCTATATAAACGATACGATAGCTGTATTTCCAGTCTGTATAAATGATACGAGAGCAATATTTCTAGAGTGAATATAAACGATACGATAGCAGTATTTCCAGAGTCTACTGTATATAAACAACAATAACAATATTTTAGTCTATATAAACAATACGATAGCAATATTTTCAGAGTCTATATTATAAATGATACGATAGCAATATTTCCAGAGTCTGTATAAATGATAAGATAGCAATATTTCCAGAGTCTATATAAATGATACGATACCTGTATTTCCAGAGTCTATATAAACGATACGATACCTGTATTTCCAGAGTGTATATAAACGATACGATAGCTGTATTTCCAGCGTCTGAATAAACGATACGATAGCAATATTTCCAGAGTCTATATAAATGATACGATAGCAATATTTCCAGAGTCTATTAATCCTGTATTTTTTGAACTGAAGATGTAGCCTTATTAACCCCATCAGAGCTGTAAGTCCTCCCTGAGTTTTAAAATGCCTGGTGGTGGCAAGAATAAAACAATAAATCAATAAGGAAGAGGTGTTAGGGGAGGTGCTTCAAGAGTACCAGCCCCTGAGTTTTAAAAATTGCCAAGTAGCAGCAAGAATAAAACCAAAAATATATCACTAAGGAAGAGATGTTGGGGGAGGCAGGGTTTTGGAAGTACTGTGTAAGTTTGAATTAATCTGACTTATTTTTTTTTTATAAAATGCCTGTCTTTCTCCTTCTGCCTGCGTCTTTCTCCTTCTGCCTGCGTCTTTCTCCTTCTGCCTGCGTCTTCTTCTGCTTGCTTCTTTCTCCTTCTGCTTGCGTCTTTATCCTTCTGCCTGCGTCTTTCTCCTTCTGCCTGCGTCTTTTCCTTCTGCCTGCGTCTTTCTCCTTCTGCCTGCGTCTTTCTCCTTCTGCCTGCGTCTTTCTCCTTCTGCCTGCGTCTTTCTCCTTCTGCCTGTGTCTTTCTCCTTCTGCCTGTGTCTTTCTCCTCCTGCCTGCGTCTTTCTCCTCCTGCCTGTGTCTTTCTCCTTCTGCCTGTGACTTTCTCCTTTCTCTCCCCTTCCTGTCCTCTCTCTACTGGTCCACCTTTTCTTGATAGTTCCATAATTCTTTTGGCCCTACATTTCCCCCCTACTATCAGGCTAGACATTTGGTATTATGCCATGGATAGTTTAAGGCCCTGCCATTAACACTGCCCCATCCTTCCTTCCTCCCTATCCTTCCCTTCCTCCCTATCCTCCCCTTCCTCCCTGTCCTCCCCTTCCTCCCTGTCCTCCCCTTCCTCCCTATCCTGCCTTCCTCCTTGTGCATTAACACCAAACTGTTTCATCACCAAGCGTCTTCATGGCCAAAGCTGCTCCCATGCCAGTCTTGGTGCCATGTAGCCAGTGTGACATGGTGCTGGTTCCCTGGTGCTGGTTCCCTGGTGCAGGTTCATTGGTGCTTCCTACTGTGACACACTCTTAAATGCAGTGGCCAGGCATCTTGCACTGAATGGTTCCCTTACTTTGTTCATTTCTTGTTTGGGAAGATTTTTTTGAACTGTAGTAGCTTCCTCATGTAATGCAGACTTTGAAATAGTCTCCAGAATTACTTCAGTAGATAAAGATAAATAGATATAGATGGATAAAGCACTCAGGGAGTATGGTGAATTATCTTTGGGTGTATTAGCAGTGGTTACAGTTTCTGCCATTTTTCTAAATCTGGCCATCGTCTAAGTCGTTCAGTGGGTTAAGGTGGTGGTGGCTGATGCTTTGAATGTGTCAGGTGGTTGTGCTGCTGTGTTTACTGTAGGTGCCTGGTGGTGTAGTGGGTTAAGGTGGTCCAGCCAGATGTGCTTTGGAATATTAATAGGTCTGTTCACCTGTGGCAAAGGTAACAGGTCTAGAAGTGGTACTTTTTTTCTCTCAAGGAAAGTGTAAATATCTGCTTTTGGAGAGCTTTGAGTGATTTTATGAAATACAAAGCTGCTCAGCCTGAACTTTTGTTGGTTTATCATGTCAGCCATTGCCTAAGCTGACTATTGGGTGCATTTCAGGTTGACTTTAAGGAAGCATTGTAGTGGCTTATGAAATACAGAGTTGCTCGGCTTGAAATTTTGATTTGATTTGATAGGTCAGCTGTTGCATCAGCTGATTATTAAACAGTTGTCAGTTTTGTCCATAAGGAGGCATTTTTTAATACAAGTTTCACATTCTGAGTTTGAAAGAGAAACTTAAATATTGAGTGCAGTCTGTGCAGATAGGCTCTTGTTGTTTAGTTACAGAATATAAACTTGTGATCTTGTGTTTAGGTAATCCAGTTGGCTGGTGTTTGAAGGTTCGGAGTGTGTGTGTGTGTGATTAGATCAGTGGGTGTAGGTGTAGAGTAGGTTAGGGGGTGTTGTAGGTTAGGTCCAGTAGGTGTGGGTGTAGATAACACAGCTAATGTGTTGTTGTATTTGCAGGAAACGGATGGCGTCCAACAAGATCTATGAAGACATCAAGATGAAGCCAGCTGGGTAGAGGAATATGCTGTATGTGTGAAGAAGATTGGTAATGTGTTAAAACTGCATCTCAATCATTTTACTTTAACTTGGCCTTAAAATACCTTGCTAGTCACGAAGAAGTGATGTGGAAAGGTTTCAACGACCTAAAATTACCATCTTTGAATCGTGTTTAGCTATACTGTATTAGATCAAAATTAGTGATCTTAGTCATGCAGTGCGGTGGAAAGGTTGCAGAGCCAGTGATTGTGTCTTTGCTACTGAACTAAGTTAAGTCAGTTGTCAAAGGATTATGTCTTGGCCAAGTTTAAGTGAAAGAACTGTAGTTGTGTGTACAGAAAGTCCTCGTTTATGCTAGTCATGAAGTGCTGTTTTCATGTACGTTAAATCCAAGTAATTGTCATTGTGTTCCCTGGCTGGATTATATGGTAGTACTGAAGTGATGTATTTTGGGGCCAGGCTTATCTGAACAGGAACATGTTGGTCTGCTGGCTGCATTGGCCCTTATCATGTAGTCCACCATTTTCCTTTATGGGATGATAGGGAGGTATTAGACTAGTAACCAAGGAGACTCGTGTACTCCACTATCCTTGGAGGGAATTGGGGCATGTTTTGTTTGATGGCATTGTGAATTGAAGTACGTTGTTGATCAACCCCAGTCTGCCTGGCCAAGCAGACCCATCAACCACAGGCAAGCAACAGCCTTGCCACCTCATTTAGTGAACCAGTGTTCCCCTGTGGCAGACAGAGCCCCTGCAACGGCAAGGTGCGTTGAATAGTGTGGAGGTTTGGTTCCTGGATGGATGCTGCATTTGCATAATCCAGTTAATGTGAGCACCATAGCAGGCCCCACATCACCCCATTATTTGGTGATATGGTTACCACCCAACATTGTAAATGGTTTCCTGGGCTCCAGGAAACCATTAGGCCTGTCACCTGGTGTAAAACCACATGAAGTGGAAAGAAGAGAAAAAATGACAGGAAGGAAAGGGAGAAGTAGGGAGTGAGGACAAACAGAATGATAAAGTTGAAGGAAGAATAGGTAGTACTACAGTGCAACGTCAAAAGTTTACAAACTTTTAAAGTTCAATTGCCATAATTTATGAAAAATGTCATTTTTATTTACCAAAACTAGCTCAGAAATAACCAGAGACTAGTAAAAAAAAAAAAAAAAAAAAAAAAAAAAAAAAAAAAAAGCTGCACCCATCTGGTACTGATGACCTCACCGTAAAGTGTGTGGTCACCCATAATAATAATAATTTCCTTTCCTCCTCTTGGGTAAGCTCTTTCTTATTTGAGTCAGTTTTATCATATCCAAATTTGACCATAATTGTGGCTTCAAACAGGTGTCCTGGCTTTACCAATTAGTGCAGTGCTGGGAACAAAAATGATGCAGTATAAGAATGCAGCCACAAGTACTTAGTGTGTGTGTTGTGAAATGATTGGTGATGGAAACTACCATGTATGACAAATTTGACAGTTCTCAGTGCTGTACCAACTGAAACCTGAGTAAATAACTCATTGCAGGTGTTGTCAAAGATAGCGGTGGTGTTAAACCTGACAGTGTATGATATTACAAAGCAGTGAGGTTTTTAAGTTTTTGAGTGGAATTATGGTAAATATTCCTGTATCACACAACACCATGCAACACCACTTGTCTGACGTCAACTGATTTTAATCAATTTTGACTGAAGCTTGATTATTGGTAGGCAGCAGTCGTATTGTAATTCTAGTAGATCATTTGCATCACTGTTAAACCACTGTCCAATCTATTCTTGAGCAGATATAAACCATCACCACCATCATCCATTTCTTTTCACACACACACACACATACTTAAGTATTTCATCACTGAGATTGCAATATTTCTGCAAGATTATAGTAATGCAGACTGACAGTAATTGTACATATCATAAAATGTCATAAAATAAACTGTAATTAGTGCACAATGTGAAGTGTAGCATCACGTATGGGTTGGTTATATGGTTACCACCCAGCATTGTAAATGATTTTCTGGCTTACAGGAAACCATTAGGCATGTTACTCAATGTAAAGCCACCTGAAAAGGAAGGAGTAATAAAAATTGACAGGAAAGATGTGAGAAATAGGGAGAGAGGAGGACAGAAACAAAAATAATGATGGAGATAGTGGGCAGTGCAACATCAAGGAGTGGATGGTGGTTGCTGAAAGATGTAAATATTCATGTTCAGTACCGTAGTGTTTACGTAAATAAATGAATGCATAATTACTGTCCCTTGCAACTTACTGATTGATGTTAAATATGAATAGAACTGCAAAATGTTTTAGAACAAGGGGACATACACAAGGTGAGGAAAGGAAATGTGAAAGAAACACTTCATGGTTTGTAGCGATTATTGTACTGATCCTTGAGTTAAGAGAGGAGATAAGTGGTAGTGTTAACAATGGAAAATAGGATGCCTGAAGCCAGCTAGTTAGCCCAGACAACAAAGCTTGTGTCAAAAGCATGTCTAAACCATGAGAATTAAGACAGCCACAGAAATGCTTTATTAAAAGTTCAAGTTTTCAAAAGTATCAAAAGGACACAAGAACTTCGAATTTAAGAGGTTGCACTGTATATCAAGTGAGTGGATGATCACAGTCACCTACAGTCTATAGGACTAGTAACCAAGGAGACACATGAAAGCAAGCCTCCTGTACCTGTAAAGTGTATTGTTATAGCACATTGATATGACTAGTAGCCGTAACCAAGGAGACTGCCACCTCATGAAAGCAACTTTCTCCATTGTCTGTTAAATTTGTTATAGCATGTTATCAAACCTGACAGATCCCTGTTCCATTTTGTCTCAGTTGATGGCAGTGTGTAGTGTGATTGGAGGGTCGATACAACTAGTAACCAAGGGTGATGGTATCTAGGGCTGGTGGTGGTACTGTCAAAGCTGAGGGAGTGTGGCCATGTGTGGATTACCACTAGGGTGTGGGAAGGAATTACAACTTGTTCAGTGTTGGTGAGAGGCTGTGTATGTGGTGTTAGAGGTAGACTGTGAAAAATGCTGACATGGTGTGTGTGAGGGGGAGCATATGGAGATTTCAGGCATGAAAGGATTAGTCTTGCTGTTGTGTAATTTTTTTTTTTTTTTTGAGGACATGCTATGTGCTGGAGGTGGAGCTGGTGTTAGCTGTGTGGATAGGGTAAGGAGTGGCTGGAGGAAGTTCAGGGAGCTGTTGCCTCCTGACATTGAGAGGAGCTCTCCCTCAGTGCTAAGGGATCTTTGTATGTGGCACGTGAGACCTGGGCAGTGAAGGATGGGGATGTTCATAAGCTTAAACATACAGTAATGACAATGATTAGATTTGTTTGTAGTACATCCTTGAATGACAGGCCTTGGGAAGGGTGTCAGGACTGCAGTTGAAGAGTTGAGAAGAAGAATGGGACTTGAATGTATTGATGTAGTGATGAGGAGGGGTAGGTTGAGATGGTATGGACATGTGGAGAGGATGGAGGGTGAGAGCTGTGATTGTTTAGGGTCGAGTTGTGAGAGGCAGACTAAAAAAAAAAAGACCTGGGATGAAGTCAGAGTGAGACCTCAGGGATACGGGACTGGACAGGGAGACTGCCAGAGATCAAGTAGTATGGAGAGATGCCATTAGGTGAGCAAGGCTAACTTATGCAGGCATGTTGAAGCCTTTGTAAGCGATAGGAAAATAAACAAAGTAACCAAGGAGACTCATACCTCATAGTTAAGGACCATCAAACAATGCAACCCCTCTCCCGCCCCTCCCTTTTTTTTTTTTTTTTTTTAAATCAGTGCAACCCCTCTATCTATTTAATTATTTTTTCAAACAGTGCAACCCCTATCCCCCTTATAATTTTTTTTTTTTTTTTTTTTTTTTTTTTTTCATAGTTTAATCCCCCCCCTTTTTTTATGCAACCCCTCTCCTTCCCCAGTGTCTTCCTTTTTTTTTTTTTTTTTTTTTTTTTTTTTTAAGTGTTTGTGTAAAGCTTAGTCAGGGTGCAGAATTTGCCATTACCAGTTGTATGGTGGGAATACTGTTAGTTTAGGCCATACCTGTGGCTAAATGAGGACATCTGTATATGCACTGTACAGTATTTGTGGATGTGGGAGCATCTCTTGGCCAGTCAGTCAGACCATATGATTTTTCAGCAGAACTTCACTCGTGTAGATTTTAATATATTGCGGCCCTTCATGATCCCACATCCATTACTTATATATTTATATGTGCTGACCATATTTTCTTTGTTCCAATAAATGCATCTTTAATGTAAATGCTTCTTTAATATAAATGTTTCAATAATTTGTGTAGTGGAGTAGAGTTTATCGCCTTTTAAGACTAATGAGAAACAGCTTGATTTGGACAAGGCAGTCTTATAATTTCCGATATTTGAGAGGTAGTAAAATTAATTGTGTTTTTTAAATCTAACGTCAGTTGCTTTCCCAATGAGTGAAATATTGCTGCAACTTTTAATAAAAATACTAAACACACAACCAAAGAACTGCAGCTAAAAAAAAAATAAATGCATGCTCCTGGTGCAGGCCGAAAATTATTTGAAACATCTGGACATATTGCATCAGTGGCACATAGTGATGCAGCTTGCCAATTTTTATTCCATCTGACTACAACTGTTGCATGTTTATCTCATTTGTACTGCTGTGTCAATGGTCACTGCCCCTCCGAAACGTCTGCTTGCATCCCTCCACCACCCTGGCGGGTGCATAGCACCTGTCTAGCAGCAAACTCTCATCCCTTTTCTGTCCAGCTATCAAATGCAGGAGTTAACCTTCATGTACGCAATAGGTCAACTCTGGAATTGCTTTTCATTCTTCCTACTGCCTATGACCCTCCAGTCTTTTTAATGCTGTGTCCAGGCATCTCAAGATGAACGATCTTGAATTTGGCCCTTAACTTAGTTATTTGTTGGAGGGAACAGTCGTTCAGATTTTCTAGCATTTGGTTCCTTCTTCCTTGCATAAAATAGATTTAAATTGTTGTGGGAATAACATTGCCTAAAAATTACCTGCTGTAGTGTTCATCTGTCATGTTGGACTAAAAGACCTGTTGCCTGGGTATGAATGGCTTGGTAGGCCAGGAACAGCATTACTGATTTTATACATACAGTACTTTATTAGTTGTCTACTTGCACCAGACCATGAGGAATAGATTTAAACTTCAGCCAGTCTTGGTTAAGATGTGTGTCTGTTTATGACCAAGAAATTAACAACGGTTATATAAACTGTAGCAGGCAGTTCATAAGTAACCTTGTAATTTTTTAGAAGTGCTATTCCAATTTTTTTTAAGGGAACGAAGTCTTAAAAGGCGAGAAATATTACTTCATTACTTTTAAAAATATAAGGTGGCCATATAGATCTGTTATTGGTAGGTAGGTAGGTTATGGCAACATTCCACAAGTTTAGTAAGAAATCATATGTCATTTGGTTGTCTATGCTCCATAAATTAGAATTGGGAGACTGAGGGATGGAGTGGATTGGGAGAGAATTAACTAGGAGTGTATGTGAGTGAGGTAGGAGGGAAGACCAAGGATGAGATGGAGGGCTGGAGTGAGAGACTAAGGGCCAATTCACACTCTACGGTTCGTCTTCGTAGGGTTACGGTTCATTTGCTATGTCACTGTTCACATTATATGTCCATGATCTCGTCAGTCTGCGTGCAGCTGTGGCTCCGACAAGAAGCCTCAGAAATTAGTGTAAAGCAGCTTGCTGCAACTTTCATTTTTGCACAACTACTTAGGTGACAATGCCACTGATGTTACAACCATGAATGTCACGAACAATGCAAGCTCTTTAGTAGACATAACTAGACAGGGAGGAAATGCTCCACAAGGTGCATTCGTTGTAAAAGAAATTTAAAAGATTCTTGAAGTCCCACTGGTTTTCTTCCATGGGCGTAAAGAGGGTTGAGAGAGAACCTACCAATGGTTATGAACAGGATGTTGGGAGAACCTGTGAATGGTGATGGATAGGGTGTTGAGAGAGACCCTATGAATGGTAATGAATAGGATGAAGGATAAAATGCTATTTGTCACAGTTATAATAAAATAGTGAAATATTTAAATATCTTACCCAATTTTTCCAGTGCCTCTCCTATTAATTTCTATATTATTTCTTTCACATGGTTATCGTTGTATTTTCTGTTGCCCACGTCATATAGTTCCTCGTAGCCTCTGACCAGTTCTAATAACTTATCGTCACTCATGACTGCTTATAGTACTGTTCACGGCCAAAAGCAGTGACAGGCTGAAGTTGTCCCCCTGTTGTCTGTAAACACACCGTGACTGATGCGTATCGATGTTCACATTGATCGGTGGAGGTACGGAGCGTTTCCATACGTCTACGTTTCGTTTGTTAGAGATTTCTTCCAAACGTTGGCGATCCGTACAGTGAAAGCCGCACGAAAGATGAACAATAAACGGAAAATATAGTGTGAACAGCCCCATTGATTTCGATAAAATAATTAACGTATGAAAGCCGTACGGAGACGAACCGTGTAGTGTGAATCGGCCCTAATGTGTGAAGTGGAGGGGGGGGGGGAGCGAAACTGAGGGATTGAGTAGAGGATGTTGTAAATTGAAATGGGATGGAGAGGGAAACTAACTAGGAGTGTATGTGAGTAAGGTGGATGTGGGGTAAGAGGGAGGGGAGACTGTGTATGAGATGGAGAGTTGCGTGGAGGTCTTTAGGAGAGGAGGGTGTTAGTTGGGGGTGGAGTATGAGTGAGGTGGAGGGATGGAATAGAGGTATGAGAGGGAGGTGTAAGTGGGGGGGGATGGAGAGTGAGACTAAGTAGGGGTTTGTGTGAGTGAGGTGGAGGTGGGGAAGTGGCAGGGGGAGACTGAGGATGAGATGGAGGGATGGAGTGGAGAGGTGCATGAGAGAGGAGGGTGTAAGTTGGGGGGTGTAGGAAGATAAATTCTGAGTGTGTATGTGAGTGAGGTAGAGACTGAGGATGAGATGGAGTGGAGAAATATATGAGAAGTCTGTTCTTCGCTCTACTAAAAATAATTTCATCCATACTAAATGCTCTCAACTCTCCAACTCGAATTCTTCCCGCTCCTTCTGGCACCTTGCCAAAAATCTTTCTAACAACTTTACCTCATCATCCTTCCCTCCTCTTTTCTACTCTGATGGTTCTGTAGCTATTTCTTCTACTGATAAAGCAGATCTCTTCGCACAGACTTTCTCCTCCAATTCCACCTTAGACGATTCCGGTGCTGTTCCTCCATCACTTCTCCCCTCTGACTTCCTCATGGCTGACATTAAAATTTCTTCAGTTGATGTATTTTCTGCCATCACTGGCCTCCGTACTAACAAGGCATATGGGCCTGATGGGGTCCCTCCTGTTGTTCTCAAGAACTGTGCTTCTGTGCTTACACCCTGCCTAGGCAAACTCTTTCGCCTTTGTCTGTCAACTTGTACCTTTCCTTCTTGCTGGAAGTTTGCTCTCATTCAGCCAGTCCCAAAGAAGGGTGACCACTCCCAACCCTCCAACTATCGTCCAATTGCTTTAACGTCCTGTATTTCAAAAGTTTTCGAGTCAATTCTTAATAGAAAAATTTTAAGGCATCTTTCCTATCACAACCTTCTTTCCGATCGTCAGTATGGGTTCCGTCAGGGACGCTCCACTGGCGATCTTCTCACCTACCTTTCGGACTCCTGGTCATCCTCCTTTCGGGACTTTGGCGAAAGCTTTGCCATTGCACTTGACATCTCAAAGGCTTTCGATCGAGTCTGGCATAAATCTTTAATTTCCAAACTGCCCTCCTACGGTTTCTATCCTTCTATCTGTGCCTTCATCGCTAGCTTCCTTTCTGGTCGTTCTATAGCCGCTGTTGTAGACGGCCATCGTTCTTCTCCTAGATCTATCAACAGTGGTGTTCCTCAGGGCTCTGTCCTATCACCAACTCTCTTCCTTTTATTCATCAATGATCTTCTAAGCTGTACATCTAACCCTATCCACTCATCGCTGATGACTCCACCCTTCACCTTTCCATTCGGTTCCGCAACGCCCATCTCAACAGTTACTTCAAGAAACAAGGGATGAGGCTATGGCACACCTAATGTCTGACTTGGCTCGTATCGCTGACTGGGGTAAAAATAATATGGTTGTCTTTAATGCATCTAAGACTCAGTTCTTACACCTATCAACCCGACAAAATCTTCCACAGGTATACCCATTAATGTTTAATAATATTCAGCTTAATCCTGCATCATCCTTGAACATGCTTGGGGTTTCATTTACTCGGGACTTATCTTGGAAAGATCATATTACATCTCTTGTAAAATCTGCTTCTAAGAGATTGGGTGTGCTAAGCCGACTCCGCTCTTTCTTTACCCCTGCACAATTGTTGACTCTATACAGAGGTTTTATCCGCCCCTGTGTGGAGTACAACTCTCATGTGTGGGGAGGCTCCCCACATACAGCTCTTCTCAATAGGGTGGAGTCAAAGGCTTTTCGTCTCATTAACTCTCCTCCTCTTACTGACTCCCTTCAACCTCTGTCTCTTCGCCTCACTGTTGCATCTTTATCTCTTTTCTATCGCTACTTTAATGGTCACTGCTCCTCTGAACTGTCTGCTTGCATTCCTCCACCTCTACGACGGGCGCGTAGCACCCGTCTGGCAGCAAACTCTCATCCCTTTTCTGTCCAACTCTCTAATGCAAGAGTTAACCGTTACTCCCAGTCTTTCATTTATGCAACAGGTCAACTCTGGAACTGTCTCCCTCTGTCTGTATTTCCTGCTGCCTATGATCTCCAGTCTTTCAAACGCAGTGTGTCCAGGCATCTCAAAATGATCGGATCTTGAATTTGGCTCTCTATTGTATTTTGTTTTTCTCTTGGAGGGAACTGTTACTGCGGGCCATGGCCTTTGGTTCCTTCTTCCTCGCATTAAAAAAAAAAAAAAAAAAAAAAAAAAAAAAAAAAAAAAAAAAAAAGTTGGGGGAATGGAGAGTAGGAAACTTCATCAGGAGGGTGTATGTGAGTGAGGTGGGGGGAGAGGCAGGGGGTGTAATCTGGGGGGAGGGCAGGTAGATGGCAGTGGACAGGGAGGAGATATGTACCCTTACCGGATCCAGGTGTCTAGCTATAGGTAGATATAGCATGTTGACACTTTCACATTGTTATGGTATTATGGCCATTATATATTTTTACAGTTTAATTTGTTTGCTTGAGATTATACTCTGAACTTTAGCTTGGCCTAAAATTTTAAATTTTTCCAGCCTGACTTATGAGTTGTAACTTTCTTAAAACAGGATAGTACGCACAGTGTGAAAAGGATTATGAGTAATAGCATTGCCTTTCTGTGCCTCGAGTTACTCTTATGTGACACAGCTGGAAAAGACTGAAAAATTGGGCCAAGTTAGTGAAGAGTAAATATTGTTCAGTGGAATGTGATATTGTTGATATTTAACATGCATCACAACCAGTCCATGTTGGTATTTTTGAACCTCTTCAGTACTGTTACATCTTTTCTCAGTGTATTGTTGCTGTGTCCCAGATGATTTTATTCTTGCTGCTGCCAGACGATTTTACTCAGCTTAGGAAGGGGTCTGATACTGAAGGGAGGCTGTCTCCTCCAGTATGAGATCGCACTCCAAGCTGAATAAAATCGTGTGGCATCAGCAGGAATAAAATGTCCTCATACTGAAGGGGTTAATTGGCTCATGTCTTTTGTATACTGTGTCATGTTGATTAATGGTCCAATTGCTTCCGCTTTAACATGCCTTAGCAAACACAACGTTGCGTGGTGCACACCGTGTTTAGCAATGCATGTTAAGTAGCCCTTTTGATCACTCTGTTGTATGCCATGTGTTCTTGTATAGCTTTGCCTGGCATTAGCTGGGCAGAGCAATACAAGACATGGCATCTACACAGTGATTTGAAGGGCACGGTCTTGGAAGCATCTTGGGGTTGGGCGCAGAACCTATCTCGATAAATCGGCCACGAAAATACGGACTGGCAACCCTCCCTTAGGGTTCCCAGTCCTTATTTCTCTGGCCGATTTATCGAGATAGTTTTTTTTTTTAACCTTCTTCACTTTTAAATGTATCTTAGTGGAAATAAAACCAATGTATTTACCATGTCTTTATTATATACATATACCTTTTTTGTATATTACTTATATATGTATAGTACTTACATATGTATAGTACTTTGAAAAATATCAGAAAGAGAATACCAATAGACATGAATAGTATGAAGGAGACATCACTTCGTACTATTCATGTCTATTGGTATTCTTTTTCTGATATTTTTCAAAGTACTATACATATATATAAGTAACTTACAACATTCAAAATTTAGCACTTACAAAAAATTATGAACTTAAAAAGGACAATATACAAAGACATTAAAGAATAAAAGAAACATATATTAAAAACAAACAAAACAAGACACATGGAGCAGGACAGAGGAAGGACAGCAGGACACAACAGAGATGACAGGGCAAGAACAGCAGGACATAACACAGAAGACAGGGCAAGAACAGCAGGATATGACACAGATGATGGAAGGACAGAGCATAGATGATGGAAGGGCACAACAAGTCAGGTCATAGCAAGGCAAGACAAGCAGAATACAGCAAGAGATGGAAGGCAGGACACACAAAGGAAAAAAATAGCAAGGAGGGGAGGACAGGCCAAGGATGGCAGGGCACAGCAAGAGTGCAGATGACAGTGCATGGGTGTAGGGCAGGACAGGGGTGGCAGGGCACAAAGCACGACATAGCACAGATGATGGAAGAGCACAACAGGGCAGGTCATAGCAAGGCAAGACAAGCAGGATACAGCAAGAGATGGAAGGGCAGGACACCCTAGGCAAGAACAGCAGGACACAGGGTAAGAATAGCAAGGAGGGGAGGACAGGCCAAGGATGGCAGGGCACAAAGCACGACATAGCACAGATGATGGAAGGGCACAACAGGGCAGGTCATAGCAAGGCAAGACAAGCAGGATACACCAAGAGATGGAAGGGCAGGGCACACAAAGGAAAAAATAGCAGATATGGAAGGGCAGGACACCCTAGGCAAGAACAGCAGGGCAAGGCAAGAGTGCATATGACAGTGCATGGGTGTAGGGGAGGCCATGGCTGCATATTGCAAGGGTGTAGGGGAGGGCATGGCTGTACAGTGTATTGCATGGGTGTAGGGGAAGGAAGGAAAGTGCAAGGGTGCAGGGTAGGTAAGTGATGGCAGGACAGGAGTGGAAGGACAACACATGGTTGACAGAACAGGGATGGAAGGACAGGACAAGGATGACAGGAATAGCAAGGGACACCTGGTAGGGCATAGCAAGGGTGGGGGTGGTAGGGTGGGTTAAAGGGTGGTAAGGTTAGGAAGAGGAAGAAAGAGGGGAGGAAGAGGAAAGAAGAAAAGGAAGAGAAGAACGAGGAGAAGAGGAGGCCTAATACAATAAGAGGGGGAAGAGGAGGAAAGGAAGCCTAATACAAAAAGGAGAGGAGGAGGAAGGAAGAAAAGAATGAGGAGGAGGAGAAGGAGGAGGAAGGAAGAAAAGAATGAGGAGGAGGAGGAGGAGGAAGGAAGAAAAGAATGAGGAGGAGGAGGAGGAAGGAAGAAAAGAATGAGGAGGAGGAGGAGGAGGAAGGAAGAAAAGAATGAGGAGGAGGAGGAAGGAAGAAAAGAATGAGGAGGAGGAGGAGGAGGAAGGAAGAAAAGAATGAGGAGGAGGAGGAGGAGGAAGGAAGAAAAGAATGAGGAGGAGGAGGAAGGAAGAAAAGAATGAGGAGGAGGAGGAGGAGGAAGGAAGAAAAGAATGAGGAGGAGGAGGAGGAGGGGGAAGGAAGAAAAGAATGAGGAGGAGGAGGAGGAGGGGGAAGGAAGAAAAGAATGAGGAGGAAGAGGATGATCGAGAAGGAAGAGGAGGAATGAAGAGAATGAGGAGGAAGAGGAAGGAAGAAAAGAATGAGGAGGAAGAGGAAGGAAGAAAAGAATGAGGAGGAGGAGGAAGGAAGAAAAGAATGAGGAAGGAGAAGAATGAGGAGGGGAAGAGGAAGGAAGAAGAGGAAGCCTAATACAATACGGGGAGGAAGAGGAAGCCTAATACAATACTTAACTATATGAAGTACTAAAACACAGAGAATAAACACTCAACTTTGTTTTCCTTTGTAATATTAATGCCAGCAAGGGGTATCATTAGTTTATGCTTCAAAAACTGCTTGCTGGTCAAATAATAATAATAATAATAATCATAATAATAATAATAATTTACTGGCAAACCCCTATCAGTAATTCCTCATTTCAGATACTTTCACTAAGCACTGTTTCTCTCTTAATGTCATTCAAAAATACAATTTTCACAAACTTCTTAATTAATCTCAAAGGTGTGCTGTGAAAGATCAATGTCAATTCATCTAAAAATATAATTTTTTTAAATTTAATACAAATAAATCTTGCTAGTTAGTTCTGTCTTGCATATGATCCTTAAATGCTGGAGAAAAAGTCCCTCTTGCTGGGACCCGACCCTAACTTCACGCAATCAGCAATTTACGGGAATATATATCAATTATTAAATGAGGAATTACTTACTGCTGGCATTATACACAAACAAAACTCACAATTTACACATATTCTGTTTTTAACTGTGTGGAAAATGTGCCACTAGAACTCAGATGATGTGTTTATATATACAGTATTTCAAAGCTATGCATATATATACTGAGGTGTACATGATGGGCCTGTAGAAACAGTTCAGTATTTTTATATCATTTGTATCGTACCATTCATGGAGGCTCCAACATGTATTCATTGGCCATAGTCACCTAATGGTGGCTGTCTATGCTGCTCAATCTCTGGCAGCCACCCTATGACCGTGTCTCATATTTTTTTTCCAGTCTGCCTCACAACCCTACCCCCGAAATTCACACTTCTCACCTTACGCACCCAATTGTTATAAAATTGCAGTGCAGGCCAGACACCTTCAGGTGGTGGCACTGATATAATCAGGCCATGTCCAGTGAAAAGGGCCAGATGCTCACTCACTGACCATTTAAGCCCCTGGAATCCTGACTACCTCACAGATTTCTCCCTACATAAGTGCTTCAAAATTATCAACTCCAGGACTTTCCTATTCCAGACCAACACCACTACAATACGAGCTGGTGTTCTCAGTGCCAAAAATCCCTCGTGGCTAAACACACAGACACAGGACAACAAGGGGACTCTCAATGCAGAAAAACACGAACACATAAACCACCACCACAACCCAACAAGACCTCCACACAAAGTTATAAGGCTGCCTCCCCCCCCCAACCTCACTATGTACCTCTTCATAATAACTAATCCCATGAAACAGTGAAATTTTTTGTACTGAGACAGGAATGAGTAACCTTGATTACTAGTTCAACTGACCCTCCAGTCTGGCCTCACTTTGTCAGAGGAACATAAAAGCATTACAGCCATTCAACCCACCAAGGAAGTTGTACCAGACCTATTACTTGACCACCACTGCCCCAAATTAGAAAGTTACCTAAATCCAAATAAAATGTGCAACCATTTATATTTTTCCTCCTTTTTTTCTTATTTCCTTTTTTTTCTGTTAATAATTTATCCTGTACATACTGCCTACCTAGCCACTACAGCCATTCAAAGCCTATAACACTGCACGCCAGCACTAAATTTGTCAGGATAGAGTCAATATTTTTTTTATCGCCCCTATAACGGCCCCCATTCAGAAGGAACTGTCCTGTGAAAATACATGGAATTTCACAGTACAGGTCATCGGCTCCGACCACCTGCACTTGTCGCAGTCCGCCGATGGCTGTGGCCGTCAACCTCTTATTTTTTTTTTTTTTTTTTTTTTAATTCCAGTACTTTATTATTTCAGAGTGTACACAGCTTTTTTTTATAAATAAATATATATATATATATATATATATATATATATATATATATATATATATATATATATATATATACAGTACTTTATTTTTATTATTTCACACTGTACCTACCTACCTATACACACAAGGCCACTACAGACATCCACAAATCTGCAGCCAAACAGGACCCTTCAAAAACCATCACCAGACACCCACCCTTCGCAAACAACCCTACCCAGAGAAACACGAATACATCTACTCTCTCTCACCCTCTCTTTACTCTAACTTTGTCTAAAAATGCCTTGTGCTCTCTCTCATGGATCTAGCTATCTATCTATTGCCAGACGCCTTAATCCCGTACGGGATGGCCACAAACGTATCGCCTCTCTCATGGATGCTGGGTTGTAAGCATAGTATATAAACACTAAAATACGATGATGGTTATGAAGAAGAGCTATGGAAGGCATGTAATAAAAACTTGCATTACAAAAAGTACTTTAAAAAAATCTGTAAGCCAAGAAACTGTTTACAATGCTGGGTGGTAACCATATAATCAAACCATATGTGCTCCCTGTGTGTCAACAAGTGGGTTGGTGAAGGGCTAGTGCCCCTTCCCATAAACAAAAGTCAAATGGCCCCCCCTTACGGGATTATGGCAGCTGGCAGTAGGCAGACAGATAGATAGATATTCTCATCCTATACCCAACACTAAAATTCACAAGGATACATATTTTCTTTCCTACCCCCTTAAAACGGCCCCCATTCCAACAGAACCATACTGTGAAAAACATGGAATTTCACAGTACAGGTCACTGGCTCCGTCCACCTGCAATACCTGTAGCCGAAGTGCAGATCCACCAGTGGCTGTGGCCGTCATCCACTTTTTTTTTTTCCTCTTTTCTAACTTTATTTCTACTAATCTCTCTTTTTACTCTAACTTGGTCTAAAAATGCCCTGTGCTCTCTCTCATGGATGCTGTATTGTAAGAATACAGTATATAAGCACTAAAATATGATGCTGGTTTTGAAGAGCAGCTATGGAAAGCATGTAATAAGAACTTACATTACAAACAGTACTTACAACCTATTCTCATCCTATACCCAACACTATTTTTCAGAAGGATACATATTTTTTCCTACTTCCGTAAAACGGCCCCCATTCCAAAGGAACTGTGCTGTGGAAAGCATATGGAATTTCACAGTACAGGTCACTGGCTCCGACCATCTGCAATACCGGTGGCCTAAGTGCAGTCCAGTAGCCCAAGTGCAGTCCGCCAAGTGGCTGTGGCCGTCATCCACTTTTTTTTTCTTTCTTTTTAAACTTTATTTCTACTATTTCAGACGGTACATAGCTACTACCTAGATATACAACAGAAACCTTCAAAAACCATCACCAGACACCCACCCTTCAGACTCAACTATACCCAGAGAAACACAACTCTAACTTGGTCTAAAAATGGCTTATGCTCTCTCATGAATGCTGAGTTGTAAGAATACAGTAAACAGTTATTAAAATATGATGCCTGTCACAATGAAAAGCTATGGAGTGAATGCAGGTCTAATGTTTTGTTTATGCCAGTGGGACACGTTAAAAAAAAACATACCAAAACATGAAAATTTGTGCCAAGTTAGAGTGAAATGAGTAAACCCAGACTTCAACACAATCATCATCTTTCTCTACTTCAATGCCAACACAATACACAACTCACACACAATGCACTATGCCCACAGTGTAATGCTTCCTGCCACACCACACCACACTCACATTTACCACAGTGTAAGGCCTCCCCCCCGCACCACAACACACTACTACAAACACTCACCACATGTACCACAGTGTAGGCCTCCCCCCACACACCACACCACACTACCACAACAGACAATCCTTCAACATATACCTTTGGGGCTGCCAGGGTTCCTGTAGTCAGTCAAGTGGGATTACAAGCCAAGATTTACTAATACATAGCAAATATTCTTCAAAACAGCATAATTTTGATATAATAGGTTTATCATCCACTGACAAAGGAATTCAATTTATCATGAGAATTAATCTGCTGGAAGGGAAGGTCATGACGGCCAATACAGGTGATAGGAGGGTCAGAGGCATGTAATGATTCTAGCACTACAACCACAGGGTCTCTCTATCTCTCATGACAGAAATATTTGAGGTGGGAACAAAGAACAAAGAATAAACAAGCATTAAGGGGGCCAACTATCAGTACCATGCCTAGTGAAGTGGACTAATCATCATCATCATCTTCGTAACCAATTATTTTTCAATCATCGGTAACCATTTTTTTGTTCTTTTTCAAGCAGTCACTCCTAACCTGTTTATTTATTTTTTTTACACATGGATAAAATGCATAGGGCCCATAAAGCAAAGAGGAAACCCAAGAGAGAGTGAAACTAACTGCAAGGCCAATGAAATGGCTCATACACTCATTCACTTACCATTCAAATCCTAGTATCTTACACACACACACACACAAAACCATGGGGACATCACACATCCTTGCTCTCTCTAATCATAAACCATGACAACCCAACCCAACAGACATCAACACCATCACAAACACCCAAAGGATACACAGACCAAGAAAACGCAACAATGAAGGAGAAATATCAACAGCATAGCCTAAGAATCAGCATAACGATAGTAATTCTAAAAACATATCAACCATTGGCTGTGATGTTGGAGACCTTGCAACTTTATACAACATCGTCTGCCATCATCCAATCCTATGTCACCCCATAAGGAGCGTAGGAAGCCAGGGCTAGGCATACTGCACAAAATAATCTGCTCAACACATAATACTGCTGATTTCTGAGATGCCCTGGGTTGAAAGACGATAGAGACCTGACAGGCAAATTGGTTCTTCCTCATGCTTAGGAAAATATGGCAAATGACTGTGTGATAGGAAGAGATATATCAAAATAGTTTAGTCTAAGGGCACCCTAGGATCTCTCCCTACCTATCTATCAATCTATCTATAGCCTGATGCCCTAATCCATATAGTTATAAAATTTCAAACCCGTGGCACATTTTCCCACATACCGATGAGAGTATAACATATTCCAATTCAACATATAACTATAGTCAGTTTATTTCCATCAGACAAAACAAGGCAACTTTGATCACTTCAGTACTAAATCACTGTCTAAAATTCAGTATGCCTTAGTGATGGGGTACGGATAAGTCTCCTTGGTTACTAGTCAAATTAACTCTCCAGTCTGACTACACTTGGCCATAAAGCTAACGGTTATGAATCTCTGTCAAGTGAAGCAAACTGACTATAGAATAAATCAACAGAAATAAAGACACCAAAAAAAAAAAAACACTCCCACATCAATCTATAAAACATAGTCAGCCACAGGAAAAAATATATAAAAAACATAAACCGTATTAACGATAAATGTTCGTATATATGCAGGGAAAAATCTCGTTAATCTTTGACCTAAATGAAGGGAATCAACTGCTATGTTTAATGAGGGGAATAAACTCGGAATGATTGTTATTCTTGGATATAAATGAAGGGAAACGACTCAAGTTGCTCATCAACCTTTGACATAAATGGTTGTTAACTAAGGATGCTTGTTAGTTTTAAAATCTCAGTGCTATTTAGGACAATACATTTTTCTTTTTAATGCAGAGAAGCAGAAACTGAAAAGTGCAAGAAATAATACACAAAAGAGAGCCAAATGCAAGATATCTTACATCTGAAATTCCTGCACACATTGCATTTACAAGACTGGAGGTCACAGGCAGAGGGAAATAGAGATTGAGAAAAATAAATTCAAGTTGACCTGTTGCCAATTACAATCAACCAAAGAAGGACAAGAGTACATATTTTTTTTCAGCATATTTTTTCCTGTAGCTGACTGTGCAGTACATCACAACATGGTAATAATAATAATAATGCAAATATAACAAGATAATGGGCATAACAATTGGCGTACAAATACAACAGCCAACATCAACAGTTCAGGAGGGATAATATATACTAAACACCCATTTTTATTGTTGGGTAAACAAGCACTATGGCTTTTGTGCAGAGTCCTTTTATTTACCACAGTTATTTACGATCTTTTGGGCTGATAATACCGGCTGTTGTGGTGGTCCCTGGCTCATTTTAATTACTGAGAATCATAGTCAATGCTGGAGAAACTAAATACTCGAATTTAATCAAAGAAAAGAGGCAATAGGAGCTCCAAAATTCTTACAACCAAGATTATCCTCTAATATTCTTCAGACGTGTGTGTGCATCTTTCAGGAGTTTACTCTGGAAAATGACATGCATATATCCTTTGCAAAGTTTCATAGCTCATTTAGCCACATCTCATTCAAGAAGGTAGATGATCAGCACACACAGATAAGCTACAACCAACTGACACTGTTTTACTTAGGCAGCAAATACTGTAATGGCAAAAATGCTGAAATTGATGCTATGTTGGTTCAGAGAAGTGGTTTGATTACAGCACTACTACACAGGCATATTCAAACACCTGCCACTGTCCTACTTAGCCTGGAATACAGGACCACAGCAACAGCAGCCCACAATTTACTAAACCAAAATACAGGGACACCCATATATATCTGGTGTTGTCGGCTCAGTCTGCGGGTATGGGGGAAGCACGTATTTTGACAACTTAATTATGCTCCGTTTAACTGGGTATTAAATTACCATCATTCCTTTGTAAATGCTAGTTGAAACATGACTAATATGGTGCTAGTCATGAAGAAGTGCTATGGAAAGGATGTTGGGCCACAGTGCTATCTTATTCTGCCAGTGACATGAGGGAAATGAATCTGCATAAGGACAAAAATCTTGTCTCTTTGTGTCATGTCTGTGTGTGTTGTGTTTCTGCATGTCATGTCTCAGTGGCTGTTCAATTTGTATATGGATGGAGCTATAAGAGAGGTAATAAGAAGGAATGTGAATATATTTGTATCTAGTGAGGGAGGGTAAGATGTGGAAACTTCCTGAGCTGTTGCTTGCTGATGATACTGTATTGTGATGAATGTGAACTGCAAGGCTTGGTGCATGAGTCTGAGGATGTAAGAAACAGAATCCTAAAGAGAATATACGTATGGGTAAAGTTATGGTCTTGAGGGAAATCACATCATACAAAGTGAGACTGGATGGTGAGGAAATAGATAATGAAGGTGCATCCAAGTACTTTAGAGTGATGAGTGAGGATGGAAGGATGTGCTTGAATGGGTACAGCAGGGTAGAAAGGTTGCTGGATCACTGAAAGCTGTGATAAGACGTTGAGAAATGAGGCTTAGATCCTGTTGGAAGGGCACAAGAGTGAGAGCAGTGGAAATGACCTGAGGAATGTGTGCAGTTTTATGGACAGACAGATATACAAATGAGGAGGTGGAAAAGTGCTGTGGTGCTATTAGGAGAAATACTTTGAGATAGTTTGGCCATGTAGAGGATGGGGAATGAGAGAATGACTAGATGGTATGTGTATGATGTGAAGAGGAGGAGAGACCATGGCAGAGACGGAAGACTGGAGTGGAGAGATACAAGGGAGAGAGGTGTGAGTTGGAGAGAGGGCAGTCAAATAGCAGATAACAGAAAGACATGGAGTTAATTTGTTTGTGGCCTTCCTTATGCGATTGAGATGTCTGGCAATATATAAAAGTCAGTGGAGGGTAAAAGTCTCTTCTTACCAAAATGAGTGAACTTTAAGCAATTACTGAAGCAAATGCAAGAGGAGATATTAAATTACTTGATAAAAAAATGCAACCAATGGCTGCAAACAAGCAATCACTATCAAGTAAGAAAGGGTTATGGGAAACAGAAAATGATGCAGGGTAGTGATGGTAAAGCCGACTGAGCCTCCACCATATCAATCATCAAATAATCAAAATCAATATAATAATCATCATTCATTATTATTAAAATCATCACTGCAAACGTCATCATCATCATCATCCCAGCCTCTTCTTCCCACCTAAGGATGGGGTAAGGTATGGTTCAAAATGCAACAACAAAACACATGGGATCAGACATGTTATATATGAACCACCCTGTATTTTTTAGCATCTGTGGCACATAACCAGGACTTAACTGCATCTGTTTGTGATGTACAGGCATGTGCAAAAGTATACCAACAATACTCTGCCAGCACTAACTTGTATTTCATATTTACCACTCTTCCCCAAATGACTAGAGGGTAACATTCCTTCTCGTTTTCCTGATGCCTGGAACAGACACCTTTTTATGGCAATGATCAGATACTGAATGTCAGATTAAAATAACAGCCTTCAGTTCCTTTACTATCCCCATACAGGAGAATGGTGGACTAGGAGAGAATAGTAACGTTGATGTGCAGTCCTTACCACATAAAATATTTCAAACAACACCTTCAATTCCTACAGCTGGCAGAGAAGTGTCTACATACATTGCTCATGCTCAGGACAGGATTTATGCAAAACATTTCATAGCCAATGGTTGTGTACGGCTGGCCAGTTGTCTATAACCTTAGTTGCTTTACTCGAATCTGACGAAGACGTCTTCTTTCAGAGCTGACAGCAGCAGGTAAAGGAACTGGTTGTTTGATACGATTACTAATCAAAGTGGACATCTCGTGACTATCATGAGTGACATGCCAAGTGGCTTCTGGCAACCCAGGATATAAGTTACTACACTTGGTGGTAATATACAACTAGACAGTCACGTGGTGGTGTAAAGAGTTACGGCATTCCAGCTGGATGTGGCATTATCCGGTATTAAATTAGTCAGTAGCTAGTCCCAGGTCTCTTCACAAAATGGGGAAACAAAAAATTGGTGATTGACTGGGTGGCTGTGAATGTGAGGTCCAGCATCTGATAGATGTGAACAAAGTGTGCAACGTCTGGCTTGCAATATCCACTTAAGAACGTATGCCCAATCCTTGAGGCATTGCCTAGGCCGTAAAAAATAAACAAAAAAACTGGCCATCAAACACAACCCCCTCATAGAGCATTCCGCCCCCTTACTGTACGGCCACAACGTGGTTATTGCAAGCAAGAGCTGAGTGCATGTTTGCCTATATAATCATCCACCTGTGTGCCACTTATCCTTCCAACATATGCAATGATGGACTCCTTCTCACTGTCCGACAGCCCCCATTACCGATGTCAAAACGGATATATATCATGGGACACAATGGTGGGTTGTGTGTGCTGTAAAAGCTTTGACCCAACCCCCCAGGCATCCCCAATCCCCCAAAACCCCACTAGTAGCAAGGGGACTTGGGGCCACGCTACACGACAGTATCATGGCAACTAATTCGGCACACAATTTTTAAAGTTTATCTTTACGATGCAGACTTTTTGTTCATTTACTGCCGGCGCAAAACTTTAATCTCCTCAGTCCAACTTGGCGCTAATTTTTTAAAAAAGCATACCGGTACTTAGCGTTCCAACTTTCACACAGGGGAATCGACGGGCCGAGGTTCGTAAACAATAAGTAACGCCAGAACTGCAGGGTCGATTGGTGTGGGTGATTTAAACGGACAACATAGCGACAATATACACAAGTATCAAACAACAGGCCAAACCATAGGCTATAAAAATAATCAGTCCACTGTACATCAATTACAATACAAACATCAACATAATAATCAAGCAATAATCATATGCATAATTCACTTGGGTGTCTTCTAGGTGGCTCAGGAGGTTTGCTAAGAAATCACGTTAGGAAATCACCCCAGCCACAAGGAAGACAAGCCACTTTGACTGAACTAACACCAGACACTGTTCAACTGAGAGAAACACTACTAGCAGTCAAAGGCATCAAAAATAACATGAGGAACCTTTCCATCACAAAATTCTTGCAGTATATCTATCTAGCTAACACTTACTGCAATATATCTATTATCTATGTGTATCTGTGTAATGTTTACCTATCTGTGTACTTTATCTATCAGCTTGAAATATTGCTGAGCTGAGGCAACACCTTAGCAAGGAGACATGCTAATCATGACGTGCAGGGGAAAGGTTTCAAAACTATCTGCTACTGGTAAACCTGGGGCATTTACTTACTGTACTCTTGTTACTCTACCCAGGCATAAAATAAGCATCTTAGCAATAGTTTATCAAGCAGAATGCTAGTCATGAAGAAGTGCAGTGGGATGGATGTAGACATGTAGTACTGTGTTATTCTACCACAGAGATATATGAAAAAAGCAGGTGAATGGACAAATCCCAGGCCACGTTATGGTGCAAGAAGTATGATAATTGAGCACAAACGAATATAAGTAAGTTAAAAATCCATCCAATCAGCCATCATCCAATCCCACTTCGCCCCACAGAGGAGCGTAGGAACCCGGGGCTAGGCAAGTTGGTCCTGACATTTAAGATGAAAATAAGTTTTAAAAAAAAGCTCATTATTATCCTTAGACCCCCAATGCATCACTCTCAGTTGAATAAAACCATCTGGTGTTAGTGGGAATAAAGACAGTTGCTCTCCCACTTACGAACAAGAGCTAAGAAGAATTGCTGTTGAGATTAAACACTTACCGGCTTGAGATTTCATTCGGCTGTGTGGCTGCCAGCCTGATAGTGCCAGGGATTGACTCCTGGCACTGCATCATCCTAGCTTATCATCAATCATCATCATCGTTGATTGCCAGTAAAATCAGCACCTAGACTAAGTTAACTGGCCTTCTATATCCTAGTGGTGGAATGATCTAGTTATGGAGCCTAGCACTAACTATTCTATCATCAATCATCATCGTCGTCATCAATAGGCAAGTAAAATCACTACCTAGACTAAGTTAACTGGTCTTGTATACCCTAGTGGTGGAATGATCTAGTTATGCAGCCCAGCACTGCCACTGATCATAATTAAACTCATCATTAGGCATTATCATCATCATTCCTGACTCCTCTTCCCACCCAACGATGGGGTTAGGAGTTCTCTACTAAAATATCATAAGTAGGGGAGCAACTGTTATACTCTGTCCATCTCAACTTGGCTTAAAAGTGATCTGGAAAGGATGCAGAGCCACAGTATTGCTAGCCTTGTCTTACTCTGCTTCTGGCCAATGAAATTAGGCTGCCAAGGACAAAACTCTCTGCCAAGTCGAGGTGGACCATCCAAAAATTTTCTAACTCACATTTCAGACGGGTGGTTGTAGCTGTAGTTGTAGTAGAAGGAACTGAGATGTAGAAAGGTTTTCAGGATCAACGGCGCTGGGAACCTCTATATCTATCACAGGTATTTCCCGAGTTTTGAGGCCACTGAGTATTTTTCAACATTCACCACACAATCTTGTATCACCCTATGAGCAGCGAAGGAGCCCAGGGCTGGGCAAGTTGGTCCCGACATTCAAGATGAGAGTGACCAGCCACGCTCTTCCCCGAGTGGCATTACGTTAACGATAAACCCCAACCACCCTTGGGTACAGCCACTGCATGATGAGAAAAATTGAGCCAGCACCGCCGGCTCCAGCAGGCAGCACCACCATGATCAACGCCAGCACGGCAGCACCACCAGGATCAACGCCAGCACGGCAGCACCACCAGGATCAACGCCAGCACGGCAGCACCACCAGGATCAACGCCAGCACGGCAGCACCACCAGGATCAACGCCAGCACGGCAGCACCACCAGGATCAACGCCAGCACGGCAGCACCACCAGGATCAACGCCAGCACGGCAGCACCACCAGGATCAACGCCAACACGGCAGCACCACCAGGATCAACGCCAGCACGGCAGCACCAACTCAGCAATCGCAGGAACAGCAGCCTGAGTAACACAGACGGACCCTGAAAATAAGGTAAGGTTTTAGGAGATAATCTCAAGTGTGTTCAAACTTAATCCTTTTGTCTGTGGAGGAGTTCAATATGGATCTTAATTAACCCCTAGTGTATTGGTGCTGGATGGGGGGGGGAGGGCTGCCTGACTACATTTACACTTCTCAATGCCACACCTATCCCACAAGAGGAGAATGATGGACTACAAAAGGGTAACTCAGCCTGCAGTCCACTGGGATAATGTTCTGCTGTGCCTGGGGTTCAACTACTACTAGTACACAAGACCTAAGATGAACAAATCCATTTTACATCATCTGTCTGGCTCAATTCCTTGGTTATAGTCCCTCAAGTCCTTCCTTATTCCCAGCAGAACAAGAAATTCCGACGGCTCTGCATTATTTACCAAACTCTTCATGACTGGCTTTATTCCTGTGTTAATCTTTATTACAACTCAGCACTGAATAAGGACAGATGGCAGTTTAAACAGATAGATAGTGGGAAACTGGGTAGCAGATAGATTCCTTCACAATGATGGTCGTCTCCTAATATAAATGAAAGAGTCTGGTGGTAGCAAGTATATTATGACAAGAGCAGAAGGCCCCATACTACAGGTCCCTTTGGCAAAATTCGAAAAAGTCACAATAAGACGCTTACCTGAGAGTGGAGGCAGATGGTTGGTATTACCGTGATTGGGCAGCTGGTTGGTATTAATTGGGCAGCTGGTTGTGGTTTTCTTCTCCCCTTTCTCCGTCTCTGTTGGCAGTTTCCACAGCTGGGTCAATTAACACACCTGAAAAAATAGTACACATTAGTCCCTTCCTTCCAAACCTTGATTAACAAAAGTATCTGGTTAGCAGCAAGAACAATATAACCTGGGAACAGGTTTAATTACATGGCAGTAAGAATTTGCAAAGTCTGTAGTAATAATAATAATAGTAAATAATAATAATAGTAATAACAATAATAATAATAATAATCGTTTCATTTTTAAAGGCTCCAACATGCTTTCATGAGTTGGCCTTGGTCACCTAATGGCGGCTCTCCATGCTGCACGATCTATTGCAGCCTCCTTGTTCAGTCCCTTAACCCTGAGGTCACACTTAATGACCTCGTCCCATGTCTTTCTCGGTCTACCCCCTCATAACCCCACCCCCAATATTAACACTTCTCACCATCCTCACCCAATTATCATCCCCCATCCTCTCCACATGCCCAAACCATCTCAATTTACCTCTGCTCATCACAACACCAATACGTTCCAGTCCCATCCTACCTCTCAACTCTTCCATCGTAAACCCAGCCCCCTCAGACCTTGCACACAGGGACGCACTACACATCCACCTAATCATTGTCATTTCTGTACGTCTAAGCCTGCAAATATCCTCCTCCATTACTGCTCAGGTCTCACTACCATACAGCATGACACTCCTAACACAGGCTGCATACAAAGACCTCTTAGCACGTAGGGAGAGTCCTCTCAATGTCATGAGCGGCAAGAGCTCCCTGAACTTCTTCCAACCACTTCTCACCCTAGCTATCAGGAGGCGTTTTGGGAGGGTAAAATGCTAAATTTGGGGGTCCACATATCAAGGGATATGTACAGAGGGTTAGATTTGATTCTTTAGTCAACCAATGCTATTTCCTCACTCAAACAGACCATCTCCATATTTTAGAGGGGGTATTTGAAAATTATGGAACACCACCTCCTACCCAACCCCGATCATTTTAATATGGTCCTTTCACCGCAAGAAGTCCGTTCAGGGTGGGGCCCACCTGGTGAATCACCTCTAGCGATGCTCCCAAATCAACCGTAGTACATGCCTCTCTCTCTCTTATTTCCCATCTATGTGCTATTTGAAATTGTTTTTTTATATTCTGTATATAGTAAATGAAGTTATATAGTACACTGAGTATCAATTTTTAGAATTATCACAACGATTTGAATGAATTCTATGACACGCGGCAGCGCTTTTTTCCCATGTTGCCACGCCCTGGTCGGCGAGAGACCCAGGGTCACTCCCTGTCTAGCCCCCACCCAGGATGGAAGGTCCCACAACTCCCACCCGCTCCTGCTCGAGAGTGCTGCATAGCAGGGAAAAGGAGTTGATATACAACGTTAACAAGTATTTCTCAGAAGAAAAGGCTTGTAATGGATTTATAATCCCGCCTTCAAAAGCATCTGCTCGCACTGCGAAAGCCACCAACGTTTCCGAGAAAACAGTTCAACGAATTTGCTCGAAACGGACACCGACATCACCAGAACGGCCTATGTTTTTATCACCACGGAAGAGGAAATGTGCTGCACCTGTTACGAGTCTTGACGATTTTGATAAATGTGCAATAAGAAGAATAGTCTTTGGGATTTTATGAAAGGCATGAAATCCCAACACACACACACACATATATATATATATATATATTTTTCCATACTATACTTACCTCATTTCACTTTTTAATGTCCTTTATTGGTGTGAATAGGGTGTTAGGAGCTATGCATGTGCAGTAGGAAGGTGTTTTTCTGAGTTAGGCTAGGTTAGGGTCCATAAGTACCAGTCCAGGAGCCAGTCACCAGAATGTTTATTATTGTATGAACCTACTTCTAAACCCTCATTTAATGTTTCTTTTGCATTTATTTCAGTCATTTATGTGCCTTATTGGTGTGATTTGGGTGTTAAATAGGTGCTATGCATGTCCAGAGGGAGTTGTATAGGTGTTTCTCTGAGTTAGGGTCCATAAGTACAAGTCCATAAGCTGGGGCCCAATACCCGGACAGAACCAATATCCGGACCTACCTATGGCTCTATTATGTCGGATATTGGAGTGATTACTGTACTGTATTCTGCTATAGAAAAATAATTACCGTACCATATGCATCATCATTATCACCACCTGGACCTCCTTTCCCACCCTACGGCAGGGTGAGGAGTAGCAATGTCCTGACAGCCCAAATTTGCCCAATCCAATGGGCCATGCTTCCATTCACTCATTATTCAAGCTCCAGGAATCTTGGCTCTATCGGATACGCCAAAAACATTAACCACGCTCTGTAGCTTCACATAAATGTATCCAACAGAGTCAATCTGGACCTTATTGATGTTTTTATATACCTCTTGGTTGCTGTAGATCAACCCCAGTCTGTCTGGCCAAAGACCCATCAACCACAGGCACGCAATTATTTCCGAAGGGCTGTCCTTTGCAGTTATGGTGTACATACACATCAATCCACTCCCTTCAAAGGCACTGCACACACCTCCATCATGGTACAATCTGAAATGAATAACTACGGCAGAAACACACACAAACAGTAGCAGTACATCATAAAACATATTACCACATGGGCCTGGCAATTCCAACTATATTATAAAAACTCTTAATTTTGGTTGTACATATGCAACACAGATAGTTAAATGTTGAATGCTGACTGCAAGAAGTGATTTGAAGTAAGGAAAAGCAAAGAATTAGCACCAACTCATAATATGGCACTGTAGGAGTAGAGGGAAAATAAAGGCCAGAAGAAACACAGAAATATCAAGAAGAGAGGTAGGACAGAAAAGCAGAAGAGGACAATAAGGAGAGAAAGACTGGAGACAAAAAGGCCCCTTTTAGTCGCCTCTTACGACAAGCAGGGATACTGGGGAAGTTTTCTTTCCCCCCCTCCCCAGGGGATGTGGGAAAAAAAAAAAAAACTTTCTGGGCATTTAAGGAAGAGGGCAGGTTGCCTGTGGCAAATTTATGAAGCAGGACATGCAACTGCCAAATTCTGTGATGGTGTGGAGATTTCAAGATCAAGTGTTTCATCGATAACAAGAGTTTGGTGGACGCCCTTTACTCCTGCAGGAACATTGAAGACAGGAGATTGCGCAATGATATTGCTGCATTGCAAGACATGTTGGAGCAAGGGGGGGCTGATGAAGTGTCTTTGATGGACACATCACAACAACTGGCTGACTGTCTCACCAAGAAAGGTGCCTTGACCGAGCGGCTATGTGCAGCAGTCAGCTGGGACTAGAAGGATTATAGTACTTCAACGGACACCAAATATTTGTATGTGGCTACAGACTGGGTCTTAATGGCACTTAAACAAAAGTCTATGTATTGGATACATAGTGTGTATTGGACACCAATAATCCCATCAGCTTCGTCCTTGGAATCGTTCGTCAAATTAAGATGAGAGAATGAGAGTGTTAGTGCACATTGCTGTTAGAGTGTGTGTGAGCGTGCACAAACTTGTTATGCTGTAAGTGGCTACGTCATCAGAAGAGTCTTGCAGTATGCAGGAGGAGCCTGCTCAGTATGAAGTGTGAGGCCAGTAAGAGCGGTTGTTTCACATTCCAACACCTGGTATTGCGAATTTCAGATATAACGAACAGGCAAATTGCGACCGAGCTTCCTCTGGATTTTGCGAACAAAGGTCACTAAATGAGGGGGAAGTTCGCAAATCAGCCCACAGTGACAACAGCATCCCTTCCTGGGACAGTAAGTGTACTGCAACAGTACATTACACTGTATTCATATTATAGATATTGTATTCATATGTACAACTTCATACACTATTGTATTTACATGTACAACTTCGTAAACCATCGAATTCTCCATGTAAAACTTCACTGAATTACTTTAGGTAGCATATAGGACAGAAGGACTCCACTTACATAGGGAACTGGTTTGGTAATCCCTCGGAAATACTGAACCTCGTATGTAGCGAACTTTCAGATATAGCGACCCACCCCTCCCCCAATTAATTTGTTATATCAAGGATTTACTGTAATGAAAAATGACAGCAATACCCACCTTGATTCCTCAACGACTTAAGGTAAATTACTACTGTTTATGGTAGTCCAGTCATGGATGGCGGCTCACTTGGTGAACAGATGGACAAACCCAGAGTTGAGAGTCATCAACAGTTGCAACCCTTCACACCTGAAAACCATCCACACCACATTACTCACTAACTCAAGGATGCTGTACTAGTCTATCAACCATCTATTGCCAGACACCATAATCCAGTAACAGGTGGCCATTTGACTTTGGGTTAAGTTATTTTACACAGAGGGACACTAACCCTCCACCAACCCACTTGATGGCACATTGAGAACATGTGTTGGTTGGTAGAGTCGTACTTGTAAAATTTCTGGAGTCAGAGTCATAGTCAGGAAATATTATCACCGACTCCACAACCCTGCCTGACCGTAGTGATTTATAAAACTCAACACATCGTTTTGTTTTTGTTTTTAGTCAACACATGATGTTTCCAATAAAGCACACCTGGTAGGGGCTGGATAATTTACCATGCCGTCCCTCTAAAATGAATAACTTGTAAGAGAATATAAGGTCATTTGTACATGGTGTAATGCCTTCTAAATGGAGCTGAGAATTTTTTAAAGATTGACAGTAAAATAAATGGATGTAAAGCCCATTTTACTCGTTACTCTTCTGTTAAACCTTCCCATTTACCTGCCTCCTTTTATAATTCTGGATATTTTACATCCTGTGCCAAAGAAAACTATATTTATCTAAGCAGACGCCTTAATCCTGTAAGGGGTGGGCACTGACAAATCACCTACATGTCGCCCTGCCCCTGCCATTTCACTGCCCCAAAGAAAACTACACATGGATAATGATACCAATGACTGATAATTGCTACAGAACTGCAATGCAATACTAACCTTCATTCCAGTGTGGCTTAACTTGATGTGTAGTACCAACTGCAGATATGTGGTTTAGTCCAGTCATGGATGGCGGCTAACTTGGTGAAGAGGTAGAAATGGCCAGAGTTGAGTCACCAGCAATGGCAATCCTTCTACTCCTGAAAACCATCCACACCACATTACTCACTAACTCAAGGATACTGTACTTGTCTATCTACCTATATATCTATTGCCAGACACCATAATCCCGTAATAGGTGGTCGTTTGGCTGCAAGGTAGTTATTTTATATGGAGGGAAACTAACCCACCACCAACCCACTTGCTGACACATAGGGAACATGTATGGGTTGTGTTATAGAGTTACCACCCAATGTTGTAAATGGTTTCCTGGCATCTAGGAAACTTTTTGGCTTGTCAATCAATGTAAAGCCACCTGAAAAAGAAAACAAGATTAACAAAAAGTGACAGAAAAGATGGCAGAAATAGGAAGAGATGAGGACAGACACAAAAATGAGAGAAAATGTCGCAGTCAAGCTCACCTGGCAACACACGTTTATATACGGTACTGTGATCCCTTGGTTATCATGCATAACTGGTACAAGGCTTGGTGTGTGATAAAGAACTTGCACAATAACAAAAGCACACTACCTATGGGATTTACCCTACAGTACCGGGCATCCCAAGTGCAATCCCAAATTTTCCCTTTGACAATAACACAGACCAACTAAATACATACATTATGATATGCTGTGTATCAGAAACACACACAGGCATGGTTAGATTAATAGAAAGTGACGACACAATAAGGAACACACACCATAGAAAGACCTGAGATGGGCTTGAGATAAGGGGTTCTCATACTAAGGGGTGGAGAAGTATCATTACTGGCAGTAAAATGGATTTGGAAGATGTGCAGACTGACCTGGGAGGAAGGCAGAGTCCCGGAGGATTGGAAGTCAGGTATAATCATTCCCCTGTACAAAGGAAAAGGGGAAAAAGTGTATGGTAGGAGACCTACTGACAGAGTTTGGGAAATAACAGAGGAATTAGTTGAAGAACAGGGAGGTTTTAGGAAGGGATGAGGTTGTGCAGATCAGATAATCAATCTTAAGTCTTTAGTGAAGAAGTTTCTAAAGAACAGACAGAAGTTGTATGTAGCTTCACGGATTTGGAGAAAGCATGTGACAGGGTGCATAGACAAGGAATGTGGAAGGTATTAGGAATACAAGGAGTAAATGGGAAGCTGTTGAAAGCCATGAAGAGTATATATAAGGGTGCTAAGGCTGCAGTGTATGTGGATAGGGAACTGAGTGAATTATTCTCTTTGAAGGTTGGATTGAAACAGGGACATTTTTCTATTTTTTTTTTCTATGTGTCCGACTCTGGGCATAGGCTTCACAGCCTGCTATCAAGGCCCAGCAGTCCTCCTACATACCATACACCTCTACATGTCACCACTTCGGCGCTAACACCCACCGTCCATATTGAATACATGCTAGGGCTGTCTCATACAGGACTGGTGTACATGTCATGTCTCCATGGTTGTTCAATCTGTATATGGATGGGGTTATAAAAGAGATACAAGGTAGGACAGCAGATGTTGGAGCAGCCCTAATGACAGAGGGCAGTGTGTGGAAACTCCCTGTACTGTTGTTTGCAGATGATATTGTGTTGTTAAGTGAAGATGAACGGGAGCTGCTAGGCTTGGTGGCTGAGTTTGGGGGAGTGCGTAAAAAACAGAATCTAAAGGTGAATGGATGGAAGTGTAAAGTTATGGTCTTTAAGAGAAGTGAAGTCAGTGAATGCAGAGTGAGATTGGATGAGGAGGAAATGGAAAATGTGCATGCATTTAAGTACCTGGGTAGTGTGATGAGTAAAGATGGAAGTTTGGAGGATGAAGTGCTTGAAAGGGTACAACAAGGAAGAAAGGTTGCAGGTTCTTTGAGGGCAGTGATAAAAAACAGGGAAGTAAGCATGGAGGTGAAAAAGTTACTGCATGACAGTACTGTGATAACAACTAACATATGGAAGTGAAGCTTGGACCTTGCTGGAAGGACACAAGTCAAGAGAGAGGGCAATGGAAATGAGTTATTTGAGAGGAGCATGTGGAGTCACATGGAAAGACAGACTGACAAATGAGGATGTGAAGGAGCGCTGTGGTGTAGATGGGATAGGAAGCGTTACGAGAAGCAATTTGAGGTGGTTTGGCCACGTGGAGAAGATGGAGAGTGACTGACTGACGAGGAGTGTGTGTGTGAATGAGGTGGAGGAAGGGCAAGGCCAAGGATGAGATGGTGGGAAGGAGTGGAGAGGTACATGAGAACGGGGTAAGCTGGGAGCATGGCATTGGACAGGGCAACATAGAGGCAATTTGTTTGTGGCCATCCCTTATGGGATTACAGTGTCTGGCAATAGATAGATAGACAGAGCAGCAGTAGTTTTCGTTTTCGTTTTTAAAGGCTCCAACATGCTTGCATGTGTCGGCCTTGGTCACCTAATGGCGGCTCTCCATGCTGCACGATCCATTGCAGCCTCCCTGTTCAGTCCCTTAACCCTAAGGTCACACTTAATGACCTCGTCCCATGTCTTTCTCGGTCTACCCCTCATAACCCCACCCCCAATATTAACACTTCTCACCTTCCTCACCCAACTATCATCCCCCATCCTCTCCACATGTCCAAACCACCTCAATCTACCTCTCCTCATCACAACACCAATACACTCCAGTCCCATCCTACCTCTCAACTCTTCCATTGTAAACCCAGCCCCTCCAGGCCTTGGACGCAGGGACGCACTGCACATCCACCTAATCATTGTCATTTCTGTACGTCTGAGCCGGCGAATGTCTTCCTCCTTCACTGCCCAGGTCTCGCTGCCATACAGCATTACACTCCTAACACACGCTGCATACAAAGACCCCTTAGCACGTAGGGAGAGCCCCCTCAATGTCAGGAGAGGCAAGAGCTCCCTGAACTTCTTCCAACCACTTCTCACCCTAGCCACAGAGCTAGCTCCAGCCCCACCTCCAGCACACATGTCTCCTAAATAACAAAATTATTTTTTTCAGTTTTACAATCCTTTATTATAGCACATATTCTCACATTCATGCATCTTTGGAGTTTATATGATATCATACAAATACTGTGTGTTCTTCATTACTGTCTGATAGTTAATGCAATTATTATATGCATTCTGTAACCAGGATTTGCAACACATTTCATGTCACTATTGTATTTGTCACTATTATATTTGATTTCTGTATTTTCAACGATGTTTTTATTACGTTTCCAGGTGTCAAAAACACAATAATTGTGTTATGATTTTATGCGTCATCACTTATTCATTCACAATTTCTCTCCATTTATTTCTGTCACGCACAGCCACTCTTCCTTGCTCAACAGACATCCCTCTCGCATCCAGCGCTCTCTTCACACTGTCCATCCATCCTATTCGTGGTCTTCCTCTCAGCCTTACACCTCTCACATCAGATCTAGTTATCTTTTTCACCAGTCGCTCATTATCCATTCTCTCCATATGACCAAACCATTGCAACACCCTCTGCTCAACTCTACCAGCCATCTCCCGAACAACTCCAATTCTCCTTCGCACTTCATCATTTCGCACTCGATCCATACGCTAAGATGCGAATGACTGTGTTTGAATGGATGAGTAAATGGAGAGTGAGTCGTCCTGTCTCGGCTACCTCCCTTTCCTTGGGGGAAGCATCCTAGGTATATAGATAGATAGAGATAGATGATTTTATGGAACTTTATAATTAACATCTGCACTTCTGGCAAACTCTGAATATCATTTAAACTCCTGTCTGTCAAAAAAAAAATAATAATAAAATAAAAAAATAATAATAATCACAATAATATTTTCAGTATGAAATATTAAATTTTGGCTTATTTACAGTTTCCAAGCATTTTCAGTGTTAGATATTGATTGATTGTAGTAGAAACTGGCGGCACAACTGCTAAGGTCATATGCCTGTTAGATATTGAAACTTCATTGACAGGTCAACTTGGGAAATATCAAGAAATAGGACCGCCTTTCCCACCCTAGGGCAGAGTGAGGAGTAGCAATGTCCAGACAACCCAAATTTGCCCAATCCAATGGGTTATACTTCCATACGTTCATCATTCAAGCCCCCAGAATCCTGGCTCTATCGGATACGCTAAAAACATTCATCATGTTCTGTAGCTTCACACAAACGTATCCAACAGAGTCAATCCAGACGATACCACGCTAAAAAGGGGTGCCAAATCCCTGATCATGCACTTCTCCTCACAACATTCATCCAGCCAGCTCGATCTCTTGTCAGTACCCTAGCCTCACAGACTTCCAAACCTCTCTTCCTCACACTCATCCACCATATCTCTCCACCTTCTCCTTGGCCTACCTCACCTCCTCCCTCCTTCAAATTCACTCAGCTATACCTTTTTCACCACTATATTGTTATCCATTCTCTCCACTCAGTACCATACACTCTCTTCGATTCTGGTGTCCACCGACTTCCTCACTCCACATCTTTCACAAATCACATTATTTCGTATCTATCCACCTTTGGTGCTCCACATACATTTCTTAGCAGTCTCATCTTAGTTGCTCTCACTCTTGACTTTTCATTTTCATGTCACATTGCAGTCTCATGTTAAAGTTGGCCCTAGCACTCCTTCATGTAAGCCTCATGTGGCTGCAACTCTCAATCCCCTGTTTCTTATCAAGGCCTTCATTGCACCAGCTACTTTTCCTTGTCACTCTACTTTCAACTTCTTTTGCACATTTTCCTCTTTTCTATCACTGTACCCAAATAACTGAACTCTTTCACCCATTCCAGTCTCTCTCGATTCACTGCAACATAGCACTGGGAGTAACCTTCTCTCTCAATAACCATCACTTTTCTCTTTTCTACATTTACTCTCAAGGTGCAATGCTCACAGTCCCTGATTCCAGTTGTTTCCTACCGTCAACAACATAACTTTTTGACCACATTACAGCAAGTAGAAAATAATAGAAATGAAAGAGACAGAAAAGCTGGAGAATATGAGTGATTACCAGTGCGGGGCAAGGAAAGGAAAATCAGTAAGGGAACATCAATTTTTTATAAGAAATATTATTGAAGAAGCACAACAGAAAAAGAAAGAAATAACAGCAGTATATTTTGATGTATCAAAGTGCTTTGACAAAATGGTATTAAAGGAAGTAATGAAGGAGTTATGGCTAAAGGGAAAAAAGGGTAAAAACTGGAGAATGATATATGAAATTAATATGAAAAATGAATTGATACCTATGACAGAAATTGGGTTATGTAAAGGAGTGTATGTACAGGAGATGATAAGACAGGGATCAGTGCTAGGGGCCAAAATAAGTTCAATAACTATGGATTCACTAAGCAGAATGATGAGGGAAAAAGAAAGTAATTAGAAAATGGGAAATGTAAGGATAAGCCCATTAATATTTCAAGATGATATCATGGCAATAGAGGAAAATTACAAAATACAGGATACAATAAACACAATTGAAGTATTTCTAAAATTAAAAAGACTAGAAATTAATGAACATAAAGCAATCAGCATTAGCAGGCAAGGGAAAAACAGTAAAAATAAATGGTAAAGAAATTGTAAGAACACAAAGTCATAAGTACCTGGGAATAATTATACAAGAAAAAGGGAAACAGAATATTAAAGTGGAAAATATGATAAATAAAGCAAGGGTAGCGGCAAATGAATGTATTAACATCATAAATAGAAAAGAACTGAAAACAAGTAGAATTAAAATTGGGCTAAAATTATTTAATACTTGTGTATTACCGATAATGTTGTTTGGAGGGGAAAGTGGGAAAACATTAAGAGAAAAAGAAAAGAAATCTCTAAATAATGTTCAAACTCAGTACTTAACAAAATTAATCAAAGTACCAAAGACAACACCGAAATGTGCTTTAGTAAATGAAACACAGGAAGTAAAAATAGAACAAAATTAATCAAAGAAAACTTGAATATTACATTGAACTCAAGAATAGGGAAGAAGACGCTGTTGAAGTAGATGAGAAAACATTGTGAAGATTTTGAAAGAGAGTACGTGAGAGAAATAAAAGACATTAAAGAAAAGTACAGCATACCTGAAGACATAGAAACATTAGAAGAGAGAGTGGCAAAAAGGGTAATAAAAGAAAAAATGACAAAAAATAAAGAAGAAATTTGTGAAGACATGAGAAAAGGGAGTAAGACAAAGGAATCAGTGGAACAAGAAATAGGCCAACAGAGATACCTTGAGGAAATAGAGTTTGAAAGCGCAAAGATTATATTTTTTATTCGAACCAGAATGCTAAAAGTGAAGGAAAATTATAATAAAAAGTATGAGCCTATCCTTATATGTGACATGTGCCAAGAAGAGAATGAAAATCAGCATCATTTATTCATATGTGAAGCATACGAAGATTTAACAAGCGAAATTAAAGGAAAAGAATCAATAACAGAAATACTAAAACAAAATGAATTACAGGTTGTAGCAAATACAGTGGGCAGAATAATGAAACGAAGAGAAGTAATTATGAATATAAGGAGCAACACAGAAATGAACAATAGAGACTGAGAAAAATAAATAAATAAATATGCCATCTTGTTTAAAGACAAGAACTCCCGGATGGGAGTAGGCGCCAACAACAACAAACATGATGGTCACAAATGTGTTGTCTCCAGCATTATTATTAAGCTTGCTACTACTACACCATAATATCAATGAGTTCTGTCTACTTTCCCATACACTGTCACTGAGAGTACCTTGTTCCTAGGGTTCTCAACAAGCACCCCAAGTTTGTAAACTTAAAGCTTTCCTTATATAATGCCCTTCATCTTTCCAGTGGTTAACACAGCTCCTTTACGTACCTAGTGCCTGTTGCCATTAAAGACGACAACGCAGCGACCTGGCTCATGTATTCCTCTACAAGAGTGGTCACAACAGTCGCAGACTCTTCTGTGTCTGCAAACAACGGAAAAGTTCCCATCTGAAGGGAAGAACTACTGCTTAGATCGAAAACATCTGATTCTCCAATATCTGCCATTCTGCTTTGCGTCGTCAGCTAACCGGGGTGTTTGTTTACATTCGTCAGTACGGCTCGAGTACTGTTTTTGCGGGGCCACTTTGGCTTAAGTTAACCCTATTCGGTGCAACCATTGGCGATTTCCCACACTTACGACCCTAGTATCGTGAAAAGAATCTTGAGTAATATTATTGGTTTGACGAAGTGAAAGGAACGCATTCGGACACGTCGGCGCCGTTGCAAAGCAAGCGCCGCCAAACATATCGTGCCGCACCCGCGCGCACTGAAACATACACACACACACACACACACACACACACGTTTAACTATTATCAAATTTAAAATTAATGTAAATATCAAATGACCATATATTTTACCATTCACCAACGCTTATCATGTTTGCCATATATCAAAGCTGTAGGCTATATTTTCAGTCTGAGGGCTGCGTATCAATAAACCGTTTACTGTTGTCTCTCTCACACACACACCGTCCATAACATGGAAGTTGATAGCTTACACATCTTCCTCATCATCAACATCACCACCCTTCCTCCCTCACACTCACCATCTCCCATCTTCCTCACCACCACCTTCCCTCCCTCCATCACCCTCACACTCACCGCTATATTCCCTTCTACCCTACTCTCTCTGTCTCACTACCACCGCTTTTTTTCTCACCACCATCTCACTCACTCGCCATGACTAATGCTCTCCCTTTCTTCCTCACCATCATAACTCCTAAACCCACTTTCAGTGGATTTACTACTAGGTAGACTAGTTGATGGAGAGGTAGCTATTAGTCAAGGAAATCTAATAATGTAAGCATGTAAATAATTTCTGGTTATACATGCAAGTATTTTTTTTTTTATGGAAGAAAGAAGGAACCAAAGGGCAGGACCTACAAATTGCTCCCTCCAAGAAAAAAACGACAGCAGAGCCAAATTCAAGATAAGTTCATTTCGAGATGCCTGGATACACTGTGTATGAAAGACTGGAGACCGTAGGCAGTAAGAAAAACAGAGATGGAGACAATTCCAGAGTTAACCTGTTGCATACATGAATGACTGGAGCAACGGTTAACTCTTGCATTAGAGAGTTGGACAGAAAAGGGCTGAGTTTGTTGCTAAGACGGGTGCTGCGTGCCTGCCGTGGTGGTGGAGGGATGCAAGCAGACAGTTCAGAGGAGCAGTGACCATTGAAGTGGCGACAGAAAAGAGACAATGATGCAACAGTGCCGCGAAGAGACAGAGGTTGAAGGGAGCCAGTAAGAGGAAAGTTAATGAGACTAAAAGTCTCCGACTCCATCCTGTTGAGAACTGTGTGGGGAGCCTCCCCACACACGACAGCTGTGCTCTACACAGGAGCGAATAAAACCCGTGTATAAAGTCAACAACTGTGCAGGGCCGTGGGTTAGGGCTTCCTGACTAAAACCTCCCTAAGTGAAGAGTCCAGTCCTGCTGTGGACTAAAAATGGAAAGTACATAATGATGATGATGAGAATACTACCATATATTTCTTTCTAATGACTGAATATAATATTTAGCTAAGCGAGTTTCAGCCACACTCAAAAAAAGTGTGTAACCAGGATACGGGACGAGGACTCAACTCGCCATGTATCCCACCAACCACTTTCCCCAACCTCCTCCCCTTAGAAAGTAATTTATTTATTTTTCAAATGTCATTACCACTATATAATAATGAATTTACAGAAGTACAAGATTATTCTTATTAATTAATTTTACACGTGTGGTGTGAGGACTGTGTTGGTGCGTGAGGACTGTGTTGGTGTGTGAGGACTGTGGTAGTGTGTGAGGATTGTGTTGAGTGAGGACAGTGATGGTGTGAGGACTGGTGGTGTGTGAGGACTGTGTTGGTGTGTGAGGACTGTGGTGGTGTTTGACCATTGCGTTGGCGTGTGAGGACTGTGTTGGTGAGTGAGGACTGTGGTGGTGTGTGAGAACTGTGGTGGTGTGTGAGGATTGTGCTTTTGTGTGAGGTCTGTGGTGGTTTGTGAGGATTGTGTTGGTGTGTGAAATATAATCTATTCGTGAGAACAAAACAGACTCGACCTTCTCATGGACCCACTTCACGTGTAACTAAGGAGTGAGAAACAGGTAGGCCTTTATCATACAAATGGATGGCGAGTGAGAAAGGGCCGGGGAGAACAGGAGGTAGATAAGGCAGAAGGCGGTAGATGTACGGGAGATAAATGCTTGAAAAGGCATACATATTGCATAATAATTGCAAAATTCCACATCAACAGCCTTGTGCCTTACCTACCTCCTATTCTGCCTGTCCCTCTGTTGTATAATAAAGGTCTACCTGCTTCTCACTCCTTACTTACAGCTGAAGGAGGTCCTTGAGAAGGCTGAATCTGTTGTCACCAATATATTATATAGGTATTTCTAAATCTGAGTACTGCAAATTAAAATTGAAGGGCACAAAGAAATATTTAGTTATAACCAATTATTCAAAGGGCACGGTAGCTCTATCTGCTCATGCTACGCCTCAAGGAGTATTCAGAGCAATGCAATAACAAATATTCAATTATGAATATTTATACCCAAAACATCATCAATATACAGTATAAATCAATAGTTATTCAGTGGGGCAGTCAATCCCAAAATACCGACAAATTAGTCAGTAGACTGTCCTTCTGATGTCAGTTTATTAGTAATTTCCCACTGGTCAATCACTAGCCTATCACTGAGACCTTTGTCGGTCAGCCAGTCAGTCTCTCCAGAAGTCAGTCCCTTGATCCTTTGTTAGTAGTCACCACGAGAAAATGCAGCTGCCAGCCAAAGCTCCGTACCTGCGGGGTCACCATTAAATTCTTACGAATAGACTGTTAACCAGCAAACGTGCCAGTCTCTGGATTACTGAATCGCTTAGAGCAGCCTGTAGCTTCCTGGTTAAACCCTATATCTCTATTAACCGGAGAACAAGCTGTTCCCTGGTTAATGCACAGGCGCAGTGTGGATATGAGGGGTTAGGTCCAGAGCCTTGCCTGGCGCTTTCAAGGGAGACAGCAGTCAATCAGGTCCCAGCTCCTCTCCACTGCGAGACCATGCTTCATTTCAGCTGATCCACCCCCTGCAGCATCGACCCCTGGTAAGTTAAAAAGATCCCGACGGGTGCCAATTAACTAACAGGGCCCTCAGTGACCCACAGTCCGTCACAGGTCGAAAGAGTAGTAACCGTTAACTCGGGGCTATCCATGCCTATGCTCCTAATCTATGTATTTTCCGGCGGTATTTGATCCTACGCACTCGAACATCCTTTTTACTCTACACTTACAACTAATATAAGCTGGAGGATTCTTATGCTGCAAGATCCTCACCTTCCGTATCTCTATTTACATCTATCATACAAGGAAATTTTTAAACAAAAATATAATAAGTATATAACGTAAACTCAGTCATAATCTATACATATTCGCAGACATGCATATTCATTCTTAATTTCCAAAACAAGACTTTTCACTGATTGGGCATGTTACTATAGCATTTCATACATACTTTATTTCAATGCTGATCACAGGTGTGCTTGTGACATACTTGACATTGTTTCGTGGACGCTTTTACTTTAGGGCGATTCTGAGTGTATCCTGGACCACAAAGAGACTCCAGGCATGAATGACACTTGTGCCGCTTGCCTGACCTATTCACACGTGTTACTTCTGGGACGGCCTCCTCTACATCTCCCTGTCCGAGCATCAGATTCATCTTAGCTATTGTATTCCTGGTCAAACCACAAGCCTGAACTTTTCTTCTTTCAATTTGCGGATTACACAATGCCTTCACTAACTGCCAGCCACAGGAGATTGAAGCAATTTTTCTTGGGTCCTGATTATTATATAACGAATAAATTGTCTGTGAATTTACTCTGGCAGTGTCGACAATGTAGCCATGGGCATTTACTGTCCATCTTCTAGATTTAGTGTGTACTGTATGAAAACTTATTCTCTGATCCATAATGTCAGTGCCTCCTTTAGTGAAATCAATTTAAATATAGCTTTTTTTTTTTTTTTTTTTTTTTTTTTTCAAATCATCATCCTTGGTAATGCCTAATATAGGGGAAACTGTGCTCAGAAGTAACACATTTTTCTTACCTTTGCTTTTGGTGGGTGTTACATAGGATTCAGTGTCATTACCTCCCCGTGTTTCTTCCAGTAAACTTGGTATGACCTATCTTCCCTTTCTGTGACTGTCTTTATCTCTGGTGGTATGCCTTTCCTAGCAGAATCTATAGTACCTAAGGCTGAGATACCTTGTGTTTGAAGCCACTCCAGTAACTCTATACTGGTGTACACATATTTCTTACCTTTGCTTTTGGTGGACCTAAGAAGTGACGGCGGAGTATCCAGAAATTTTCGGTCAGCGACAGTGCACATACACTTCCTTGTATTTCTACGATGTGAAACCTAATACGTAAAACTGTTACAAAAAACAATAAAGCAATGCCAAAGTACCTGTATATTTCAAAATTGTAGGAAACAGTTCTTTAGTTACGATAACAGGAGATCCTAAACGGAACTAACTGAAATTTCACAACTATCGCTCAGGGACAGTCAGGAATAATTTGCGGAGTTTAAGTCTAGAATGGTAACACGCAATAATTTTTTAGTTGCGTAAGACTGAACAAAAGGGAGTTTCAATAAACAATAAAAATTAGTATTTATTACTTATAAAATAATATCCGTTACAATACCAGGGAATAATTTAAAGTCGTTTATTTCCGTTTCCAATGTCTCCATGCATGACGACAGAAAGCGGGAAGACGGCGTAAGCCAGTAAGCTATTTTAAATGTTTCGATCAACACACACGAAAAGAGATAATAATTACTCAAAGACATGCAGTTATTACACTGCCTTTGGCCACTTTTCCATTAAGAAAAAAATCTCTGGATTACTTAATATAAGCCAGAGGGCTGTCGGTGAAAGAAGTATAAAAAAAGAACCTCGATGTTTGCCTAGAGTCGGAGCTCCTTACAGAATGCTAACTTCTGTCATAGTCTGATATCCTCAGTGCATAATCGATTAGCAAGAGAAGTAAAATGCAGAGGTTCGTAAACAAATAATTGAGTTCAAAACTTCCAAATCAGCATTTTCTGTTCAGCAGGATATTACAGTTTGTTTAAAGACAGATATTAAGATTAAAAGATGGAGTAAAGAGTGCGTGATTTTGCATTGCAAGAGTCTATGAACTTGTTTTGGTCCTATTTATTGTTTAGTGTAAGAGAAAAAGGCAGAATCTGTCATACCTCCTTACAGCTAATAATAATTTTGCATCAATTGGGAATAAAGTTGCTAATTATAATTATTACTGGAGAGAGGAAGACGGAATAAAAGGCAGTATGGTCTTGCTGCTACCGCAGGTAGGGCATCATTACGAAGAATAATTTCATTGTTATGGCATACTTAGTGTTGCTGGATCATCACCATAGCATTTGAAAATAAGGCAGTGTATTGCAGTAACTAGAATTTTCCTTAACTGGTCTTCAAAACTAGAGCATCTGTATTTGAAATCCTGGGAAACATTTAAATCAGGAACACGGAGTTTTAGGCCTACTGCCCACCGCGCGCGGAGTAATACATTTCACATTCATTCAAATCTGGAAAGGTAACTACGTGTTAACTTCTAATATCACTGCCTCCTGTTATTCATTTTACATCATTCATAGCGCAATATAATATATAATTTATTTGATATGACCTGATGAAGGCACTGAATGTTTACCTTATATTCACTGTTTTCATTGAACATACGGCAGTGCAGAGTGACCGAAGCAATCTGAAACTCTGCCATCACTTCTTGGGGCGACTGTACAATCTATCCAGGCTAATAATCCTACCTCTAAGGTCGACAGAGGCTTGTAACTGACTTACCAGAGCTTTCACTGTTGGGACTGTACCGCGTATGTAGTGTGGTCCTGGCTCTCCAGGTTTACCTGAACATACAGCTGTCCTAAAGGTAAATGGATATCTAACAGCATTAATAGATTTATACTGGAGGCCGTAGAGTACGGGTTTGCTCTTACTGTAGTCTGAACCCTATTTGTGTTCTGCACCCATACAACGTTTCATCAGTGGTCAAGAGGTCACCTGGCTCTAACAATGAACAACAACAATTACTGAACTGTTCAAAAAGCTCCCTGATTGCTGCAAACCGATCGTGTACCCATCTCTGGTGTCTGGCATCAATGTTGATCGTGTACCCATCTCTGGTGTTTGGTATCAATGTTGTTAAAAGTTATGTTGGCATGTAAGAAACCTAATCGTTTTACAGATATGACGGCTCCAAATATTGGGTGACCAAACCCTTCCATGAAGAGACGATTATAGCAATATTTATTTTGTCCCAACACGCCTCTTGGATAGAGCAGGCCAAAAAAGCTTTTCAATTCAATGGCATCAGTCATCTTGACGTGTGTTGGTATTTCAGCACTGTCAGTATTAGAAATTTCGGTAATTATGCCTTGTGTCAGCATGGGTTACAATTCCATCAATCATATTAGATGTTATAAACAACTCCCATGCCATTATTTCTGTATTAGCTAACCTTGCCTCTCCTAACAAACATCCTTCACTAGGCAATACCTTCTCAACAGGCCTACCTTCTGTATGATTGGTCCATGTTATTGACTTACCAATATCTAATTTTCTCTGGGGATTCTCTAGAATACAGGTATATTCCCTGAGCTGGTGTGGCAGGACAAATTCGTCATAATTTTGTTTGTTCAAGCATTGGTCCAAAGTACTGATTAATCTATTTTTCACCAGTGGCTTTCTGTTTCTGAGTGGTACCCACTCTTCTTCATTTTGTCATCATTCTGATCATCGTCGCCCTCAGCTACTCTATCAAAGACAAGGTCATCATCATCATCATCATCGCCAACTACCTCTTCCAAGTAATCTTCGACTGGGTCGTCAACATAGTCGAAAGTAAAAGCCATGACTACGTCCGTCCGCACATCCACCCCGTCCCCTAATTAATTGCTAACAGTGTTGCCAGGTGCTGGCCCTAAAATATCTGTAGAATCATCGATAAAATTTCTTGAGATTTGAAAAAAAAATTCTGTAGATCACAATTTCACGCATATATTGACAAAAGGTATGCAAATATGTCTTAGAAGTTATCTGTGCCTTTATTTAAAAGAAAAACAAATATGATTAATTCCATACGAATAAGAAAAACAAATATGATTAAATCCATACGAATTATCTAAGATTAATAGTTCTATTAAATTAAGAATATGGTATGAATTTTCATATTTCAAATTCATAAAATGCGGGTTAACACACAGTTACTATGGGTCAAGTTAGACACGAACCTAACTGAAAACTTATACTGAAAACAAGGGCTAAAAGAGCGAGCCCCTTTTTCACTTTTCGTTTTGCTCATAACTTTCTAGGCCAAATAACTATAACCTTGTTATATTAGATAACCGTAGGAACAGTCGCTAACACCACTAATATATCCCAAATATGTCCAAACTTCGGAAACTAACTCTAAAACATACCTGCATCTGACTCCCTCAGAATGTAAACAAAAATGGCAGTACACCGGCGCATTCGATAGCAGAAAAATGTATATATTTAATATTGAAATTTTCGTATTAGTTCACAGATTAAGCAGTTTATAAGTATATTAAGTGTTATACTGCAAGTACTAGTCTAATATAGCTTAAGCGACATAATTTGAAATTAAAGAAAATACAATTTCATAGAAAACTTTGTTTCAAGGGTTAACTACTGTATACAATACGCTTTCTTTCAGGACTGTCCTCTTGCCCACTGCTAAATTTCTCTATGGTTTTGAGAATAAATGGTGCAGTTCAACAATATCTCCAATCATTTAACTATACCTAAATAACTTCAGAAAAATTATGTCATCTTTCCTGCTAAGTCTTTATGCAATATATTAGTTATATAATGTACGTTTGTAGATTTGAAATGAGCGCGATTGACCCCTGTCCGCCACTGAAAGCCACCAAATGGTGGCGCGAATGTGTGCCTTCCGGTCGCCATATTGAGATGCGTATATTAGTAATTCATGCTATGCCTCTCACGGCCGCATCTTTAGTTGCAGTTTATTTCCAGCTTACACCAAACGATTTTATTCAGCGTAGAGAATGAAGAGTATGAGGGCATAAATACTGTCCCACTGCCCCTTTCATGGTCAGAGTAGTGTTTTGCCTCAAATAACATCGGACGAGTTTCTTTGGCTGCGAAAAAAATCATACAGGCCTGAGTGTGTTAAATCCACACATCTCTTGGTTCAGTTCTCAGTCTTGCCCTCGACACGCAACTGCTTGAAACTCTTCTGTTGTGTAAGATATGGATTGATAATAGTGGTGATGATGATGATGTCCTTATGCGTCATGTAACACCGGTTGGTCGGTGGAAAGTGGGAGGAGAGAGAATGATAAATGAAAAAGTTAAGTTTTATGAACATCAACCTTAACAGTCGTATGTTTTTATTACATTCCAAACTGCATTTGTACGTGTTGTATTAATCAGTATGAAGCCATCATTATGCTGGATCCACGGTAAAGTACATCAGCAAGTTTAGAATAGTGGGGTTCACAGAGGTCAATAGAATGCTTGATTTCTTTTACATAGTAGGCCTACTTGGGATGAGCTTGTCTCCTGTGAAAAACGCAGATTAATTTTAAAGATTTTTGGCCGAATGAGTGATTGAAATAGAAATTAACCAGCCTGTGGCCAATGTATAACAAATTTTACTAATCATTTTCCATAGTATTTTTAATAGAAGGTAACACAAGTTTACAGCAGGTCAGCAGCATTATTATTTGGGTGAGGGTGGTTTCGTTCTGGTGAGCAGCGTGTTAATGAACCTATGCACGTCAGCGGCCAGCAACTCCGGCTCCTCCATGGCAGCGAAGTGTCCACCAGAGGGTTGGTCTCTGTAGAAATCAGCTCCATTAGGTGACATAAATTGATCCAGTGAAAAGTCAACAGTGAATAATGTGTTACACTATTGCCATTGTGTAACGCCTTCAGGCCCCTGCTTACTGACAGGGACATCTATTGTATGCTACACTGTAAACCTTACACGGCATTTGTACCCTAATTAATATTCATAATCGATAAAACCTTTGATGCCTATCATAATAAATTATATATATATATATATATATATATATATATATATATATATATATATATATTATATATATATATATATTATATATATATATATATATATATATATATATATATATATATATATATATATATATATATATATATATATATATATATATATATAAGCAATCGAAAGTAAATCGAGCTAGTGCAGTAAACAATGTCAGCCTGTCCATTTCACCATCCTATGTACTGTATTAAATAAATTATTTATATAATGGAAACGAAAGAGAGGTATTGCAACGTCCAGTTGAGGGCATTGTTAATTGAAACACCGAGAATTTCAATGCTTTTAGAGATGGGAATATTAGTAACAAGGAAGGTAGTAGAGGAATCATGCAATATGTCTGTTAGTTTTTTTTTTTTTTTTTTTTTTCCTAGCATTAAATGAGAGAATGATATTGTATCCCCATTCAGTGATCCTAGATAGGTTTTGATCTATGGAAATCGCTGTACTGAGTTGTGACTTGTGAGTTAGTGATATATAACTCTGTCAATGGGTGTTTGAGTGTGATTGAACTGTGAAGTGTTGGGTCATTTGCATATGAATGGATGGAATGATGGATGACAGATAAGTGATCAACTATATTATAATGATCCAATTTCTGTATTTTTGTTAGTTTGTTGTGAGACAAGTGTGTGAAAAGTATTTAGAGAAAGACAAGGATGTGTTTTGGGCATTCATGGATTTAGAGAAAGCGTATGATAGAACTGATAGGGAGGCTTTGTGGACTGTTTTAAGATCGTATGGACTTGATGGTAGGTTATTAAAAAGGGTGAAAATTTTTATGTAAATAGTAGAGCGTGTGTAAGAGTGGGAAATGCTGTGAGTGATTGGTTTCCCGTAAGAGTGGGCCTGCGACAAGGATGTGTGATGTCGGCTTGGTTGTTTAATATTTACATGGATGATGTTGTAAGGGAGGTGAATGCAAGAGTTTTAGGTGGAGGTCTGAGTCTGGTGAATGTTGATGGTGGAGAGTGGAATCTGAAGCAGCTGCTGTTTGCAGATGATACTGCACTGGTGGCTGATTCAGAGAAGAGATTGAGACAGTTGGTAGAGGAGTTGGGAAGGGAGTGTGAAAGGAGGAAAATGAAAGTAAATGAGAATAAGATTAAAGTGATGAAGTGTACGAGGTTGGTAGATGGTAGGGGGATGAATATAGTTTTGAATGGCGAGTTGCTTGAGGAGGTAGAGTGTTTTAAATATCTAGGGTCACATGTTGCTGTGGATGGAAGAATAGAAGCAGAAGTGAAGTTTAGAGTAAATGAAGTAGGAAAGGTGCTGGGAGGAATGAAAAAAGTGTTTAGATGTCGTTCGCTTAGAATGGATGTAAAGAGAAGGCTATATGAGGGTGTTGTGGTAGCGGCTGCGTTATATGGGGCTGAAACATGGAATATGGGTGTAGCAGAGAGGAAAAGTTTGAATGTAATGGAGATGAGGTGTCTGAGGAGTATGTGTGGAGTGACGCGTATGGATCGAGTGCGAAATGATGAAGTGCGAAGGAGAACTGGAGTTGTTCGGGAGATGGCTGGTAGTGTTGAGCAGAGGGTGTTGCGATGGTTTGGGCATATGGAGAGAATGGATAATGAGCGACTGGTGAAAAAGATAACTAGATCTGATGTGAGAGGTGTAAGGCTGAGAGGAAGACCACGAATAGGATGGATGGACAGTGTAAAAAGAGCACTGGATGCGAGAGGGATGTCTGTTGAGCAAGGAAGAGTGGCTGTGCGTGACAGAAATAAATGGAGAGAAATTGTGAATGAATATGTGATGACGCAGCCCTGAGGGGATATTCTCCCGCATTTGGTCTGATTAGCTAGTCAGGTCAGGTGCGGGTAAGGGGATGGGTCTGTTATGATGTGGCAGGGGTACACCAGCTCTGCTGTCGGGCCCTGCTGCAGATGTCACTGATTGCATTGCGCAGTTGACCCTTGTGCGGTGTGGTGCGGTGAGGATCTGCCAGTTCTCCCCTTTAGGGCTAAGATGCGAATGAATGTTTGAATGGATGAGTAAATGGGGAGTGTGTCATCCTGTCTCGGCTACCTCCCTTTTCTTGGGGGAAGCAGCCTGGGTATATAGAAAGATAGATAGATTGTTGATATGTTTGTTACCGTAACACAGCAAAAACCAGCACATGTAGTGCAATTTTTGTTTGAGCAAGGTACCATTAAAATGCTCTAACCTGAAGAATAAAACAATTTCCAGTCCAATCGGGCCACCAGTTCCCGAGTTTTGACTCATTTCTGACTGATGATAGGAAGTAACTTAACACTGAGCAGAGGCCACCGAAGGCGGCCTTTAGGCATGTTATTATGAATTAGGAATAGGATTGGAGCCAAATCTGATCCCTGTGGCACACTGGCATTAATTGAGTGGAAATTTGAACATATATACTTCATCTACTTTTACGCTTATCTTTCTGTCACTGAGATATGAGGAAGTCAGAGGAACAAAAGGTGATAGGCCCTAGCAAGGGTGTTTGGACAGCATGGAACGGTGTCACACTCTACCCAAAGCTTTAGAAATATCAAGGGCTACTGCGTGAGTTTCTCCATGTTGGTCAGTTGACTGATGGATGGTATGAGTCAGAAGACTGAGTATATCAACGGTGGATTTTTCGTGGCGAAAACCATAGTGACTAGCTCTAATTAAGTTGTTGGATTCAAGATGTTTAACTATGTGTTTATTAATTACAATCTCAAATACTTTATCAAGAGAATATATGATAGTAATTGGTCTGTAATCAGAGGGATCAGATGAACTTCATTTCTTCGGAACTGGATGAATTTTGGCTTCCTTCCAAGAAATAGGGAATGAAGAAGTACGTATGCATAGTCTGAATAATTTAGCTAGTACAGTAGCAAGTTCTGGGGAACACCTTTTCAAAATAATTGGAGGAATTCCATCTGCACCAAGAGCTTTGTTGGTAAATTGTCTGGGATGGATTTTACGTATCTAGTCAGTAGCTTAAGTGGATCAATTTCGGAAGAGTCAAGTTCTAGTACAGGGACGTTCTGGCTGACTTCCTCATACACACGACAGTCAACTTGGCTTTGAAGTGAGTATAGAGGAAGCAGAATTTTACAGAGAAGGGTTTGCCATCAGTAGCCTCAGACAGATGAGACTCAGTGGGGAAGTGAAGATGAAGTTTAGAGGTAGAGAGATGGTGTTCAACAGCGAGAAGAGTAGAGGAAAGGCCGCAAAAATTGCAGAAATTAATAGACTGTCAGAAAATGGTTCCATGCATCTCACTTGGTCGTCACCGAGAGAGGGACTCCGAGGCTGGATGTTGAGATGCCATTTTCCCTGAATTTAGAGTTGGAAGTGTGGTGTGTAATGTGCATATAGATTGGTGATGACTGTTAGAGGAAATTGTATAGCAGAGTATGTTGGTCTGCTCTCGGTGTTACTGAAACACTGAAAAAGTTCAACAAATGGGGATGGTCACAAACTAGTCCCTAGGTTTGATGGAATGGGAGCTCCAGCTCTCCCTGTCACCAGCTTTCTATCCATCTTGGGAATACCGCCCTGTTCGACTAGTGCCAGTCATAGCTGTCCAAAGTATATCACTTCTTTAACATCCTCTGTTGATCTATACATTATACATTGTAACAACAGCATACTTGAACTTAGTACAGAACTTCCGTGGACCTGGCCAGTGTAATGCTGGCATTAATGTTAGTGCTTAGTAAAATCAGCAGTATACGGTGACCATTTTACCTTGACCTAAAATCGTCATTACCTCTATCTTGAATGCTAAGCTGCAACAAGAGATTAACACGACCTAAAACTACCACCTTCCCATTTGAATGGTTAGTTGTAATAGTGGAATAATGATGCTAGTTACGAAATAGTGCAGTGGGAAGGGTACAGAGCCATTGCCACTGAGGGTAAGGAACTAGGCAGCAAAAAGATGAAAATCTGCGCCATGTTAAGGTAGAAGAACTGTTGTGTTGTTCTTCACAGTATGAACACACTAATTCCCATTATGACTGGTGATATCACATAGGCAACGAGCAATAATGTGTGGGAAAGAGGTAAATTTAAATTAAATGCAGGAAGAATAAAAGCTGTGTTGTTTAAAAGGGGCTCAGAGATTAAATGCAGTTAAAATAAATGACAGAAATAGGGCATGTTAGTTAATTCAGGTATACTGACAATATTGTATACTAAACTAAATGACATTAGGAAAGGAGAACAATAAGGAAGGGAAGTGACAGGAGTATTCGTACAGAGAATAGTAGCAAGATATAATGATGTGGATGTGGTAGCGAATAAAGCAACATTATATGGTAGTGTGCTGACTCAAACTCTAACGTACAGTAGCGAAGCGTATGATGCTTGAGGGATAGTAATTAAGAGTAAGAGCTGTTGAATCAAAGTACTTCAGAAGCACCTCTGGATTGCATGAAGGTGCAGATGGACAAATGAACGGATTGCTATAGAATGTGATGTAGATGTTCATGAAGTGGAACAACTAAAACAACTTTTAGGTGGTTCAGTCATACGGAAAGAGTGGAATGCGAGTGGCTGACTAACTGAGTGTATCAGAGGGTTTTTTGCCACTTGGATTATTTCCGTCCGGACCATCGTACTATTTTTAACTGATTTTGTCATCCTTAAGACGTTTCCCAGCAAGACGATTGCCGTATGGACGATTCCCATTTCGGCGATTATTAAAAAAATAATATATGTTATATACTATACGGTATTTTATCTATCTATGCATCTGATGCATCTGTCTACCGACAAATATATATATATATATATATATATATATATATATATATATATATTGCCACGTTGAGTACACCGCTTCCCGTCCGATCAGCGAAGTTAAGCAACGTTGGGTCTGGTTAGTACTTGGATGGGTGACCGCCAGGGAACACCAGATGCTGTTGGCATCCCTACGTGTCAAGTGGGGTTGGTGGAGGATTAGTGCCCCTCCCTGTAAAACAATTAACTCTAAGCCCTTGACCACCCCGTTTGGGATACATGGCGTCTGGCAATGGATGGATGGATATATAATGTGACCGACTCTGGACATAGGCTTCACAGCCTGCTTTCAAGGCCCAGTAGTCCTCCTGCGTACCGCACACCTCTACATGTCACCACTTCGGCGCTAACACCCACCGTCCATACTGAATACATGCTAGGGCTGTCTTATATAGGAGTGGTGTATTGGTATTAGCGGGGGTATTTTTACGACATGTCGGCGGGTCTTCTGGTAGATCACTAAAGTCTGATTTTACGAAATTCAAATCCTTAAACTGTTCCGTGCCCCAGCGGGATTTGAACCCGGGTCCATTAGGACTGCAGGCCAACTCTCTACCGATTGAGCCACCGCCTCCCCCATATATATATGTATATATATTTATATATATATATATATATATATATATATATATATATATATATATATATATATATATATGTATATGATGTGAAAATAGATCCATGGGAAATTAAGTTGGTGAGATGTCCCCAGCCACAGACGGACTCCTGTGCTGGTATGATACAAGAGATCGACTGACATTGTGCTAGGTACTAGGAGAGTATTTTTGTGAGCTTTGAGGCGCATCTTAGTCAGCGATATTTTAAAAATTTGCATCTTAAAGTTCGCGTAAACAGTACTTATGTCCTTGTGATATTAACAAAGCCTGAATAAACAGCGAAAGAGACAATATCAAATCCTTCTTTGCGGTGGACAACTGTTTTGAGTTTATTCTTGCATCCTGCTGAATCCATATGATTTTATTCACTTTAGGAAATATCTCTCATAATGAAAGGGTTAATGATGGCTGTATATAACCCTTTCTGCTCTGTTTCCCTAAGATGAATGAAATGGTCTGGAGATGACAAGAATGCCGTCAAACGCATGTCCTTGTCTGGAAGTGGCCAATCTGCCAAATTCAGAAATTAACTGCGAAGAAAGAGGTGCTCCTGAACCTCTAATCTGGCAAGAATATGGATTCCTTCAGTCTGAGGAGGTCATCTGTATTTCATTCTTCTTGCTACCAGACGATTTAATTTAGCTTAGGGAAACACTCGTGTCGTGCAGAGATAAATGAACGCTGCATTTACCTTCCTACGGGTCGAAAAGTCTTCCTTAATTTGGTAAAACTGCTTTGAATGGTAAGAATGACACAGGATAGTACGTCACTGCACTGAATGTGTAATTGGTATTTGGAGTGAAAGGTATGTGTGAAAGATTCTCACGTGTAGGTGACGATGTCGTAGTACTTGTGGGCGGCGAGGCACCTGGGTAGGTTCAGCAGCTCGTTGGGGAAGGCGGTCAGCCCAACGGGAACACGGCACGGGATTCTGTAAACAATAGAAAAACAGTGACGGTAAAAACACAGCCAATCCTGAAGGGGTTTGTGAAGGCTACCTCTAGCCCTGTTCGAAAAGTCTCCCCCAAAGCTAAATAATATATCGTTCGGAGGGAGCAGGCGTAAAGAAAAAAATGTATGCATCTCCCGGGTTAACGGGGTTTAGTGACAAAAGTGGACGTAGACTAGCTGAAAAGAAAATCTTCTCGGAATTAATGGACACATTCAGGTTCTATATTTGGTTTAATACTAGAAGATTTTGTTCAGGCAAGGGAAATCCTAGCAGTAAAGGGACTAAAGGCAATCTCAGTCAACCCTTACTCTGCTGTGTACAGACTGAAGTGTTTTATTTAGGTTACCTCCAGATGATTGTGCTCAGCTGAGAGAAATCCTAGCAGTCGAGAGTTAAGTGCAATGTACTGAGATGGTTAGGACAGTGTACAGTGTATTAACCAACGACTTATAACGGCCTATTTACACACGCCAGACACAGGCGAACAGCTGAATACATACTGAAGCCGTGTTGTGGCCCTTGAAGGCCAATTGACCCACGGGACTGACTGTCACACTTCCCGTCACTGGAGAGTGACCCGCCCCCGAGGTGGAAATGTATTCTTCTGGAGTGCTAGTGTGCGTAACTGTGAATCTGAATATGTTATCATGAGAACTTCGACAGGGTGAGAACGTGTTCATTAGACAGGACGGAAGTAGGCATTTTCGGAACTTAAAGGCGATGCCCCAAGCTCTGGATTTATGAACTTCGCGGCAGTGACCAGCAAGGCGAAGGGTGGCACGCTGAATTCTCTTCCAGCAAAACCCCATACGCAGGAACCCTGGGGTCTAATACGTTAAGGACACCCTATTCATCATACCATCATCATCATCATCAGCAGCAGCAGCAGCAGCCAGAGTCAGTCTGCTGCAGGAAAAAGTCTTCTCTCATTATTTTTTAAGCTGATATACTGGCTGTTAGGCTGTTCCATCCATTCCCAGCAAATCATCAAATCTCATCTCGCCATCTAAGTTCTCTGTCTGCCTTTCTCTCACACCATCTCTGTGTTGCCACTCCGTGATCCTGCTTGTCCGTCGGCTGTCCATTCTACGAAGGACATGACCTGCCACATCCATTTTGCTTTTCATCTTAGATTATATCCTCTACTAGTTTCATTTGTTCTCTTTTCCGAAAAGCTCTCGTTTTATCTCTTCATGTGACTTCTAATATCCTGTCACCTCTGTGAACACTCCTAAGTTAACGTTCCATTTTTTTTTTTTTTTTTTTGACTCCACTCTTGGAATTTATAACTGTTTCTTTCAACACGACGCTCATTGCTTATCTTGCATGCAGTTACTTAGTGTGCCAAAAGCTCTCATATCCCAGTCCTGTTGTTTGCTTGATTTCACTCTCATGGGATGGGTCTGCCAGAACTGCCTAAGTTAATGTAGTTAACACGTTCTAGCTCTTCATCTGTTTTTAATGGGAGGAGTTGACATAACGATTAAAGATAATTTTCGTCTCATTCATATTCAGATCGGCTATCATTTCTTGTAGTAAATTCTCTGATTCACTGAAAAGTATTATGTCGTCTGCAAATCCAACTGTTCAGTCGCTAACCGTTTATTATTTTTTCATCCTCATCTAAATTTCTGAAGACGTCCTCAGTGTACGCTATGAATAACTTTGGTAAAATTGCGTCTCCTTATCCAACACCTCTCCTTAGTAGTATTTTCTGGTTTTCTTAAAGGAGTTTCATGTTGGTGATACTATAGATATCCTCTAGCTCTTTGACAAATTTCTTCTACACCTTGTCCCCAAGTTGTTTCTGTCACTGCAGCCGTTTCAAACTAACACCTTTCTTTACTGATAATTACTGGCTATCCTTATGGAGTTTTATAATGGCTGTACTATAGACATCTTTTAGCACTTTAAACAAGTTTATCTTCAGCTGTCGTTACTGAATCAGATACTTTCTCGTAATCAACAAATGCCATACACAAAGGTTTCATGTATTTTGAAGTCTTCTTAGTCACCCGAATAATAAAATATGGTCTGTTGTCGAGTTACCACTTCGAAATCCCGTCTTTTCTCTTCGTTGACTTGCATGTATTGTAGGACTGATTTACTATGCTGGGATTTCTGTGAAGAGTTTGTCCACATCACGGAAATGACTAACTGGATGATGTAGGTCTTTACAGCCATCCTACCCTTTGTTTGTGTGTGTGTGTGTGTGTGTGTGTGTGTGTGTGTGTGTGTGTGTGTGTGAGAGAGAGAGAGAGAGAGAGAGAGAGAGAGAGAGAGAGAGAGAGAGAGAGAGAGAGAGAGAGAGAGAACGCGTTTTTCATGCAGCCCCTCAAATGTTCGATTCCATGTAGGGCCCAACCAAGGTGAGGATGGTTGATGGATTGGACTCTGAGAGATGATGGTGAGACAATCGGGAGAGCACTGCGAACTAAGTCGGAGGATGACGTGGATGAGCACATGAAGGAGGACGACTGAGAAGGTCGGGTGGCGACGGCAATAAATTGTTAGTCACAGAGGCTTGCTGCGGCCACTCTGAGAGAACACTTAGGCAAGGAGATATGTCAATACATCATTTATTAATCTTATCTCTGACTTAACTTCTTGTAATCTAATGGTCAGACTGCACAAGTCAGATGGATGGATCTGCTATGCACTATACGTTATCTCTGACTGCAAAAGACGACTGGAGGTTATTCAATCCTAAAATGTACCAAGGCGTAGGCTGGTTTCTTATCTTTGGATGGCCTCACCTCTGGACTGACAGCTCAGAAGTGCTAATAAGTGATTGTTTGTTACAACTGTTCATGTGTATGACTAAGCAAAGACCGAACAGTTCGTTTTCTGATGTCTAGCACTATCGCATCTCACAGCATGGGTGCTAGCACCAAACCACCGTTATTAAAACAAACAAAAGCACTTTCATTCAGGACTGGTGTAATGGTATTAGCATGGAAATTTTTATGTCAACGAGTGTTGTGTGAGATTAGTTTAAAATATTAACAGTGATTTACTGATGAAGCAGCTGAAACTATAATAACGAAATGATCAACCTCGTTGTCTTACGGTCAGCATTCCCATACTTCTCTGCTAACTGCCACCTAGAATGTGGGAAACAGTAAATCTTTAGTGTCATGACTGAATTACACACATTTATCTCTTCTAAGTGTACAGTACACGTCCTTTGATCCAGCAGTCATGTTTGTTTTATGCTCCATGGCTAAACTATTTTTCTTTGGCATCATAATCCATTCACTCACCTATCAAGACTCTTGGTGATGAAAGAGTAACCAAGATTCTCTGAGTAGAAGCGAGCAGATGTAGTGCCTGATTTCGTGAACCTGAAATCAGATAATATGTGATTATTATAACAAAGTGGTAATGCGATGGGGCAGACTCTTCTGCTACTATAAGGAATTTGTGCCGCAAAACTCATCCCTGTTAGAGCTCGGCGATTCTCAATTGTATAGGCGGCTGAAAGTACAATCTTCCAGATCAGACAAGAAGTTCATATTGTTCTTGCCATAAATTCTTTCGAAAATTATTAATATCAATGAAGCTTTAACAACATGCCAACAGTATAACACATCAAAATTAATCCGCTGCTAATGTCGATAATAACGCTTTTAGTGTTTGCTTAACAGATAACAGTTTCTGGAAGTCGCCGTGAATTTGATTAACTGTATACTTCGTTTTTATTTTTCTGAATACAGACGAAAACTATTATAAATGGGCAGCTTTTAAATTTATGAAGCGGGCTAATATAACCGGCGATATGTGTTATGGCTTTAATCACATATGTCTTGCCTAGAGGAAACAGTTGACCAAGACGAAGAATTATTACTTTTGTGTGATATTTACAGAGCCATAACATTGTGATATTATTCTGATGTCCTCAATACCTCACCCAGAGTAGGCTACATGACATTATTAACCAACTGTCCAATCAGTTTCATCATGTGAATATTGAAATGAAATCTTAATAAGCAAAATAATTCAAAACTAATGATGCATCTGAATGAATGACGAATGGGCCACTGGAGCTAACAAAAATGTGATTTATATATGAAAAAGTTTATATCTGAAGACAGTGCTTCTCTCTGATACGTTTAGATGCAACATACAAATACCGTACCACTAGCTTTAATACCCAGAATTTTCCTTTATACATCCTAGTACTAGATTTAATGCCCAGACCATAAACACTATCAGTACAATGACGTCTTTTTTTGTATTGTTCTTATTACCACAGGCGATTTTAGTCAACAGTTTGAGGATTGGTTCCAGCCTGGAAACTTTCCCCTAAGCTGAATAATATCGTGTGTGTGTGTGTGTGTGTGTGTGTGTGTGTGTGTGTGTGTGTGTGTGTGTGTGTGTGTGTGTGTGTGTGTGTGTGTGTGTGTGGCGATGGCGGGGGGGAGGGAAGGGAGTAGCAGGGATTTATACACAACACGTCATTGGGCTGAAGGCGTAAGGTGAAGTGCACACTGTCTTTACTTTCCCCCTAAATATCGTTCTGTTCTCTCCAGCTCCAACACAGGAAATACTGTCGGCAGGAAAACAGCCACCCAAGTGATCTGCAATGTCCTCTGAAGTTACCAGTAGAGACAGATGTTGTCAAGGATGTCGTCAAGAGGGATGGGGAAGTCTTCCTGCAGGAGACCACCGTCAGGCAGTTTGGTGAAACTCTCGCGCGTCAGAGTGCTGAACTTCTCCAGGAAATAGGCGGCCAGGCTCACGGGATGCTGGTCTAGAGCGGCGCCTATGGGAAAGGAATACATACAAGTTATAAGTCACCATGATATAACATGCAGTCGGTACACCATTTTCTTCTGAGTTCAGTAGGCTATACAATAGGCCATAAAATGCAAAGTTTATTACAGCCGATGAAAAACGAAAAATAAAATTATCTGGCGGTAGTTAAAATAAAATAAAAAACCTGCAAAGAATAAAAAATACGAATTTTCCCCTTCGGTCTGATGATTTTGTTTTCAATGTGTTCTTGGTGCCGTCATACACTTATTCAGCTTAAGAAACACTTATTCAGCTGGAATTGAAGGGGGTTAATGATGGCCACATTTAACGTGTCTATATTGAAAAGTCTCCTACGCTGAATAAAACTGTATGAAGGTAACACAAAATTACTTAAACTGACGTCGCCGTATTGATGGTATGAAGGAACCTTGTTCCTGAAACACCAAAAACATAATTTAAGTACTTACCAATGGTGTCAGGTTTGGATGCCTGAATATGAAGATAACCTGTCTCTCGAAGGATGAGTGAGTACAACCGGGATAAGGGGTAAATCTTGTGCTCGTCCTCCTTGTCCACCACCAACCCTGACGGCAACACCGCACCCAGGAACATCTTCAGGTACATTCCGGGGGTCTCGGTGTTGATCATGTTTAAGTGCGCCCCCAACACGCTGACATTGGAGTAAAAAAAAAAAAATAATAGTAACAACCATTTCCCAAGTGTAGGGTCTTTAGGCTTCGCTACCGTAATCCAGAACATTTCACGGTAGGTGGCTAGTCTTCTCCTTTTATGGCATTACACGACTGGTATCACATGTTAGAGATTTTAACCAATGGGAAAGGCACATGCTCGTTACTTCGACTGGTGCCGCAGACCAACAAAGTGAAGCTAATGCGATGAGAGCCAGTTTTATAGAACATGCTGATAATAAAAGGCTTTAATATTTTAGCGCTCGCCATCCACTCACTCGATGTAGTGCTGCTCTCGGGTATCTGCCCTTTCCTCTCCTCCATCCTTCTTTCCTTTCATCCTCTTCTGTCTTTCTTTCCTTCATTCTTTCCTTGTCCTTTTGCCTACGGGTGACTTTTCACTTCCTCTTCTGTCTTTCTTTCCTTCATTCTTTCCTCTTCCTGTGGTGACTGTGGGTGACTCTACACTGAGTGACAAGCCAAATGGTTTCCTGTACACCAGGAAACCATTTACTAAGCTGGGTGGTAACCATATAACCAAATTTTGGCGCCTGGTGGTTTAGTGGGTAATTATGGCACTACAATCGGATTGAGCCGGTGAAGGTTTATATCCAAGGGATGGTTGGGGTTTATTGCCCACGTAATGCCACTCTGGGATGAGTGAGGTTGGTCACTTTCATCTTAAATGTCAGTACCAACTTGCCTAGCCCCGGGCTCCTACGCTCCTCATGGGGAAATGTAGGATTGGATGATGGATGGATGGATGGATGAATGAATTCTTTTAGCCGTTTGACTCCAGACCTATTCTCTTGAAATCATCGTATCGTGATTATCATTAAAACTACCTAACTAGACAACTGTGTCCACCAGTTATTGCAGGGTCACGAACAGAGGTAAGACTGTACAAAATAATAGGGCCTCATTTTGTAGTATATGTGCAAGTGTTTATGTGAACTATATGAGTATATATGTGTAAATGAAAAATAATACACACTGACCTCTGAAATATGACGGTATCTTCTGATTTATGATCGCTACTGCAAGACGATTATATTCAGCTGGTAAAAGATTCCACGTACTGAACGACTTATTCCAGAGCATAACATCCTTAGTGACAGAGGCCCTTCTATGGCAGAACAAAACTGTCTCTAGATGACCAGAAGTCATAGAAAAATCTCATCGTCGTAAATGGTTTAGCAGCTCTTGAGAAAACGAATCCACATTAACCCCTGCATTGTTATAACGTCTTGTCCATTTATCAGACTACAGTCAAACAATTTTATTCAACTTTGGAAGAATCGCTAGTGATGAAGAGACTGAATAAAATTATATTACGTAACCCCTAGCTTCAAAAAATCTCCTCCAAACTTAATACAATCGCCTGGTTGGCGGTGTTAACCCCCTCCAATACAGTGACGACTTCTTACTTTAAAAAAAGAAATCTCCAAACGAATTTATGTAACTTAAAAGGAGACAGTTCACAATGGAGAAGTTAGATACAACATTCATTAACTTCATCCCCACTAGACAGCCCTACTAAATTAGATGTACAGTAGATAAAATCGTCTGATAAAAGTGAGAACAAATAAAATAAGCACAAAAACTGTACAGCCCCACTTAACTGCAGGGAGCCGGCGTCCTCTAACGCGCCTCTAACAGTTAGTCTAAGTTCAAACTTTTGATTCTGCCTGTGACCTTGGCCTTTGACTGGTTATTTTCAAACTTGAAATACTTCATCCTTGTGTGACCCTCAGCTCCCTCACTAAGTCTGGTTCAAACTGGATCAAAAGTGTTGAAGTTTACCTTGTCCTGTGACCTTGCCCTCTGGCCTGTTTCTCTCAAAACAGAATTCTTTTATCCTTGGCTAATCTTAAATTTTTCCACTGAGTTTGATTCAGATCTAATGAAAAACTTACTGAGTTACAGGCCCGAAGCTCTGATGCTGTCCTGTGACCTATAGATTTGACCGACTGTTCTCAAAACTGAATCACCTCACCCTTGCCTGACCTTCACCCCTTCCAGTAAATTTAGCCTAAGTTGAATAAAAACTCTAAAAGCTAACCATTTCCCTGCCTAAGATTCCTGACCTTTTCGGCCAATATCTGTCACGTATCATACCTAGTGCAGAAAAAACCCTTTTGTGCAAATATCAGTGTGATCAGCTGTGTCATTATGGAGGTAGGCCGTTCTTGGAGAAGAAAGAAAGAAAGAACGAGAGAAAGAATATGGGGAAATCGGGGTTTTTAGCCGATTGTGTTTTAGCTTTATGATTTAGGCACTTAGGGGGTTGGTTTGGTACAGAAAGAAGTCGAAGATCAATGCTAAATGCCTACGCATATTTAATGCTTCTGTGTTTGGGAGTTAGGAAGGATGTTGTTTGGTAAGGCTAATGATCGCGTAGGAGCCAACCCAGCAGTGTCTACCACTACTCTGATGAAAAACTCAGCTTAATGGACTCGAGTAACTTCTGTCGATGCATGAAAGACTTCACTTACTTGGTTTGATACAACATAAAATTTACTTCTATACGAGGGGCACTACTGACTTCTCTGGGTACATGGTGGCCATGCCAGTGGCAATGAAGGCCCCCCAGTCACCCCCCTGCAGGTAGAACTTGTCGTAGCCAAGCCTCTTCATCAGCTTCAGGAAGATCTGCGCTGTCTCTAGGTGGCCAAGACCTTAGAAGACGAAGGCTTAGGTTACTGTTCATTGACGGTACAAGGACACAAAGGCAAACAATCAGTTTTGCTACATCCAGTTTCCCCTAGAATACTATCCGTTAGACATGGGACTAAGGTCTTGTATTAGGACTGGGGGCCTTATCATGAGAGGCCTCTTGATGCCTAAGAAACACTGTGATCAAGCTATAGTTATTTGATAATCTTAGATCATTTGGGAAAAACACAACAGATCGCCTAAATTAAAGCTTATCTTGTCTTCTTTTGAATCGAAAGGTAAAAATTTTGGGGAAAAATATAATTTTCTAGCAATAAAAATAGACAGCCGAGGCTCAGGTACTGTTCTGAAATAAACAAGGCATTCTTATCCAAAGGTAAGGTAAACAAAAGCACGTAAGGTTAGAGTCAGGTGGTCAGGAAACGACAGACAGAAAGTAGATGAAGTCAAGTACAGGAAAGTTAATCAGGGCAAAGACATGGATGTCAAAATTACCAGATAACTACGCACGGGTTAATGTTATGTTTCCTTGTGTAATGGTTTTCTTGAAAGACAGTACGCAAATACTGGTAAATGTAAGTACCACATCAGAGAGAGAGAGAGAGAGAGAGGAGTAACATGACAATGATGATGAGACTAGAGAGGATAAAATTAGTATAAGGTGAAAGCAAAGTAGGAAACGAAGAGTGAACTAGAGAATAGGAGAAAGGAAGAAGGACGAAAAGACTGTCAGCAGATGAGGGAGACAGGTGGTGGTGGAAAGACAGGTGAGGTATGGTCCGTATTAACTCTCTCTCTCCACACACACACACACACACACACACACACACAACGGAGAGCAGGGAGACGGGAAGAAGAGAGTAGAGAATATCGAGGCGGAGAAAAAGTGTGTAGTGGGAAAGAGTTATCCTGAACCCAGACCAAGGAATATGTGGCAGTAATTACATAAGAGGTGATCTGCACTTGACGTCACACCAGGTAGATTCTGTCATCGGGTATTATAAATCTGGAAATAAGACCAGCGCATCGAAAACCAAAGGAAACGGCTCATGACCACATTTCGTAATTTTTCATATTGTTACCATACACCTGCGTACACTAAGGCCCACTTTCACACGTAGAGACAAAAAAAAAAAAAAGAAAAAAGAAGGGGGACTGGCAATCATGTAGTTATCCTCATCTTATATTCGTGAGTTTGAGGCAGAGAGGATAAGAATTTAAGACAAGAGGATAACTGCAGTTGACCCGGTGGTTGGTGGCTCCAGTAACAGTGTGACTAATGTACAAGAATAAGACAAGGATAGCAGAGCTGGAAAAGTGGGAGACAGGAGAGAGGGAGGAAGAGAAGTAAGGTGAGAGTAAGATGTGTGTGTGTGTGTGTGTGTGTGTGTGTGTGTGTGTGTGTGTGTGTGTGTGTGTGTGTGTGTGTGTGTGTGTGTGTGTGTGTGTGTGTTTGGGGATCTACAGTACCTCTCGAATCAAGTGAATATGGCCTCGGAACTATCACCAGTCCTTCAGAATTTTCACTTGTCCTCGAGGCCAAGGTAGAGGCCAGAGCCACGCTAGGAGCCGAAGTCGAGATCAAATCGAGACCTTGAAAATGTGGCACTGAGGCCGAGGCCAGACCCCAACCCGCGACCCGTACCAAACGTTTGTTACATCCAGGTTCCCATTTACACCGCTGGTTGAGGAGGAACAAAGGCAGAACCTAAAATGTGCAAGAGTCGGACCTGCCCAAGAACTGATCCATGGGTTCTTCCGTATGCCAGCTGGGAATGTACCTAATGGATACTGCGATTACCTGAGGAGAGTTGTGGTTGAAATTAGTTACAATAAACTGTGGTAGCATTTTACCTGTAATTTGTGGTTTCATTTTCAACAGCTAAGTAGCAATCAACAGAGTGGGAATGGTTCATGAAGGTGTAAAGCTGAAAGTGTCTCTTGGTTCCTCCTGTGTAACATGATGCATGCAGTGAATCTCTGTGCGTCTGTACAGTGTGTGTGCGTCATTCTTTCTGTTGTAACTTACTGACTCTGAGTGAAATGACAACGACAAAAACGGACTAATTTGTTTTGAAATATTGTATTTTTTTAGGAATGGTGCGTGGAGCGCCAGAGGGGGTATTAATGAGGTGTGGGGGAAAGGTTTTTATATAAGTTTAAGAATAGATTGGACAATTTGTTAAGCCCAGCACTGCTCGTACGCATAAAGAGTGGTTTACACACAAATACCACCTCTTAGGTGTAATAACCACCGTCCATACTGAATACAGAACATGCCAATATTATATTCATCAAGACCGGTGTGATGATATTAGTTGGTGTGATTTTATAACATGTTGGTGTGACTTATAGAAAACCCCCTACGACCACTTAACCGAAATTCCAAACGACAAACTGCTCCCTGTCCCAGCCCGGCATCAATTCGCGTCCGTCCGTCAACAGGACGCTCCTAGCCAGCGGCAGATTAATATATTTGTCATGGATTAAATAGATTGAGCTTGTTGTTGCTGAATAGTCTCCGATCTGTCCGGATGAGAAAATCCATCAACTGCAGGTAGGCCACCGTCCCTGCAGGGCAGTCCCATGCTGTTAACCGATGTTCCTTTGCCGAAGTCCGACTAACGTGGATTAAAAAAAAAAAAAAAAAACCTTTTCACATATTGTTCGCTAGCAACCTCCTCCTGGTGAGTGTCAGCAAGAATATAATTCCTATGAGCGACGATCACAGTGACGGTTGACTCCTCATAACGGTGGGCTACTTTCAAAAGCTGAATAAAATGTTGCGCTGGCAAATAATAAACACGTACAGAAGTAGCCTACTGGATAGATGGAGGACCACCAAAGTTTTAATATGGAGTCACTAAAGCCAATGTAGAGAAAAAACAGGGAGTGACTGACGGACAGGGCTGTTACTGGAGATGCTCCCGCATCTAAACAGATGGAGAAATATCATTGTACTAAGAAACCTGATCAACTTTGTGACTACCCCCTTTCCCAAAAGCTGACAAAAATTATCCAAAGTATACTAGAACAAATTTAAAGAAGCATCACCATACTATAAGACAATCTTTTCAGCGCGATGATGTCTTCTGTATATTGCTCTTGCTATCATCAGATGATTTTATTCAGTGTAGGAGATACTTCTTGTACGGTAGGGGTGAAAACCATCTCCATTAACCGCAATATATTAATGGGACAGTTAAGCACGTCTATAATTGGAAGCCTCGAAGCCATGTCGCCAATGCAGGTCTAAAAAATAAGAGGCCACCACAAACTTTTGATGTTTCCTTTGGGATTCTCACATCCTGACCTATTAGGTGGATACGGCAATGGCTGATATCTCTAGGACCTGCAATGGCCAGGTAGCTTCGAGGCCTCCTCTGCAGCGGTGTTTAGCCGATCCAGCAGCATATTGTAACTTATCATTCTGCATAAGGAAAGATTTCCACTAACCTCATCGCTGTGAGAGGTCCCGTTTTTGCTAAATAAAACTGTCTGATGGTAACACGAGTGGAATGCAAAGACATCGACATACTGAAGAGGTTAATGGTGACTTATTGTCACCAAAAGGGATCTTCTCTAAAGTGAAAGTAACCGTCTCATTGTGTTCGTTAGGAAGTGAAGATGGCTCCATCGTACTGAAAAGATTATCCCTTGAGTACGATGACTATTATCATTTATTTTTAGTACTGCCTGGTAATTATATTACCTTTAGAAGACGGGACGTCTGGTAAAAGGGTTACTTTCATGATACCTATTGCTTTCCGTTCCTTCTACCACCTGATGGTCTTACTGACAGGGGTAAAAATAGTACAAACGTCCTCAGTGATATGGGAGCAACAGTTGAGTCACATGGGGTGTTGGTAAAGTCTGTTGGAGTGAAGCACCTTGCATATCAAAATCCTTAGAGAGTGACTGAAATACCTGGTCGCTTCAAGAGATGCTGCCACATCTATATATATATATATATATATATATATATATATATATATAAAGGAAATATAAAGATAAGTACCTTGCTTTGCAGATCCCTGAGAGAAACCATATCCTGGTAAGGATGGACAGATGACCTCGAAGACCACAGCACTGCCTGGCTGCGGGGTGGTGAGGAGGGGCAGGATCCTGTAGAACTCCACCACAGAGCCCGGCCACCCGTGGATCAGCATCAGAGGAAGCACCTTCACGTCCTTGTTGTTACCCACGTTGGCACTCGCACGAAGGAAGTGGATATCCAGCCCTTCGATGCGCGTTCTGGAGGTTGGGAAGAGGTATGAGAGAATGCCACCTGGATCTCAAGGACGCAGTAGTGGTGAGTTTTTTTTTTTAAGACATGGAGGAAGGCGGCTTGGATTGTCAGGAGATAGTTATGGTGAGCTGTGTCGGAAAAGTAGTTTCATTCCCTCAGAAGGAGATCCTCTTTTAATTCTTGCCTTCTCCGAACAATTTTACTCAAAATAGGATTGACTTTTCGAACTGGAAAATCTGGATACAGCCTTTATTAACCCCTTCACTACCAGGAAAATTCTTAAGCTGAATAGAAACAGTAAGATTAAATTACAAAAGACTTCGTGGGAGTGAAGAGGTTAAAGACAAAAAGGGAGACTTCAATGGGCTGCAAGCAGTGATAAAAGGGTTGTTGCTGAGGCCAGTCGAACTGAATTCTAGCACTGAGGGTCTGGCAAGAGGTACACAGACAGACAGCAAGTCGGACAGTAAACTACTTCCGACTAAAGCACATCTTTCCAATATACACCTATTCAGAAAATCTACCTTAATTCATAGTCAAAGTAGATGATACAGAAATTAATACAACATAAATTCGCAGTATGAGTGTTCCCTCAAACATTTAAACTGATTAACGTCCACGGAAGTTTATCTTTGTTTTTTTCAAACAAAGATAGAAAGAAAAGAAGCGGGTAATGCAGAAAAGTTCCATTCATACATGCATTCACCACTGAAGAATAGTTCATCGACCCTTATTTGAAATAGCCTACTTATTTTTATTTATTGGTCTGCTCTTGCGATGTCATGGGCTAAGAAATTCAAGAAACAAGGCAATAATATACCCCCTTCTTAAAGTGCGTGTTGTTTTGAAGCTGGAGAAATAGTGGGCTAAAATATCAGGATACTGAGAGAAAAAAGAATCCAGCACAGGTTAAGACAATCCCTGCCTTACTTGAAGTGCTTATACTGATTAAGCCTGGCCTCCCTCTGGCGCCAGTCATAGCTGTTGCGCCAGTGGTCGATGATGGAGGTCAGGGTCTCTGCGTTGATGCCGTAGGTGAAGTGGGCTTTCTCGAGGCCCGGCGTCAACCTCAGGGGCAGCGCCAAGCGGGTCTCCATGTCCTGTATATCCTGATATGGAAAGGAGATAGGCCAGTGTTTGTCTGGGTGGAAGGATTATTGTGGCAGGGGTTAGTTGCGCAGGTGAGAATTGTGTGTGTGTGTGTGTGTGTGTGTGTGTGTGTGTGTGTGTATCGGGGGGGGAAGGGGTGGTTCACAGTAGGAGAGACACGTTGGGAGGTGTGGACTGTATGCGGGTGGGGGTGGGGTGGGGATGAATTTAGGTGGAAAGACGGGAAACGTGAAGGGCATGTCTCAGTGGAGAATACTAGACAGGGAGGTAAGGCGCAGTTAGTGTCAATCACACAGGAGAAAGAGACAAGGGGGATGGGAACAACCACCATACCGGGAAGTAACTGATGTCAAGTTGCATATAACCCTCCCCCCGTTTTTATTTTTGCCCTTTTATGACGCTGTTGGACAGACGCTGTTGTTGACTGAACTGTTTATTTGTCAACCTGTCAGCCTGCCTGTCTGGTTATACCTTCCTAATTAAATTCCAGTACTAATAACGTGTCAAGTGGGGTTGGTGGAGGATTAGTGCCCCTCCCTGTAAAACAATTAACTCTAAGCCCTTGGCCACCCCGTTTGGGATACATGGCGTCTGGCAATGGATGAATGAATGAAACTAAAAACTGAAAATTACGAAACAGATAAAGGTTTGAACACTTCGAAGACTCAGTCAATGAACAAATATATAAGTTTTTCCAGCTGGCGCTCTGTTGATAGTTCTCCTTCATTTATTTATTTTTTTTCCTTTTTCCCATTCTTTGATCATACGCATTCACTTATTAAAGGGGAGTAAGGGTCTATCTATCTATATACCTAGGCTGCTTCCCCCAAGGAAAGGTTTTAGGGGGTTCAAAATTCAGATCTGGGTCACAAGTACTGTCCGTTAGTCCGCAAAAGCTTAAACAGAAAGTTCCTGGACCTCTTAGCATCCCTCATCAAAAGCATAATAGGTGCACTTGGCCAGAAAAGTTCGCGACCATATACCTAGTATGTTTGTGTTAACTGAGCTGGGATAAACGTTAACTGTTATATTAGTGGCTATTTACTTAACAGTTAAGTCATTCTACTATGTTCCACAAACGCTAACTCCTCCCCCACACAGTGTTACCTGCTGAGTTGACACAAACATACTAGGTACACGGTCGCGAGCTTTTCTGGCAGAGTGTACATGGTCTTTCTGGAGTAGAAAGAAAGACTGAACTAGAACAAGTAGGATTAGAGTGTTCACCTTTTGGCCCAGCAACGCCGGGTACCCTTGCTAGTAAAATATAAGACACCATCATAGTGAGGGGATTCAGGGCAATAGCACGATATGAAAATAAAGAGTCACGAAACACACCAGCGAGACACCTCATCGTTTTATCCCACGTCATAATTATGACGTCAGAAATTTGTGCTTTTGTTTCAAAAGTCTTTCACGCAGAGGACATTGTTTTTTTAACTACCTGCTTCTACTGGGTTACTTTTTGAAGCTTAGATGACCTCCCGAGTACTCATGTCGGCTATTTCGAACTTTTCCATTTTGAAAAGCCCAAGTTAAAAAATTGTCTAATGGTAGCAAGAATTTACATACAACAACGTCTTGGAGCAGAAGAGAGAGAGAGAGAGAGAGAGAGAGAGAGAGAGAGAGAGAGAGAGAGAGAGAAGTTAAGCCAGTACATCCATTTTCATCATCAGTGGTTCTCTAGAAACAGTTGCTCTGACCACCGAGCATAAGTGTTTCATGCATGTCTGACTTTCAGCACTTGCAGCCCGAGTCTTCTATTATTCTAGTGCTTCCCTACGAAAATTTGTGGGACTAACTAGTAGCTATTCCATTACAAAATGTTTGCAAATACCTTTATCTTTGTCTCTACACCATTATCGAGCCCATAATGATCAGTTCTGATCAAAAAGTGGAAAAAAGATATTCGCATATTTTTGGGTGTAGCGATTTCCGACAGTTTCGTGTCGTCGCGTCAATCGTGATCGCTTTTTTTTCTCTCTCTCTGGCACCCCCTGGATTTACCCCGACACAATGCAAAAAGAATTAGGTGGATATCTATTACCGTTATCGTGAAACAAACTAACGAACGAACGCACAGACATTTTCGCTTGTCCCGATTTCCGACAATTTCACTCCGTTGCGTCGTGCGCGATCTCCAGAATTTTTTAGAATTCTGGTACACCCTGGACTTACCACGACCTAATGTAAAAAAAATTAGGTCGTTATGAGAAACACACTGAGGTGGTTTGGCCATGTGGAGAGGATGGAGGGTGAAAGACTGACGAAGAGAGTGTATGTGAGTGAGGTGGAGGGGGGAAGAGGGAGGGGGAGGCCGAGGATGAGATGGAGGGATGGGGCGGAGAGGTATATGAGAGAGGGGAGTGTGAGTTGGGAGCAGGGCAGTGAAATGGCGGGGGACAGGGCGACTTGGAGGCGATTTGTTTGTGGCCACCCCAAACGGGATTGAGGCGTCTGGCAATAGATAGATAGATAGATCTATTACCGTTCTCGTAAAATAAACGACCAAACGCACGGACAGACACGACTTTGTTATTTAGATTCTTGCTGTCTTCGGGCGACTGTATTGGGCTTAGGAGATCTGCGTGGGTTAGATGTTGCCGCCATTAACTGCTCACAGGTGACAATGAATTTCCCTCTCTTTTTTGTTTTTTTATTTTTTTCTTGAAAGGAACAATCTTGCAGGTTTCTGGCCTTTTGTTTCTGCTTCCTTGCATAAAGAGAAGGTCTTTCATAAGGCAAATAAAATAGCAATAATAATAATCTATCTATCTATCTATTGCCAGACGCCTCAATCCCGTTTGGGGTGGCCACAAACAAATCGCCTCCAAGTCGCCCTGTCCCCCGCCATTTCACTACCCTGCTCCCAACTCACACCCCCCTCTCTCATATACCTCTCCACCCCATCCCTCCATCTCATCCTCGGTCTCCCCCTCCCTCTTCCACCCTCCACCTCACTCACATACACTCTCTTCGTCAGTCTTTCACCCTCCATCCTCTCCACATGGCCAAACCACCTCAGTGTGTTCCTCACAACGCTTCCTATCACATCCACATCAACACCACAACGCTCCTTTATATCCTCATTCGTCAGCCTGTCTCTCCACGTGACTCCACAGGCTCCTCTTAAATAACTCATTTCCACTGCTCTCACTCTTGACTTGTGTCCTTCCAACAACGTCCAAGCTTCACTTCCGTACGTTAGAGTTGGTATCACAATACTGTCATGTAGTAACTTTTTTACTTCCATGCTCACTTCCCTGTTTCTTATCACTGCTTTCAAGGAACCAGCAACCTTTCTTCCCTGCTGTACCCTTTCAAGCACTTCACCCTCCAAACCTCCATTCTTACTCATCACACTACCCAAATACTTAAACGTACTCACATTTTCCAATTCCTCACCATCCAACCTCGCTATACATTCACTGACTTCACCTCTCTCAAAGACCATCACTTTACTCTTCTCTACATTCACCTTTAGGTTCCGTTTCTTACACACTCTCTCAAACTCATCCACCAAGCATTGCAGCTCCCCTTCATCTTCACTCAACAACACAGTATCATCTGCAAACAACAGTACAGGGAGTTTCCAAACACTATCCTCTCTCACCAGGGCCACTCCAACATCCACTACCCTACCTTGTACCTCTTTTATTACCCCATCCATGTACAGATTGAACAACCATGGAGACATGACACATCCCTGTTTCAACCCAACTTTCAAAGAGAAAAATTCACTTAGTTCACCATCCACACGCACTGCAGCCTTCGCACCATCGTACATACTCTTCACAGCATTCAACAACTTCCCATCTACTCCATATATTCTTAACACTTTCCACAATCCTTGTCTATCCACCCTGTCATATGCTTTCTCCAAATCCATGAAAGCCGCATACAACTTCTTTCCCTTCTCTAGAAACTTTTCCACTAAAGATCTAAGAATGAATATCTGATCTACACAACCTCTTCCCTTCCTAAAGCCTCCCTGTTCTTCTCCAACTAATTTCTCTGTTCTTTCTCTAACTCTGTCTATAAGTATCCTACCATACACTTTTCCTATTATACTAAGAAGACAAATGCCCCTATGACTACCACACACTTCTTTTTCCCCTTTTCCTTCGTACAAGGGAATAATTATACCTGACTTCCAATCCTCCGGGACTCTACCTTCCTCCCAGGCCAATCTGCACATCTTCCACATCCATTCTACTACTATCTCTCCCCCATGCTTCAGCATCTCACCACACACTCCATCAATAATAATAATAATAATAATAATTAAAAAGGTAGTTACCAAACCTTCCTTCCCTCGTCACAGGCTCATCAGAAACTTATATGAGCATGTTCCTCCCATGGGTTTGTCTCCCAGCACTTCAGCCAGCAAATCTGTTTTATCTCCGCTGTTGTTAGACGATATTATTTAATTTACGGATGACGTCTAGTTGTCAAGGGGCTGATACCATAAACATCACACCTTCAGTAATGCCTTTTCTAAGCTGAATAAAAACTGTCATTGGGCTCTATGATTCAACTGAAAAGATATCACCACACTGAAAAGGTTAGCAGAGTTAAAATCGGAGCGAATATAAAAGAGATAACTGGAGCCATAGCCATGATACCGGTTTAGGACAGGGTATGACAGAATGAAGGAGGGTTGATTGTTGTTGGAAGACGTGTTATTACTAAGAAGGAACAGTGATACTTGGGGGTTGTCTAATCAAGGCCGCCTCTCACAGTATATGCCATCGATATGACAAGCACAATAAACCGTGCATCGAACCTTTCCACTAAAAGAGGTTTCATGCAAAATAAATACAAACAAACTGTAAAATGAAAATATAATGTTATCGTATAGGCTATCAGGGGTTAATGAAGAGTGTTAATTACCGTCTCGGAAATATTGATCTGGAACTCCCTGATGGCTGTGTCCTCCTGCTGCCAGGGTCCAGGCCCCCACCAGGGGTTCGGGTCCATCGTGGGCAGTGGGGGCTCCTCCTGTAGCTGCCACACCTTCCGCGCCACCATCCCCACCACCACAGCGAACACAATTTTCTTCACCAGCCCCATCTGCACCAGAAATGCCTTTTTGTTAACTTCTTACCATCACCAGCATTCCTTACTCTACATACCTGACGCGAGATTCATCACTCAAGCATCTCATATGCACCATAAATACTACACTTCAACACATCATCATCATCCTCGCTATATTCGATTAAATACAGTATCCATCTATTTAAACGCCTTAAACCCCACCAGAATCCACACCAACCAGTTCTGCACCACAAATAAGTAAAGGTGAGGGTAGATGCCATGAGACGCTTAGCTGCTGTGTTTCCCGTGGTTTAGGCATTTGAACCTGTTGTGGGTTATTCACCTGCTCTGTGTTACAAGGCAACTACTTCATCCAGGTAGCCGCAGTTGTCTCCCTTAGGTATTACTTAGATGCTCAGTTTACATACCAACCTATAGAGGGTGGATGGACACTTTAGTCGAGTGGCGCCAGTTGACCAAACCCTGGCACTATCAGGCTACTGGCAGCTTCTTTGTTGGCAAAATTAACCACTTGGGCACCGTGGTTGAGTTATCATATTTACCACAATTATCATGTTATTATCTCTTTACCCCACGGCCTGTAATATACCTCAATTGACTGCACACCGTCAGTATACTATCTGCACCAGTTACCTAGTTGCTACCTCCCTTTAAGACTGCCATTTATCTTTAAACTATAATCGCCCATCGTAAGTTGAAACAGAGCAAAGGTTTGTATTCTTCAGAAGGTGATTATCATTTTCTTTGTTTTGTATTCATTCATTCATTGATTTACTAAATTATTTCAAGGGTTAAGCTTTCCTTGAGCATGGTACAGTCGTCTCATGTTAGCCACCAAATTCATAAAGTCTACTGGGTTGCACACAATCCCTTTCAGCACCACAGTTACCTTATTATTATTATTATTATTATTATTCCTGCGAAGTACGAGGGTATCATATTCGGCAGCTCGCCCTGTACTGTTGAGCGAGATTCAGCCTGTGTGTGTGTGTGTGTGTGTGTGTGTGTGTGTGTGTGTGTGTGTGTGTGTGTGTGTGTGTGTGCGTGTGTGCGCGAGCGCTTTACCTCCTTCTAGGCTATGTGATAGATCTGAATGAAATTTCTCAGGTGAGTTCTGGATACTCCGAAGGTACTCCACTATACACAGTGTTCCAACCTTGATTCTTTAGTTGGGTCAGCCACCTCACCAAATAAAAACTCAGAAATGCGAAAAGGTGGACAGACGTGGCTTTGATATCTTAGCTCAAGCTGCACGATGTGATATTTGTGAAGCGTGACCCCCATGATTCTTGGGAGGGGAGGGGGTTCCAGGTCCCTTTCTGAAATAAAAACGATTACAAACAGAGGAAAGTGAGCACATGGATGTCACCGAAGCTTCTCAGGTTAATTGGTCTGGTTCCACTATATACAACACAGTGGAATTTATTATACAGATTTTGTACACATACCTCCTTTTTATGTAAACATGGTATTCGTTATGATGCAGAACACTTCAGTCTGCAGGTATATTTATACTACATATCTTCCCACAAGAAAACTATTTTCATGTTTAATTGGACCACACACACACACACACACACACACACACACACACACACATATATATATATATATATATATATATATATATAGGGATAAGGTTTTTGTACATATGTAAATACGTCAATACACTTTTATAGATTTGTGAACCCCAGGAGGAGGTTCCATTTATATAAATGTGTATTTTTTTTCTTTTGTTCAGGACCAGTAAATTTGTAATTGTTCTTTTTATGTATTTTTTACATAAATTTGATAATTATTGAATTATTTTGTAGTAGTATAGTAATGAGTCTACATGTGGTGTATAGATGGAAGTATTTGTCCTGGTACTATCCATGTATACTGATGTATTCTTTATTACTTATTGTGTTTCATAATTATGAATAATAACTTAATATTGGTGTGAAATAGATGCAAATATTTCATATCATTATTTTGGCTTTCATGATTATCGATTCTTGTTGGCCTAATAATAATAATAAAAAAAGTGATAGCCTGGCCTTCTCTCCGTGGTGTAAAGGGTGTTGAGTCTGCGCCTTGGTTACGGGATTATAACATTTTCTTGTATTCTCCATCCTCAAGATTCATTCTCCCCTTTACGAGTATACAAGAGGTATTATAACTCCCAAAAGATTCTGTAACGGTCTGGACTTGGGCTGGCTAGTTTTTGTGTATGTTTTTGTAAATAGTAATTAGTTTATGTTTTCCCTGTAATTTAAGTAAGGACAATTTTGTTTAGTTTTGTTTATATTAAGTAAATTATGAATAGTTTCTCTCGGATTTACTTATCGCTTAAAGATATACAAACTAATCTCGAATTTGCAGAGCACAGAAAATAGTCGGGGTGTATAGTGCGGTTGTTAACTCTCATCTAAAACTGCAGTAACATTATTATACATACATACATATATATATATATATATATATATATATATATATATATATATATAGAGAGAGAGAGAGAGAGAGAGAGAGAGAGAGAGAGAGAGAGATAGATATAGAGATAGATAGATAGATATAGAGATAGACAGATATAGATATAGAGATAGACATAAATAGATAGATATAGATATAAAGATAGATACATAGATATAGATACAGACAGACAGATAGATATAGATATAGACAGATAGATAGATATAGATATAGAGATAGAGATAGATAGGTAGATACAGATATATAGAGATAGAAAGATAGATAGGCAGATATATATAGATATATAGACATATAGATAGATATATAGATATATAGACAGAGATATATACAGTAGATATAGATAGAGATAGACATAGATAGATATAGATATAGAGATAGACAGATAGATAGATATAGATATAGATATAGATAGATAGATAGATAGATATAGACAGATAGATAGATAGATATAGATATAGATATAGACAGATATATAGGTAGATACATAAGATATATATATATATATATATATATATATATATATATATATATATATATATATATATATATATATATATATATATATATATATATATATACAACAGTTTCCATCTGACTATAAACAGCTTCAGTATATTATGTGGTATGTGGGCATAAATATCCAACTGACATCATGACACAGTCATCTTTCTCCTTGATATTGGAGGCATCGTAGCTACAGTTTCTGACTATTCATTTTTCACATTACACATTAATATTCTCTTAATCTGCTTGTTAGTAATGTTTTTATTGTCGACATAGCTAGCATAATATTACATTAAATGTTGCTTAGATTCAACGTGCAGACTAAATCACTAAGGAAGAGCTACGATCGTTTCTAAACCAATGAAAATAAGGTTCCTGTGAAACTAGGCAAAACAGTCATACAGTTCCCCTGATTTCTCAAATTACTGCAAAGTAATAATCATCTATGATTTCACACACACGAACAGAAAAATAAATACCTCAGAAGGTGTAGTTTATATCCTTTTGAAGAGACGAGAGAAGCAGTGACAGTGCGACGTCCACCACTGGCCAAAGTAATAGCGCACAGCACCACCTCCACCCCGTCCCGCCAACAACACCACTGCACCCCACCACACACTACCACCGCCACCATGCACCCACTATGGCTTATTGGGTCTCAAGGTCACAGCTCACTGATGCTGTGGGTCAAGTGCCTGTGTGACTTTTTCATGTATACCTGATAACTTCTTGACGTTCATTGAAGACGGAATGAAAATAAAGATGACATGGCACTTTCCCCGTGTTGTAAAGTTGTTTGTTGTCAGTCGCGCATGATTTTCCTTAGAATTAGATTCCAGCTAACGCCAGGCGATTTATTTAGTTAAGAATGACTTGCAGAGGCTTGAAAATGTTAATACTGTCATAACAAACCCTCTCTAGGTCCGGACACCTTTACGTCTATTTTTGTTGACGCTAGACAAATTTATTCAGCTGAAACAATGTAACAAGGGCAGGAATGCAATAGAACTTTTTGCATAGCTGTGAACACGTGCTCTTTTTCATTTATTCATGTATTTTCTTGGTCTTGATGAGAGGCAGGGCGTAAACAAAGATGAATGAAACTTTTCTTCTATAGGTAAAGAAGTGTAATACAGTTTAGGGGGAATCTTTCACAGTGAAGAGGGAAGAGGCGGTCTGTAAAAACCTTGAGTACTCGTACCATGATGTCTTACCCAACCCTGCTGCTGCCGCGATGATCCTAGCAACGGCCGGGAAGACCTATATTAGTTGAGCGGTAGAGTTGCCTTAACCCCTTTAGGCCGAGGACGTCATTTATGTTTAATTCCTGCTGGCTTCAGATGATTTTACCGAGAGTAGAAGACATCCCTCGTTGTCAAGATGTTAATGGAGACCGTTTACTGCCTCTTCACTGCCAGTGGGTCTCTCTGAGTTGAATAAAGTTATATAGTGATGGTTAGAATTAGCTTAACACCTCCAATCCGAGGATATCTTAATACCTCTTGCTATTTGATGATGGTTTTGTTCAACATACGAGAGACTGAAGTGGAGGGGTCAGGTACAGCCCCTGTTAACCCCACCCCTACAATTTCGTGTCCCTGAGATTAAATAAAATAAAATGCATAGTTCATCACCGAAATGAATTAAATTTGTCCTATTCATGAGCGAGTTCATGGTACAAGTTGATGGCCTGACTCGCTGTAAGGTGACTATTAACCGCCTGGTACTGTATTTGGTGCCATAGAATATCAGTGTTGTCCCAAACACGGAAAGTTAATGGTGAGTACTAACACTCTCAGGTTACTGGACACGTACTCAGCTGAATAAAATCGTCTTCCGGTTACTGGAATATAATACCTGAGTTATTACCTCTAGGAAACGGCTAAAAGAAAGTGATTCGTAGGGAAACTGTACAAAAACTCGATCAGTTCCAAGACATAAAGTGATCTTCGTCATTCATACGTAGTTCGTCTACCTTAAAGGCGAGATTTTTATACTTTTGCAACTTATGGTTCGTAGCTGAGTGGCAAAATATAACAATTCCATATTTTTTTTTCTTTGCATCATATTTTAGCGAAATCTTTTGTTCTGGCCCACCAATATGGATGTAGAGATGGTAGTTTTATCCCAAGTTGAAGAGGACGCACCGTAGCCACCTGCCAGTTGTGCCAGTCACTGTGAGTTGCACACATGGGCAGGCGTTGTGTGTGTGTGTGTGTGTGTGTGTGTGTGTGTGTGTGTGTGTGTGTGTGTGTGTGTGTGTGTGTGTGTGTGTGTGTGTGTGTGTGTGTGAGAGAGAGAGAGAGAGTGTTCAATTTCTTACAATGTGATGTCATGGCAACAAACGACCCTCTGTCTGTCTGTCTGTCTGTCTGTCTCTCTCTCTCTCTCTCTCTCTCTCTATGTATGTATGCATGCTGTTTCCAGACAACTTCCTGCAACTGGGGAAAACCCTTACGGTGAAATAGGTTAGAAATATTCTGCATTAAACTCCCTCACAATGATCCTTTGTCCTAAAGCTAAATAAAGACATCAGGTGTGGAAATGATATTATCACGAATCCGTTCGGCACAAGAGATCTTTCCAGTTTTTTGTTAAATCATTTACAGAACTAAACTAGAGGTCCCCCCAAGGGGGGAATCACACCAGCCACGACCTGATGCATATGTAGCGCGGCTCGGAATATGACCTTGACCTTGACCTTAACCTTGACCTACTTTCACCAGTTTCGAATTTGTAGATTTTCAACCCTACTACACACCTGTAAAATTTTTTGATGATATCTTGAGCGGTTGCGAAGTTGTCGTGCTAACAGACACGCAGACAAACAAACTGAAAACAATACCCGTGGGAAATTTTCACCCCTATTACACACCTGTAAAATTTTGTGATGATATCTTGAGCGGTTGTGAAGTTATCGTGGTAACAGACACACAGACTTAACCTACTTTCACCAATTTCGAACTCGTGGTCACTTTTTTTCTATACTACACACCCGTAAATTTTATGATGATATCTTAAGCGGTTGCGAAGTTACCTTGCTAACACACACACACACACACACACACACACACACACACACACACACACACACCGCTCGCTGGTGCAGTGGTAACGTTCTCGCTTGCCAACTGGTGGACGGGAGTTCGCGCCTCGCTCAGGTTGCAAAAAGTTTCACTGACGAAGTGGGTGGTTACTGTCCCCCTTGAGCAAGGGGACGGGTGTGTGCGTGTGTGAAGGTCACAGCCTTGCCCTTAAATCAGACTATATGAGCTCTCAGCTCCCTTCCGGGAGGGTAAAAGCTGACGATCACGACCATCAGGTAATCCTGACCGACCCGGTGAATTACACACTGAAAACAGTACCAGTTTCGCTATCGCGGCTGGTAACAAGCGCGTTCGTCGGCGAGTGACCTGCATCGCACCGTGATACCGCAAAAAATGAATGTGGATAAAGCAATTGGTTTGGTGGGCAAAGCATTGGTTGCGCTGGGTAGGAAATTTGGTGGGCGTTAGGCCGGGGGCATGAAAGCTTACCCTGTGAAACTGGGTGTTGTAGGATCTGTGGTTTGCTGCACTGACAGTTTGAAAAAATCCTCCGGGAATGAAAATTTCAGGGAGTCAAAAGTGCGAGTGGGGAACAAAGAAATGAATGAGACGGGACTGCAGTGAGGGAGGGGATACGCCATGATGGTTCTACCCTATACAAATGGGTGCCGTAGGATTAATGGTTCGAGTGCTGTGAAGTTTTATTTTAAACGTCTTCCCCAACAACAACAACAAAAACAACAATAAAAACAACAACAAATAAGTATCAGTTGCTCTTACATGCCTGGAGATACATTTAAAAAAGTGTAATCGTTGTGAAGGGGATGATAAGATACCTGGTGCAGAAGTGTTTGAGGTGAGGGTGGAAGAGGGAAGTAAGTGAGGAAAAAATGAATTAACTTTGGTGTGGAAAGGGCTGATAAGGACTCTATTGTTCGTCACTTTAACTTGGCGGTATTATAATTTTGCAGCTTAATGATATCCCGTAGCTCAGTGGCGAAAATAAAACCATGTCACGGCTCTCCATCCATTCCACAGCAATTTTTACGTGAAAGCGCCATATATTAGTGCTAATCTTCTGTTACACATTTGCTGTCATGATGAAGAGATGGCAGTCTTAGGTCACGTTGATGTGGGCACAGGAGAGCAACCCGTAAATCGTGCCAGTCACTGTGAGAAGCAGATATAGGTAGGCGAGGGTGGGAGATATACGCGCGTGTGTGTGTGTGTGTGTGTGTGTGTGTGTGTGTGTGTGTGTGTGTGTGTGTGTGTGTGTGTGTGTGTGTGTGTGTGTGAGAGAGAGAGAGAGAGAGAGAGAGAGAGAGTTTTTTACTGTTCCTCACAATAATGTAATAGCATAGCAATGATCATTCTCTCTCTCTCTCTCTCACACAGAAATAACAAAAGCAAACCAAACCATCATAATGAATTTCCTTGTACTCATGCAGCTAACTATATTTACACCTTCGTCCACGAAGTAAGAGCTGCTGTTGCGCACGCGTGCGTGTGTGTGTGTAATTCACCGGGTCTGTCAGGATCACTTGATGGTCGTGATCGTCAGCTTTTACTCTCCCGGAAGGGAGCTGAGAGCTCATATAGTCCGATCTAAGGGCAAGGCTGTGACCTTCACACACGCACACACCCGTCCCCTTGCTCAAGGGGGACAGTAACCACCCACTTCGTCAGTGAAACTTTTTCGCAACCTGAGCGAAGCGCAAACTCTCGTCCACCAGTTGGCAAGCGAGCGCGTTACCACTGCACCAGCGAGCGGTGTGTGTGTGTGTGTGTGTGTGTGTGTGTGTGTGTGTGTGTGTGTGTGAACAAAATAAGTCGAACAGTTGTATCCGATTTTAACCAAATGTGGTGGAGAGGTAGAGAGGCAGCAAAGGTGATGGGCACTTATATATATATATATATATATATATATATATATATATATATTTTTTTTTTTTTTTTTTTGGGTCTAAGGTCAAGGTCATAGGGTTAGGTCAGAATGTGACACATCAAGGTTAACTTCAACGTGAAAACAAAATTTTGCAAAATGGAAGGCCCCCACCCAGACCTACGTATAGGTTGGGTGAGGCACCTGGAGGCTGATACCAATGGGACGATGTGGCCTTGGAGAGGCGTTATCAAAGCTGGTATCCGCAGCCATTTTTTTTTTTTTACTCAGGAGTACGAAATCTGGCTGTGTGGTACACCTCCAAGCTGATTCCAAAACTTAATCCCGAGGACACTTACTCAACAGCTGAGATAGTGTCAAAAAGTTTTAAGAAAAAGCCTGGAATCTCACCCCTTTAGTGTACCTCATCAGAACTGAAATATGAAAGGGTTATCTAATCAGGTGGCACTAGAAGAGGAGATTAGTTTAAATACTGAGCATTACAGGGCTTACGTGGAGCAGCTTATTGAAAAGTAGATACCAGATGTACGACAGAACCATAGAACATGACGCATTACTGATGGTGTCGGAGGACATTTTTCATACTACCTTGCTAGATCAAACTTTCACCAGTGCAAAGGGTTCATCACATTAACGTTGTGAGACATATTAGTGATAAGAAGAATATTAATACCGTGATGAAGACTAAAAAATTTTTGACAGCGCTTTCGGTCAAGAAGGTACCAAGTACGTCTGGTGGACTTGTTTAACTTACAGAATGTAAGCTCGTGTTGCTGGAGTGATATGATGAAAAAATATTATTTCAAAATGTTGTCCATATTAAAAATACATAAGCGGTTTAACATGAGGTACTTATTAACCATGCTGACACTCAGGAGCCTTGGTAACGCCAGGAACATCTCCCGCCTAGTGTTTCTTTTTGCACACAGCTCCGAGTTTGTCTAGAGCGTGACGTCGCCAATAGACGTTGACACAGGGGAGACCGGGGCTGATTTGGAAAAGCTTCTGCATTTCCATTCATGAAACTACAACAGAAACAGAAATCACAATTTCTGATTCAAATCTCATTAACCACTTCGTGTTCATCCCGTAATTATTTTTGAAAAAGAAATTCACATACATGTTTACGCTGACTGATGAATATTTTCATCCTTACCGATTCCCTCCCCCCTCACGAAAAATAAAAATCAGTATATATATTGCACCACTGACTTCCTTAATATTTGTTCTTACAAAATCAGAAACATATTGAAAAGACGAGACTGATTACAGTCTAGCACTGGCAATAAAAACATTACAAGATGGAACTCTCAAAGAGTGCAACATCCGCGCCAACCAACTGGTCTAAGAACCCAACATTTGACTTTGCCTCGTGACCTTGACCATCGACCAACTGCTTTCAAAATCATATTACTTCACCCTTGCCTGGCTCCCGACCATTCCACCAAGTTTGGTCCAAATCGGATCTAAACTGAGTTAACCTTGTCCTTTGCCAGTGACATTTGACCTTTCCCTGTGACCTGAACCTTTCTCTGAATGAAATCAAAATGGAATCACTTTATGTTTGTCTTTCCCTCAACCCTCCAACAAAGTCTGGCTTACGTTAAATAATTTTTTTTTTTCAAGTTGACCTTGTCATGTGACCTTGACCTTTGCCTTATTGTTCTCAAACATAATGGGTCGACCCTTTGGGTGACTAATAACCCTGTCGTCAAATTTGCGTCAAATCAGATTAAAAGTGTTATTGTTATTTTGTTCACATACAGACACACCAGTCGAATTTTGACCTAGCCATGTGACCGTGCCTATCGGTGTTGCATTATCCTTAACCCTCTCACCAAGTTTGGTCTAAATCAAGTAAAAAACTGGTTACGCTGATTATGCTAGGTTACACCTTGACCTGGCCCTGTGTCCTTGACCTTTGACCTATTGTTCTCCAAAGCAATAGGTAAACACCCTGGCTGGCCTTTTTTACAGCTCCATCTAATTTGGTTTAAATTCCAAAAACTCTTTTTAAGGTTACTTTGTTTACACACTCACGCTCCCGTACAGATCAACATCTGCTCTCGCTTTGCGAGCAAGGGATTTAAATGTTCTTAGTCTTATATAAAAATCGAAACACAGCCCATAGCCGATACTGTCTGAAAAATTGTTTACAAGCAGAGTTTAATAAGCCTTCCTGATGTATGAGAGGCCTAAATAAATACAGGTTTTCTTCATGCCTTCAGATATATAATCCTTACACTCCAAAGAATATATTAATCACAGTTATAAAGTAATCTACAGACATATAAGACATACAGTACTAGAGTGAGAGTAAATGCTGCAAAGACAAGCATTCATTCATAACCCAGCCCAATGTATCTCACTGAAATTTTGTGGGCGACGGATGTCCCATACGGCAGGCTAGTGGTAGTGGATTCAGAGTGATGTACTACGAGCCAGAAATCTAAATAAACTCACAAAGGCCATCTCAGTCATCAGGCCAACTAGCCCCGGTCTTCCCGGCCTTTATTCGCTGTGCTGTGCCCTTTATTTTTCACACAACAAAGCCCTCCTGTTCCTAGGCAGAAGGTAGTTACTACTCTCGTATTTGGAAGTCTCCCCAGGCTATACCAGACATCAATCATAAGGTGGCGTTCTCTCTGCTGCTTTAAAGAACATAATGGCAATTTAAGAACCCCTCTCAGCAGTTTACGTGTTAGAGACCCTCAGCTTTTATTGTAATACTCCTTTGAACCGAATCTAACAATTCCATCTGCTTTGTAGGGTGACCATAAGTGATAGCATTGTCAATATGACGCTTCTCAAAATTGTGCGGATAGTTTCCTATAGTCGCGGCGCACGACTCTGAGGTTGTTATTATCGTGCCCTGGCAACCTACCATTCAAAAGTGCGTCCGATTTCGTGTACAATATGAGACGCATGTGATTCGTGTATAACATGTTCGTGTATAATAATATTTGTGTGTAATATATTCATGCATAATAATATGATTCGTGTATAATATGATACGAAATCAGACGCACTTTAGAATGGTAGGTTGCCAGGGCACGATAGTGACAACCTCAGAGTCGTGCGCCGCGACTAGAGTTACTTCAATATTTTTTCATGTGTTTGGGGGAAAAGTCTTCATCACACATTTTGACCAGCGAGTGAAGCCTGTAATTTATTAACTATGAAAATGACGGCTTGAAACAAACATATACTAGATACTGATTATTTACTCACTCTTGCCAACTGAAAATCCAAACAAGATAAGAGAAGACAAAGGTGTGACGCTAACAGCATGAATGCTCAATTAATGATTCTCAAAAAAAAAAACAAAAAAAAACTATACACACCAGACAGAATAGAATGGCAAGCAATCCTACGAGTAAGGTGCAGTAATCTAATATACTATGCTTCTGTGTGTGTGTGTGTGTGTGTGTGTGTGTGTGTGTGTGTGTGTGTGTGTGTGTGTGTGTGTGTGTGTGTGTACGTTGAAAATATCTGTAAGTGTATCAACAACGAACCATGTGAATGAGAACACTACGTTTTCCTTAAACTTTTCCGGCGGTGCTCTGTGTTAATCTAAAATATACAAAGATGGCAAATTATAATAGATAAGAGCATGCTGATGACGTCATGGCTTGATTTATGCTTTGACTGGTGGGAAAAAAACATAACTTTTGAACAGGTGTACTACAAGTCTTAAAATCATTCTGAGTTGATAAATTATGGGAGTGGACTAAGAGACCCCTGCAGTGTCACAATGATGAAAGAAAACTGTATGCAAAGCTCACTGGATTTCTGTTCAGTTAGTGTATTAAACAATATTTTTTTTTAGAAATACTAATAATGATGATCACGATAGGAACAACACTGCACCAATAATAATAATAACACTAATAATAATAATAATAATAGTGATACTTGCTGGTAACATGTCTTAAGGTATCAGTCAATCAAGCGCCTCCGCACCCCACGAGCTGGTGGATTTCCTGCCCATTGTTATCAGCTGATGATGTCCAAGGGTCACCTGAACCCAGATAAGATGAAAGGCAGCAGTAATGGTGAAGTTTCTTCTTGTTTAACGAGTCATGTAATGGTAGAAATAATTTTGTGATAAATACCAAAACATCACTCAGTAATAATAATAATAATAATAATAATAATAATAATCCATCCATCCATTCGTCATCCAATCCTATGCTGCCCCATGAGAAGCGCAGTAGCCCGGGGTCAGGCAAGTTGGTCCCGACATTTAAGTTGAGAGTGACCAGCCTCACTCATCCCTGAGTGGCATTACATGAGCAATAAACACCAACTACCCCTTGGATATAAACCTTCATAGGCTCAATCCGACTGGGGCGCCTTAATTACCCACTAAACCATCAGGTGCCATAATTTGGTTATATGGTTACCACCCAGCGCAGTAAATGGTTTCCTGGTGTACAGGAAACCATTTGGCTTGTCACTCAATGTAGAGTCACCCGTAGACAGATGGAAGAGGAAAGAATGAAGGAAAAAAAGACAGAAGAGGAAGGAAGGAAGAGAGGAAAGGGCAGCCATCCGAGAGCAGCACTACATGGAGTGAGTGGATGGTAAGCGCCCCCACCTACAATACTACTCTCTTTTATAGGCCTGATTCATGTAACACAGCACTTTTTCGTGACTAGCATCATATTCTGGTGTTGCTCTCTTACTGCAGATCAGCAGTTAAGATGGAGTGGAGGCAGTTTTATGCCTTGTTAAGTGACCAGCCTATATTAAAATCTTTTCTAACTTGACAGATTAGATACAGCCTTAATTAACCCCTTCACTACCAGAGATCCTTCCCAAGTTGAGTAAAGCCGCCCTGTAGCAGCAGAACTAAGGGGAAATCTGACATTCTCATACTGAAGGGATAATAACAGAAAAAGTAGCAAGGGTTCGTGTGGATGGCAGCATTGTAAATCACCCTCGGATCAGGGCTAATTGGAACCAGATCCAATCCAGTTAAGGCATTTTTTTTTTCCTCTCTCTCCTGGATTGAGAAGTCCGGCGAGCACTTAGGCAAAAACTTTTCCAACCCATACTTTTCCAGGTTTGCAAGATTAGTTAGTTCGATCACCCCACCACACGCAGACCCTGAGATCAAATACCAATTCTGTACCGCAATTTCCGCAAATTTTTAAAGTGGCGTAATGAGTCATGAGGTACATAAGCCTGTATAATTTTGTTTTCATCTAACACACCCACGCTCTTCCCTCACCTTGGATGCTAAGCAATGGATACATGAAATTCAGTGGATCTTATTTATGAGTCAGGAATGAGTCTCCTTGGTTAAGAGTCAAACCGATCCATCAGTCTTGACAACCCCTGGCAATCAGCTGAGCCGAAAGGAGTTTGAGATCTTTGTCATACGTAAATAAACAGCCTATAGTATTTATAACTCACCGTCAGTGTTGTTGGCGGTACTTATGGTTATACTGACTGATGTTTAAGCCAACTGACATGTATTCTGTGTGACATTTACACCAGCACGTGGTTAGCAAATGTACTTTAGATAATTCTTGCTGCTTCCAGAAACATTCCCAGGAGTACAAAGAAAATGCAGATAGCAGAAGTACATAGGGAGCAGCACAGATTAGGGGTACCGTACATAGAAAGTACAGATTAGTAGTGCATATGAAGCACAGATAAAAGGAGGTGTATTGGCTGATATTTTCTATTGGCTAAAAACTGATTTTAATAAAGACCCCACCAACGTGTGTGAGAAAAGGATAGAAAAGACGGAGACATTTAAATTGGAAAAGGCCTTTGGTACCGAACTGAGATAATGTATAAGTAATCACATACTGATTCTGCTACTGGTAACATGTAACCCAGTACTACCTGTGCCATGGTCGGTTCGTCGGCGACTAAACTGGCACCCCCACTGGATGTCGTTCCAGTGAGGAGGGTGGCTAGACTCCCAGCAGGACGAAAAATAAAGGCAGAAGAGCTTGCAAGCCAACGACCATCTAGCAGGGTAGGTGGATCTCATTAGCCTTGGCTGGCAGTCCACCTGGGAGAAGGAAAACTCCAAACTCAAACCAGCTCACCAACACGTCCTAAGCCAGCGTGATGAGTCCCAAATGGCTTAACCCTCCCAAATTGTAACCATGAAGAACACCAGAGAGCAGGGGGTGCTAAGAATCTCTGGGTAAAGACTGGCCGCCTTTGGAATCTGACCCTGGCAACATACAATGTACGAACTCTGACCTCAGAAGCAAACCTGACTGTCCTTTTGGAAGAGCTGAGAGATGTGAAATGGGATATCTTAGGTCTGTGCGAAGTTAGAAGAACAAGAGAGTCATTCATTAAGTTGGCTGATGGCCACGTACTATATTATAAAGGTACAGAAGAGAGAAAAGCATGTGGAGTTGGATTTTTCTAATTAAACGACTAGCTGGAAATGTGGATGAATTTTTCAGTATCAACGAGAAAGTCGCAGGAATAATTCTTAAGCTCAATAAACGGTATCACGTAAAAGTAGCCTAAGCATATGCTCCAACGTCAACACATGATGGCGAAGTTGAATGTTTTATGAAGATGCAGAAAACGCCATGAAAAGGAATAAGACTCAATTTACATTTGTGATTGGTGACTTTATTGCTAAAGTAGGAAAGAAGAAAATAGGAGAAACAGAAGTTGGTAACTTTGAAATAAGTAACAAAAATGACAGAGGAGATACTCTTGTAGAATTTGCTGAAAGAAATCAGCTAAAGATCATGAATACCTTCTTCCAAAAGAAAGAAAGCAGAAAGTGGACATGGAAAGGTCCTAATGGAATTACAAAGAATGAAACTGACTTTATTCTTACTGACAGATCAGATACTGAGAAAGATGTAACGGTACTAAACAGAGTTGACGTTGGAAGTGACCACAGAATGGTGAGATGGCGAATAGGACTAAACCTCAAGGTAGAAAGAAACAAGCCAGTTAGAAGCATCAGACCGAACCTCTGCAAACTAAGGGAAAAGTCTGAAGAGTATAATTTAGAGGTCCAGAATAGATACTCACAGCTAACAGACATAGAGGAGACAGCAGAAGACATGACTGACTTCACTAGAATCATAACAAAAGCATCCCTCAGTGCTGCAGGAAAGGCACACAAGAACACTCATAGCAGCCTCCGTCGGAGCTATGGCAATAGCCGGGCGTAACCATTGGGCACCTTCTCCCCGCCGCCAGGGTCTGTAGTGCCCAGAGGAGCCTCTCCCGACTCCTCTTGCCCTCCTGTCTCCCGTGGAAGCCCAGGCAGTGCCCAGTGGGGCTGCCTGACAGAAGGAAAGTCCCTTGGACCTCCCCCGTGTAGCCCGGACTGGAGTTCCGGCGGGGCCTCCCTGCCCCACCAAGTAGGAGAGCTGGCCCCGGCCACTCCCCCTCCCCCCGCCCCCAGGCTCCTGCAGAGGAAGGTACCTCTTGCCCTGACCACCACTCCGGTGGCAGAGTAAGGTGCCCCTCTCCCTGCCCCTCTACACGAGAGGGCAGTTTCTGCACCTTTTCAGGGACCCCACCAAATACCAGAGTGGGCGTGACGTCCCCGAGGCCCGGTGTCTTGTCCCTGCAGCCCCAGGTGTTGTTGGACTCCCCAGGACGAGAGGCCACAGCTCGTCCCTGCCGGCCTCCTCCCGACGGCGAGACCGCAGCCCCAAGAATCAGCAGGCCTCCCCCGGCGCCTGCTGCAGTAGCCGAGGCTCCCTCAGTCACGGCAGCCGCAGACCCTCCCTGACGGCCGCCTCTGTCGGACAAGACGGCAGCTCAGCCAGGGCACCGCCATCCCCACAGCCGCCCCTAGGCTCGGGCCTCCCCAGGTCCGCCCCTAGTACCCCAACAACGACTAAGGGCCAGCGCCGTGCGGTGCGCCTCCTGGCACTCTTCGGCCCTAGTCCAGAGAGCCCCGCATCACCCAGGGCCTCTATAGAAAGAGGGCCGCCCACCACACCACCCACCAACTCCTACGGGACTCGTGGCGACCCTACAGGCGACCTACCCCTGGAATACGCTCCAGACGGCCCACCCCCAACGCCCGGCCGCCTCCTGTGGTTCCTGGAGCAGGGCCTCCTGCGGTTCCTGGAGCAGGGCCTCCTGCCGCCCGTGACCCGAGCACTCCCCTCCGCCTGTTCCGTACTATTGTCAGATGTGTACACAAAATTTGCTTGTTTTTGCTTACTTTCAAGTCATTGAGGTATTTTCGTTTAACTAAAATAATTTTTTGGATAATACGGTACCCTAAAAAAGTTCCCCGACCCTTGCCCTGTCATATGGCGATCTTGCTTGTCGCCGTGTCACGTGATTAGCATTCTAGTGTCTATTCAGTGACCTGAAATATGACCCTTCTCCTTTGTGCCTTCCCCCGAAATCACCTGTTCCACCTTTCTGCGGTTGTTCTCACATCAATTGTTAGCACTATTTGTCCTGGATTCTCTCCCTACAAATAAAGGAAGATCCTGCCCTCTCTCTCATCTTCCAAGCAGCTGGATGCATGTTGCTTTCCCTCCCCATACCAAAGTATATACTAGGTCTGCCTGACGTTTTGTGGTAAGGTGTTATTTCATGGAATGACTATGATCGTCTAACGGAATATCGTTCTCATTTCCTCCCTCGGGCGCAGTTTTCGGGAATCGATGTTAAGGTTTCGGAATTTCCTGGTTTCATGTATACCGTCACCGAATCACCAGCAGATATGAAGCTTAAGGAAGTCAGGCTAGCCAAACACGACTATGTAACTGCGGTAGAACTCTCATAATGTTTCACATGTTACACTTAATCTGTGGACAAAACAACGACTCTGTTTTTGTCTTTAACACTCCAGCTTTCTTTAGGTTACGGTTTAACACTGTTTTCTGCGTTACCAGTTATTCTTCGTTTTCTTCTTTAAGGGGGACTCTTGAGGTTTAGCTTGGTGACAAGTCAACATTATTATGTTCAGTATTTCTCATTTTCAGACATCCTATCCAACGTATCCTTTATCTTTATTGTCATTATTTGTTATAACTGAACGAGAATCAATGGGGGCAGCCATTCACAAATTTGCATCTTTCTTTCCTGACGGTTTTATCGGATGGTGTGATGGATGGGGAGGAGCCTCCTCCTTTCTAACCTTTTCTCTTGCACGTTGGTTAGATCTTAGCAAAATTAGGTTTTATTTTTGTCCCAACATATAACCTCATCAATCTTTTAGCAGTATGAACAGCATGCAATTATTAAACTTGTATGGTTATGATATTTAATATTTTACCGAATCATTCTTTCATTAATACTGCTGCCTATATAACTGCATATCATGGACTCCTAATGTAAATCCATCTATAACACAGCTACAATAAAGGGTGTATGTCGAAGATACGAGAATCGGTATACTGTGCAAGCATCAAGCTGCCATTAAAACAATACTCGACACTTCCACCTCTCATCCTTCCCTTTCACCGTCACCAAATTCTTCCCCCCTTACCCTCCATTCTTTTCCACCCCTCTGCCTCGCCTTGTCGGGTTCATTTGCCAGTCCCAGCGCTTCATTCAGAAAGTTTTCACACGCTGTAAATACTCACGTACTGTATATCCACTCCTGCCATACAAAGGACGCAAGTGTTGTATGCAATCACTGATAGTTATGTTGATTTATACCCTCCTCTGTAAGTTTTACATAATCCTTAATTTAAAAGTGGATATGTGTGTGTGTGTGTGTGTGTGTGTGTGTGTGTGTGTGTGTGTGTGTGTGTATTAGAGTCAGTTGGGTGGGTGGGTGGGGTGGATGAGGTTGTAATGGTGTGTGTGAGGGTTCGGGGCACTGCCGAGGTGGGTGGGCAGGATGGTCGGTAAGGGTGGGTTGGGTGGGGTGTGTGGAGTGGCTTGGGGTGGGTTGGGTGGGGTGTGTGGAGTGGCTTGGGGTGGGTTGTAGGGGTAGATGGCATGGTGAGTGTATGCGTGGGGTGGGCTGGGTGGGTGAGTGGGGCTGGGTTAGAAGGGTGGGCGGGTAATGGGAGGCTGGGTGGGTGGGAGGAGTGGGTGGATAGGATGGGTGAGTTCCCAGGGTGGGGTGGGTGGGCACGGTGGGAGGGTTGGGTGGATAGGATGGGTGAGTTCCCAGGGTGGGGTGGGTGGGCACGGTGGGAGGGTTGGGTGGGTGGCTCTGATGGATGGCATTGTTGGGTGAGCAGGGTGGGTGGCATTCGTGGGTGGGGAGAGTAGGTAACAGTGGTCTGTGAAATATGTAGGCAGAGTGGGTGGCCAAGGTGGGTGGGAAGGGTGGGTCTCCAGGGTGGTTAGAAGACTACGTGGGCCGGGTGCTCTGGGTGGGTGGAAGGGTTGGTGGATTGCGTGGCTGGATGGGTTCAGGGTGAGTAGGTGAGTGGGTGGATGTGTTGGGTGGCATTGTTAGGTGAGCTTGGTGGATGGCATTAGTGGATAGGCAGGGTGGACGGTCGGGATAGGTGGGCTGGGTGGCTGAGGTGGCTGGGCAGGGTGAGTGGCTCGGGTGGGGTCAGTGGGTTGTGATAGATGAGCTGAGTGGGTAGGTGGATGAGTGGGTGGGTGGATATGTGGCTGCCCAGATGACAAGGCAGGAGAGGGATTTACATGGCTAGTGTTCATGTAACTTGTCGCTGTTAACCTGATTGTCGTATATATATCGTTTAGAAGACGTCAGGTAAATACTTGTAAGTCAAAATTTATACAGCGGGTCCCGGGTCATTGTATTGAAATCTGCTAAATCTTCGATATAATTACTTCTCATGGAACTGAAAATCGATCTTTGGAGCTAAGAATACACCTAATAGTAGGATAAATGGCGGTAACATTAACTGCGGCAAGACGTGAGAGTGAGTGAAGATTCAGGTCTCCGATCCATCCGCCTAACAAATCAGTGCCTGGTTAGGGGTAAGGAAAGAATGTCGGGGGGAAGGAGAGGTGGAAGTGTGCGATTAACCTGCCATAGTCTAATTACAATCCATGCTACGCTTTAAGATGCACTTCTGGTCTTAACAATGTTCTCTGCAACATTTCTGTTAACTAGAAATCCTACATCACTTACTCTTTCATTTTGCCTTCCTCAGTAGTAAAATAGGTGGTTGCTGTCTTGGAGCTGAATTACGATTTCTTGTCTTCTGTGGATCTCACTCAAACCTACAACATCCCCGCTAATTTTTTCCAATTCAGTCATTAAGTTATCAAGTTTGTAATCTTCTGCAAGGCTTCTTACATTGTAGGTATAAATCTTCATGGATTTCAGTTAATTTAATGTCCCGGTCTCTGACTTGCTGAGACAGTGCCCACTCACTTTCGGTGGCACACTGCCCGTAGGCACAGGAGGCAGTGCTGTTGGACCTTTGGTATACTATGATCCAACAGGATCGCAAGTAATATCGTTAACAGTAGAATTCATATTTGGTTGGGAGGATTGTGGCAAATAATCTCACCTCCTGCCATGTAGTTTCTGGTGAGATGTAATTTTTGTGTCACCTTATTCAGTATATTCGGTGGAGCCCTGTGTATCTATAGAGCCCCATGGCCGGCTCCGTCCAAGACAGTATCTCGTATATCTGCAAGGCATTCCCCTATCCCACCCACCGACGCGCTGGATAACAGTGGGATCCTGACCCTGGAGATATAATAATCACACCCAAACCAATGGCCAGAGACTCCCACACCCATATATATTCTGAATCAGGGTGACCCAGGGATGGTTTTAGAGGGGTCAAAATTCAGATCTGGGTCATTTGGGTCACCGGTGGTGTTTTTGCCTTTTTGGCCCGGGCAACGCCGGATACCCCTGCAGCCCAATTTTTAGCATGGAGACTCACATGACCTCCAGTTCTGACATAGGCTATATGAGGTTGACCTCCGAGGTCATTTGAGGTCACTAGTCGATCATTTGAGGTCACCGATAATAGTAAACAAATGCGCACAAATACTGTGTGTTAGTCTGCTAAAGCTGAAATACAAAGTTCCTGGGCCTCTTATAATCCATCTTCAAAAGCATGAGCGGTACAGACACTCATAAAAGATGTGATACGTCCCCGCTGGCCATACGCTAGCATACGCCCCCCACGCCCCTCCCTACCCAGAATCCGTGCCTGGTGCGTGTGTGTGTGTGTGTGTGTGTGTGTGTGTGTGTGTGTGTGTGTGTGTGTGTGTGTGTGTGTGTGTGTGTGTGTGTGTGTGTATGCGTATATGCGTGCGTGCATGTATGTGTGCATGCATGTGTGCATGCGTGCGTGCGTAAACGCGCTCACATGAAATCTACTGGGTCTATTGCAACCAAAAGTACGTCACGCGGCAAACTGAAGCAGCACATGAACATGTCCTCCGTTCCTTTGTGCTTAAGTCTTCTGAAATTCGTTCGTGCACTACCATGGTAACCCATGAACTTGTATGTGACAGAGATGTGACCAGGTGAAGGAGTAACCAGGCACTATTACTTTGCTTGATCTACGCAAACGTGGCAGAGATATGGCCAGATTAGCTTGTGATTTAGCACTGACACATCCCTTCACCCATGCATGTGTGTTGGAGATGTGGCCAGGCTAGCTGTCGCTCTGGCTGTGAGACATCCCCTCAAACCACGCATATGTAGTTATGTAGAGATTTGGCCAGGCCAGCGTTTGCATTGGCACTGACACATCCCCTCAACCCGCGCATATGTGGTAGAGACGTGACCAGGCTAGCGTTCGCACTGGCGGTGACATCCCCTTAACCCACACGCGTATGTTGTAGAGATGTGGACAAGGAGGCGTTTACTCTGGTACTGACACATCCCCACACTCACAGATATGCGGTAGGCTACAGAGGAGAAATTATTGATACGGATACTAATCTGGGCAGAGAAACTCAGCTTTCGAGCTTCAAGCGATGTGATCACTGTCCACGATGGAGATTGCAACCACCGAATTCAGTGATATTATCTCCACAGTTATCGGACGTTAATATTACAGTATTTCGTGAAGGACAAGCATAATCTATGAAAATCGGGAATTAAGATGATGAAGGGAGTATTTGCATCAGAATGAAACTCGGACAGTGATACGTAACCCAGCTACTGTAAAAATTCTACTTGTGCTGCATGATCATTGTGGCACTAACAGTGAAATGCTAATATTTTGTGTAAGATTGTCAGAGGAGGCATTACCTAAGGCTTACAGCACAAAAACGTAACACTAATGTGGTTAAACATTTCAATGTCACTTTATTTTTCTGGGGAAACATAAGTACCTAACTATAAACGTAGGACAAAAATCAATAAACGACCGGTAATGCAGAAATTCATATTCTGTGACAATGGCACAAAATACGTAATGCAGTATTTGTACAGAAGTGATCTGGAACTCTCAGCCCTATGAAGGTATAGCTTTTATTTTTATTTTAGCAGTAAACTGCTGTTTTAGTTATAACAGTATCATTCCCATATATATATATATATATATATATATATATATATTGTGTGTGTGTGTAATATGTAAAGGAACTAAATGCTATCAGATGGGAGAAGTGGTATCTTTTAAAGAAAGTAATGAATGAAGGCAAAAGCCGTTTGTTGAATCACTTACCGGTATATTCAGGACACTAACACTGCCCCAGTGGGAATATACAATGAAAATATATTTTAAATAACGTGTTAAGGAGTGTAATTATAATAACGAAAGGCTCAGAGGCCCTGGTGGTTGATGGTGCACGACATTGTGGTTGAATGACTGTGGTTGCAGGCCGCCACCACACCACCACAGTGAGGAATGTTCACCCTTCACAGCCTCATTCTCCACATCCTAACACCAGCCAGTCCCTTCCATCTGAGACATCCTTCTGTACAGTTATCAGAAAATGATGCACGAGGGAAATTTACTGGACTCATGAACACTAAACATTAACAAAGGAAGTGTACAAGAATGGAATGGTTGAAAGCAGAACAAATACACGAAGAATGAGACGACTAGGCCAGTGACGAAAACAACAATATCTCTCAGACGTCGAGAGATTTCCCAGTGGCGAGAAAAATTTCTTGGCGTTAGCAACTGTAAAAAAGACAAGCCGTCCCCCCTAGTTTTGACCCTTCAGCCTGGGTACCTCGAAGAAGCACTGAATTTTGTGTTGTTAGCGCCAGATGGATTTCATTTGGCTCAGGATAAATCTCATCGGAGTGAAGGGGTTGGAAAAAATCTCTGTCATCCTGTTCAGTCAGAATATATGTTTTATAATATATTTTCCTTAACGACGAAGCTAAATTTATTTCAAGGACGACCTGCTCATGAAGAATGGTTGAGAGTGAGGTGGCTGGAAGAAAGGTTGGACCATGAATGAGATGAAGGGACGAGGTGGGTGACTGAATCTCCCTTCGTGAATCCCTAACTCTTATTAGGTATACAACGAAAATAATACTGCGAGGCGCGTATTACTTCTGAGCAGCAGGTGTGGCGCACAGAGAAAGTGGGCACGAGGGAGAGCTGCTGTAACCAGTTTAGGCCGCAGGTGCAGAGATGAAGGGCGACATAGGGTGGGGGTGAAGTAAAAGTGTCCCTCCCCCCCCCCCACCCTTTACCTCTCACCCACCGAGCCAGCCAAGCTCACCGGGTGTAAGGCGGCACCTACAGTCGGCGGGAAAAGTTCGCACAAAGTTTCACCTCCTTTGTTTCTCCTTTTCCTCTGCTGGCTAGTATTCTTAAACAAAGTGAAGCTTGGTATGTTTATCTGGTATACAGTAGATGATTCTGTTTGATGTGATGCGTCAGGGAGAAATATGTGCCAGACAGAGGCAGTGGAAGAGAAAACGAATCTTTTGTCCCTGGCTGTACCACACTGACAAAATATCCTGAGCATGAGGTTGTGTTAAGTGAAGATGAGTGGGAGCTGCTGCACTTGGTAAAAAGATTTGGAAGTGTGTGCAAGAAACGAAATGTGAAAGTGAATGTACCGGAGAGAAAAGTCACGGCTTTTGAGAGGCATGAACTCGCGGGATGCATAGGGTCGCTGAATGGCCGAGACCTGAGGCGCGTGAGAGCCTTCCGATATACAGATAGAGTGATGAACAAGGATGGAAATTTAGAGTATAAAGTGTGACAAAGGATGCAGAGGAGAAGAAAGGTTGACAATCCTGTGATCCTCGCTCTATCATGTGGAAGTAAAGCTTGGATGTTACTGACGGACACGAGTCAAGACTGAGAGGTGTGGAAATGACTTATAATATGAGAGGAGCGTCTGAAGTTACACGAAGAGGTAAGACGGACAAATGACAAGGTCGGGAGTGTTGTGGTGTTGTAATGGGTGTACTGGAAACCGTAAGAAGTACCCTGATGTGCTTAGGACAGGTGGAGAGAATGAGAGAGTGACTGGAAGAGGGTGAGTAGTCGAGTGGGAATGAAAAACCAAGCATGAGGTGAAGGAACGGGGTGCAGAGGTATATGAATGAGGATGGAATAAGCTGGAGGGAGGGAAGCCTGATAGCGGGGAACGGTATCGTGGAAGATTTGTTCGTGGTCACCCCCTCCAGGATTGAGACGTCTGGCTACACTGTCCATAGACCGATAACAAGTTGTGTACTTTCAGTTTCTCTCAGACAGACACCAAGTACTTCATAGCCAAGCTAGATTTAATACTGAAGTGAAAAGTTATGATTAAACAAGATCATTTTTTTAATAATCTCATCACTCCTGTGACGTAATATTAATTCTTCTCCTGGGATTTTAATTATAATGAAACCCCTGCCAGTGATGGGATTAATCGCAATGTTCACTAAACCGTCCTCTATGAACGATCTTCCCAAAGCCAGACAGGATCGGGAGGCTGTAGCAAGGATGCATTAATAATTACGTGGCCGTACTGGAAGGAATAGATAATTTCTAATGGAACTCGTTCATAGTAAAAGAGGCCAAAGTCATATAATTAGCATCTTTCAAGGTGCTCTTCTCACCTTTCTACATCTGCCTCTTACATTCCTCATACTCCTCTTGCCAACATTTCAGCTTATTTCCTGTCTCCACTCTTTTCCTCTTGCAGTCATTTCTGCCTCCCTCCCTCCCTCCTGTCTCCAGCCCAGACTTTTATCTTTCCCTCTTGTCTTTGCCTCTCACTTCTGCCTTCATTTCTGCAAAACTCCTCCCTCACCCCCGTCCCTTGTGTCCCCACTGTTCTTCTTGTCTTTTGTCTCCCACCCTCTCTCACTTCTGCCTTCACATTAACCTCTCTCCTGCCTCTACCCCTACCTCCTGCCCCCACCCCTACCTCCTGCCTCCATCCCTGCCTCCTGCCTCTACCCCTACCTCCTGTCCAACCTCCTGCCTCTACCCCTACCTCCTGCCCCCACCCGTACCGCCTGTCCAACCTCCTGCCTCCACCCCTACCTCCTGCCCCCACCCCTACCTCCTTCCTCCTCCTCTACCTCCTGTCCAACCTCCTGCCCCCACCCCTACCACCTGCCCCCACCCCAACCTCCAGGCCTCTCCCCTTCCCCCTACCTTCATCTCTGTTTTCTTCCTTCTTCCCACCAGTTCCTCGTTTTCCTTTCACATCTGTTATTCCCCTTTCTCTCTTTATTCATTCATCTATCAGCCTATCTGTCCATCTATCTATCTATCCATTTATCTATCTATTTCTCTATCTGACTTGATTTATCCATCCATCCACCCATCCATCCATCTATGTATCTATCTATCTATTTATCTATCTGCCTGCCTTTCTCTCTCTCTCTCTCTCTCTCTCTCTCTTTCTCTCTCTCTCTCTCTCTCCTTCCTTCATTTCTTCCTCTGTCCCCTCCCCCTTTACTCCCTTCCTCCCTTCTACACAACTTCCTCCCGCCTCTCCTCACCCTTCATTCCATCACTCTTTTCTTTCACCTTCATCCTTCCTTTTTCCATATTTCACCCTTTCCTCTCTCTCCACTCCTTCCCCTTCTTCTCCAACCCTCTCTTCCTTCCTCTCTCCCTCATATCACCCTCCTCCCTCTCCCTACTCCACCCCTCTACCCCTCCATCCCTCCTTTCTCTTCCCTTCTCCCTCTCTCCTCCTCTCCCTTTTCCTCCTCTTCTTCCATATTCTCTCCACGCCCTTCTCTTCTCCTTCTTGTCAAATAATTTGCATGGTCTTAACTCTTCCTGTATTTAATGAGACCTGTTCACTTTCACTCATGAGCAAGGAAGAATTGTGCTTGAAATTTCCTTGTACAATATTGGATGTTGCAAGAAAAGATTTGGGCTTGTATTTTCCTCATTTGACGTTTCGGTGTGTGTGTGTGTGTGTGTGTGTGTGTGTGTGTGTGTGTGTGTGTGTGTGTGTGTGTGTGTGTGTGTGTGTGTGTGTGTGTGTGTGTAATAAGCAGAGCTTGTATGTTTAGGCACTACTGTAAAAGACCATGAAACAGACGGGCTATAAGGCATAATAAAAGCGCAAAAAATGTTAAAGATGCATTATTTTTACAGTACACAAAAGCACAAACAGGAATGAATCTTAATCAAAATACGGTTAAAATATCAAGGTATACCACACTAAACAATAATCAAAATGGCCAAAGTAACATATGAAGATAATTATATACTTAAAGTTTTTACGTTTCCTTGGGTTTACATAAATGCTAGCATTTTTTTTTTTTTAATTATCAGGACTTTTATCTACATTCTTTTTGCTCTCTTTCTTTCCCTTGTACTTTGTCTGTCCAAACCCTCTGCATTTTACTTTCATTTAGTTAATTTCCTCTCTCCACTGTCTGGTTCCTGCGAGCCACTGGCATTGGCTTCAGGGTAAAATATTTTTCTGCCTAAGAAATCTTGATGAACTCTGGTGACGAAGCAATGGCCCTCAGTCCCGTGCAGCCCTTAAGTGGGCAGGGGGTGCTAAGAATCCCACAGTGTAAAAATAAGTTTATACATCCAAAAAGAACTTTAAGAATAGGAAACTGGAATGTTCGAACTCTCAATCAGGCTGGTAAAATGGAAGAGCTTATTTCAGTGTTCAAGGAATACAAGATGGATATTTGTGCCCTTACAGAAACGAGGTTGCTTGGAGTTGATAAAATGAATTTGGAAGATGGTATTACTATGCTGGTTTCTGGTAGGAGTGATGGAAATCGTTACCAAGGAGTAGGCTTACTGCTGAGTAGAGATGCTTGTAGGGCGGTAGGTGAGTCTGAACCAATTAATGAGTGCTTGCTTTATGCTCGTTTAAAATCTGACCATGGTAATATCAGTGTGGTTGTAGGGTACGCTCCGACAAATGAGGCTGCTGATGAAATGAAGGATGACTTTTGTGAGAAGCTGCAGGATGTGGTGAATGGAGTGGCAAGACATGATGTGTTGGTTTGCACTGGTGATTTTAGTGCGATTGTTGGCAGTGGTAGGGATGGCTTTGAAGATTGTATGGGTAAGGAGGGTGTTGGTATAAGAAACGAAAATGGGGTGCGATTTGGAAGCTTTTGTTTGGCAAATGACCTTATAATTGGTGGAACTATCTTTGAGCATAGAAAAATACATAAGACTACTTGGATTTCACCATGTGGTAAATATTGTAACCAGAATGACCACATTGCAGAAGACATAGGAGTTATTTGCGAGATGATTGCGTAAGGAGGGGGGCAGATATAGGTAGTGATCATCAACTTGTTGTGTCAAAGATTAAAATAAAACTTAAGAGAAACGTTAATGGTAATTGTACAGGAGGTAATAATTATGATTTTGATGAGCTGAGGAGTGATGAGAACACGAGGGAAAAGTTTCGGTGGGAATGTAGGAACAGGTTTCTAGTCCTGCAGACTTTGATGGAATCTGAAGACAATGATATTAATCAAATGTGGAGAGAGGTAAAAGAGGTTTTGCATGAGAGTGCTAAGGTTACTATTAAGAAAAAGGGAAAAGCGAGAAGGAAAAAGTGGATGTCAGATGAAACATGGAATGCAGTTCAGAAAAGGAAAGAGGCTAAGTTAAGAAGTGAAGAACAACATGTTGATGGCCAGGTAGTTGATGTACTGTACATAGGGCAAAGTACTGGAGTTTGCATTCTGAAGTAAAAAGACTCGTTAGGCGTGATAAGAGGAGGCTATATGATGGATGGGCAACAGAGACAGAAATTAAATTAAGTAAAAATGACGGTCAGAGCACAAGAACAGCGTATCAGGCCACAGGGGAGTTGATTGGGACTGAGAAGAGAAGGAAGGAAGTACCTGTACGAGACAGGAGTGGTAATTTGATGACTAAAGATTTGGATATAAAAGGGAGGTGGGGGGAGCACTTTGAATCTGTTCTAAAGAGACCGGTCCCAGCTGAAGAGGACATTTTGCCAGCCGAGAGAGATCTGCAGGCAGAAACAGAGGATGTGGCCTTGGAAGGGGAGGCAAAATCTGTAAAGGAGTTGAAGAATTTTGAGACCCCAGGAGAGGATGGAATATTTCCTGAAATGCTTACGGTGGAAAATGACGAGTTGATGAATGTGCTTTTGAAACTTTTTAATGTGGCTTGGGATAATGGTGGAATTCCAGAAGAGTGGAAAAATGGAGTGATTATAAAAATACCAAAAAAGGGAGATTTAAGTGTGTGTGGCAATTGGAGGGGGATAACTTTGACACCTGTAGTTGCAAAAGTCTTTTCCAAAATCTTGTTGAACAGAATAGAGCCAGTAATTGATAAAATTTAAGAGAAGAACAAGCGGGATTTAGAAAGGGTCGAGGTTGTAATGATCAGATTTTTATTGTAAGGCTTCTAATGCAACAAGCTAATGAGATGAAAATGCCACTTAGTGTGTGTCTTGGGGATTTTGAAAGGGCGTTTGATAGTGTTTCACGTGGAGCTATGTTGAAAATTATGAGATTCAATGGTATACCAGAAAAGTTTGTAAATATTATTAGAAGCCTGCATGAAGGTACTTTTTGTAAGGTAATGGTGGGTGGTTCTTTGAGTGATCCATTTCAAGTTAGGTCAGGAGTGATTCAAGGAGGAGTTCTTTCGCCATTGTTGTTTGTTTTGGTTATGGATTATGTTATGAGAAAGGTTGTAAGGAGAACAGGTGCAGGAATTAACTGGAAAGAAAATAAGAAGCTGATGGATTTGGACTATCCTGATGATATTGTGCTGATTTGCGGAGGTATTTGCGAGGTGCGGAGGGTGCTTGATTGTCTGGTGGAGGATGGAGAAAGGGTGGGATTGGTAATAAATTGTGGAAAGACTGAAATTATTAATATGAACGTGGAGAACCAAATCGATTGTGTAATTGGGAATGGTGTCGTGAAGAGTGTGGAAAACTTTAAATATCTGGGAACGATTGTATCATCTAATGGACCATTAAACAATGAAATTGAGGGGAGGATTAGACAGGCTTGGCGAGCTGTTGGAATGTTGAAATCTGTTTGGAATAATAATATGCTTTCGGTACATACTAAAGTGAAAATTTACATGTCCATGGTTAGACCAATTTTAATTTATGGGCATGAGTCATGGTACAGTACAATTGCAACAGATCAGAAAGTATTAGGATTTGAGAATAAAATACTGAGAAGGATTCTTAGGGTAAAGTGGCAAGACAGAGTTACAAATGAAAGAGTAAGGGATATTACGAGAGTGGAACCAGTTAATGAATATGTGCGACTGTCTCGCTGCAAGTGGCTGGGACACATATACAAAGGGGAGGGCAGTTTAATACGGGATATGCCAGAGTGGACTGCTGGAGGGGGGGGGAGGGGGGCTGGGGGAGGCCTGGCTGGGGACGGTGAGGAGAGAAGCAGGAGAGGAGTGTTGGTGGGACCTGAGGGAGATGGCAAGAGACAAATATTGGTGGAGAGAGTTCATCGAGGCCCTATGCATCCCGTGGGATGCCACAGGAAATGATTGATTGATTGATTGATCAGGACTTTTGCTCTGCATTCAGTATAAGGAAATAATATCCATGGAAAATTGCATAAAAGGCATATGTAGGTATTTATGGAATGAATGGCGTAACAGCCTGCGTTCAAGTGTAGTACCTGACGTCAAATTTCGTGAACTCGAAACCAGGTTCACTTAGCACAGGTTATTACCGTACTAGGAAAGATATCATATCTCAAGTACAAGAAAAACCAAGGATGATGTGGAAACGAAGAAAAACAAATTTAACTTATTATTTTGACAAATAAATAACCAACACCAAAACAACGGAACTTATTGTACAATTAGAAAATCAAGTAAAATAACATGGGGCTGAACCTATAAAGTAAACCTCTGTGGTCGACCCAAGTAATAATAAACACTGAAACTAACGAAAAACAAAACAAGAAAATATACAGATGAAGGACTGGATGTGTGGCCGAGTGGGGCTAACTCCTCACTGAAGCACCCAGGCCGAGTCCACCCCAAGTAACCCCCGCAAAGGTGGTGTCTCGTCCCCATTGCCTGGTAGTGGAGTACACTGATTGACCTGCACCTGTCGGCTTCATCGTGGCGCCAAGATCTGCCGTCGGACAAAACCACTGCCGTCTGCCACCGACGCCAGCCACCAGCAGAGAGGGGTAACAATGGCAATATCCATCCTCCAGAAAAAACAAAAAAACAAAACAAAGGACGTATGGCTAAATTCGGTTTCTAGCAAATAGGGTTTTAGTTAACTGGGATGCCAAAGATGGGTGAACCAAAAACGCTGCGGGACATATCGGTAATTTTATATCTTGCAGTTATTAGCATATTGACCCTTGGGAGGCAAGAGCGGGAATTGATTGGTGTGTGTGTGTGTGTGTGTGTGTGTGTGTGTGTGTGTGTGTGTGTGTGTGTGTGTGTGTGTGTGTGTGTGTGTGTAATTCACCGAGTCGGTCAGGATCACCTGATGGTCGTGATCGTCAGCTTTTACCCTCCCGGAAGGGAGCTGAGAGCTCATATAGTCCGATCTAAGGGCAAGGCTGTGACCTTCACACACGCACACACCCGTCCCCTTGCTCAAGGGGGACAGTAACCACCCACTTCGTCAGTGAAACTTTTCGCAACCTGAGCGAGGCGCGAACTCCCGTCTCCCAGATGGCAAGCGAGAACTTTACCACTGCACCAGCGAGCGGTGTGTGTGTGTGTGTGTGTGTGTGTGTGTGTGTGTGTGTGTGTGTGTGTGTGTGTGTGTGTGTGTGTGTGTGTGTGTGTGTGTGTGTGTGTGTGTGTGTGTGTGTGTGTGTGTGTGTGTGGGGTGGAAGGTTTGAGGAACAGCCACTGAGGAAACATTATGTTCTGGAGAACAACTATTCTTCAGAACAATAAGTCAAAGGTCAGCGCCACGAGGTTAGGTCAAAAGCTGACCTAGCAAACTCAACCTTAACAGTTTTTATTCAGTTTAGACCAAAGTTACGGGAAGGGTTGAGGGTAAGGCAAGAATGAAGTGATTTACTTGTTAGAGCAATACGAGTAGTTTAAAAGTCAAGATCACAGGGCACGATCAAATGTCTACCCTTGCGTGTGGCTTTGAACAATATAATTCAAAGATTTTTCATATATGTGGTTTGAACCAAACTTGGTGGAAGTGTTAAGGGTCAGGCAAAAATAAAGGGATTCACTTTCGAGAACTATCGGTCGAAGGTCAAGGTCACGAGACAAGGTCAAATTGTGTCTGTGAACAAAATAACTACGACGGTTTTCATCTGACTCGGATCAAACGAGGTGGATAAGTTGACCGTAACCCAAGAGGCTGATCTACCTTCATTTGTTTGTTTTTGTTTTATTAACGGTGGCTCAGGAGTCACAGTTACATTGCCAAGTCAACCTAGAGTTTTTATCCGACGCAGACTAAACTTTGTGAAAAGGTTCAGGTTAAAGGAAGGTTAAAGAGATGCGATTCTGAGAACAGTCAATCAAAGGTCAGTGTCAATGGGCCAAGTCAACACAAACCGTTTTGATCTGATCTGAACGAAAGTTGGTAGACATGTTAAGGGTCAGGCAGGGATGAGGTCATTCGATTCTGGGGTTAATCTGTCGAAGGACAGTGTCACAGGGGGACCAGCGAATATCCGATCCTTAGACTGACTGCACGTTGTGGGTGTTGCAATCCCACCTTGTTGTTGTTGTTGTTGTTTTGTTGATGTTGTTGTTGTTGTCTTTTAGCCCTGTGCTGGCGATGAGACGATGAAGTTTGGGATGATAAGTTATTACTATAGGATAATGAACTAATGAACTATTATTATACTCATCATTGTCATTATTGTTGCTTTCATCCATATTCTGTAGTTTTGTTTCTACCTTTCCTATGCTGAAATTAATATTCTAAATAAGTATTAAAGGACATGATAGATATAGGACCGTATTGGAACTCGCTAAAGTTCTTACCTAATTGTATCTTTACAGGAATGAGTCCTCAGGGCTCTGTCCTATCACCAACTCTCTTCCTTTTATTCATCAATGATCTTCTAAGCTGTACATCTAACCCTATCCACTCATACGCTGATGACTCCACCCTTCACCTTTCCATTCGGTTCCCGCAACGCCCATCTCAACAGTTACTTCAAGAAACAAGGGATGAGGCTATGGCACACCTAATGTCTGACTTGGCTCATATCTCTGACTGGGGTAAAAATAATATGGTTGTCTTTAATGCTTCTAAGACTCAGTTCTTACACCTATCAACCCGACAAAATCTTCCACAGGTATACCCACTAATGTTTAATAATATTCAGATTAATCCTGCATCATCCTTGAACATGCTTGGGGTTTCATTTACTCGGGACTTATCTTGGAAAGATCATATTACATCTCTTGTAAAATCTGCTTCCAAGAGATTGGGTGTGCTAAGCCGACTCCGCTCTTTCTTTACCCCTGCACAATTGTTGACTCTATACAGGGGTTTTATCCGCCCCTGCGTGGAGTACAACTCTCATGTGTGGGGAGGCTCCCCACATACAGCTCTTCTCAATAGGGTGGAGTCAAAGGCTTTTCGTCTCATTAACTCTCCTCCTCTTACTGACTCCCTTCAACCTCTGTCTCTTCGCCGCACTGTTGCATCTTTATCTCTTTTCTATCGCTACTTTAATGGTCACTGCTCCTCTGAACTGTCTGCTTGCATTCCTCCACCTCTACGACGGGCGCGTAGCACCCGTCTGGCAGCAAACTCTCATCCCTTTTCTGTCCAACTCTCTAATGCAAGAGTTAACCGTTACTCCCAGTCTTTCATTCATGCAACAGGTCAGCTCTGGAACTGTCTCCCTCTGTCTGTATTTCCTCCTGCCTATGATCTCCAGTCTTTCAAACGCAGTGTGTCCAGGCATCTCAAAATGATCGGATCTTGAATTTGGCTCTCTATTGTATTTTGTTTTTCTCTTGGAGGGAACTGTTACTGCGGGCTCATGGCCTTTGGTTCCTTCTTCCTCGCATAAAAAAAAAAAAAAAAAAAAAAAAAAAAAAAAAAAGCTCGTACTGTCCCGTGTCTTAAACCATATTTATCGTACATATCCTTAAATTTGTGAATTGTTTTGGCACACACTGTTTCATTCGGTAGTGCATTCCATTGATCAACTGAACCACCTTGCGTGTGGACATCCTTAGACGTGACTGTATGGCCAAGACGCTCCTAAAGAGGCTCCTGGAAAACAAAAAAAACTCAGTTGGAATACGTATTTCTAAGAAGAGAAAAAAAAAATGTTCTGCACTCTCCTTTCGATGCCCATCCTGCAAAATATATTAAAAAAAAAAAATCATGTGTGTTTGCCAATGGTGTTGCGACGTTGTGTGAATGTGTGTAAGATATTAACCTCTGCAGCCTGAGGACTTTGTGTGTGTGTGTGTGTGTGTGTGTGTGTGTGTGTGTGTGTGTGTGTGTGTGTGTGTGTGTGTTATTATTGCTACACTCAGATTATTTTATTCATTATTAGAGAGGCCTTCTGGCTGGAAGGTTTACAGTAGTTGCCAACCTCCTGTACCCGCGCCACTACCGAACGTACCTCCTTAACTAAAATAGCAAAAATCGCCCTAAAGCCAAAATAATAAACCATAGAAGACGTCCTCGCGGTGAAGGGGTTAACTTAGCGGAGCGAAGAGCCGGCGGCAGCTGGTACTGACCTTGAACACTGCACCTGTGTTCACAAAGGATATGATATAGTTGCTTCCTGCATCGACCAAATATCCACAGTCGTTAAATATTTCCTTTGCCGTTTTCTTCACGTTCTATTAACTCTAGTCTGGTTGTGAAGTATTTAGTGGCTACATCACAGTACATGAATAAACAAATGATTTTTTTGCTCCGTTGAAACTCAGGATATTCTATAAGTGCGACTAACTTCCTAACCTCGCATACTGATCTTCCTCCGTCATATACAGCGTCAAGGTAAGCACTGATCGCTGCTCTGAGTCACCTGTTTATGATACTCAAGTGTTGAATTGTTTAGCCAGAGGACGTATTTTTTTGTTATAACCATTCTGTCCCTAAACTATTTCATTTCGTCCACGATATGCTTTCCGAGCAAGAGGAATTAAATAAAGCCTTTATCAGACACTTCCTTCCAAGAAGCATTTTCTAAATCCAAAGAAATCGTCTGGGGAAGGGAAGAACGAAATTAAAACTCACTGTCGAAGTGACAAGGTTAGTCATGAATATTACTGTGTTGTCGGATATTTCATAACACTATCCACTACTAACTGATGGTGAAATATATGACAGCTGTATTAGTTACTGTAAATATGTCAACACCTGATGTTATAGACGACTTTTAAGTAATTGGTTATCTTGTAACAGGTAAAATAATATATATATATATATATATATATATATATATATATATATATATATATATAAAACGCGTACTTCGCTGGGTGGCAGCTGTAAAACCAACCAACAGATGTTTGGTAGTCTAGAGGGTGTCTGTTAAGGGTTTCCATTCAAGGAATGGTTGGGGTGTAGTTACCCCCTAATACCATTCAAGGGAAAGCGACGGATCATTCTCATCTTAAATGTCTGAACTGAACAACCTGGCCCAGAATCCCTACGTTTCTAGTGGGAATACAGGTATATGTGGTTGAGCCGCGCCACGTACTTAATATAGTGCCGGCATCATTCCCTCACAAATATGCGTGGTACTGGTTCAGGAGCATAAAGTGTAGTTTTATGCAGGAAGGAGTGCAGGATAGACAAGCACAGACAGACCTACTTATAACGCAGGGATGTGTCTGAAAACATTTTTTTATATATACAAATGGTTGTGTAAACTTAGGGAGACCGAAAGCCGTTTTAACCCTTTCAGTCCAATAATGTATTTTACGCAGTATTTTATTCTTGACTTTATAATTCGATTTTGTTTACCTTAAGAGACGCTTCTCGTAGCAGAGGGAATACAGGCTGTAGCATCAATCAACCCTACCATATAACTTCTGAATAAAATCGTTGAATAAAAATCGCCTTGTGGTAAAAGCAAATAATATAAATGACGACACAACATCTAAAGAGTTGAAGTGTGAAATATTCTGTAAATTACGGTAGATATAATAGCAAAACGAATGTCAAAAAGGCGACTTATATTCTTTTACAGGTGGCTTTACACTGAGTGACAAGCCAAATGGTTTCCTGTAAGCCAAGAAACCATTTACTACGCTGGGTGGTAACCATATAACCAAACCATACGTGCTCCCTACGTGTCAACAAGTGGGTTGGTGGAGGATTAGTGTCCCTCCCCATAAAACAAATAACTCAAAGTCAAATGGCCACCCCTTACGGGATTGTGGCGTCTGGCAATAGATAGATAGACAGATAGACTTACAATACAAACTGAGGAAAATAGTGCTGTTACACCACCAGATATGTACAAGATTCATGAACAAGCTTGACCTTGTTGTTGCAACCCTAGGCTCTTCCTGTTGTGAACCCAGTGGACTGTAGGTAATCAATGACTTCGACTGGTCGTTCCTAAAGGTCTTCTTTTGAGGTTATGTTGAAGGATTATCTGTGTTGTGATAGTGTGAAGCACGGGGTGAGTAAGTGTAATATGGTGTGGGGGCTGCATTGCTGTGCTGGCAGAGTGGCTTGTTTATAGGTTATATTTTCCGCTGATATTGTACCAGGCAAGGGTAGTGGCCGCACAACAGTCTGGACATTTATACTTGTATCTCTCTAGGTAGGGAAGTTTTTGAGGGGTGTCCAGTATGCCTTGTGGTATAGTTGTTGAAGGATGCTGTTTGGGTGGAAGTTCTGGACGGCTGTGGTGGCTGTGTGCTTGTGTGTCGTGAATTACTGTAGTGCTGGGTGCAGAAGAGGATGTTGTTGAGGTACTCTGTGTTGTGTTGAGCAGTTGTTCGTTTCTCGTTTCTTAGCTGACAGATGTGATGCAACATGAGGTTACATGAATGGGATGAGCCTTGAGCTGGAGCAGTGAACTATCTGTCTCCCATATTCAAGTGAGCTTTGACTGGAAGTGTTTTTGTTCCTTGACACAAGTGATCTATTTGTGGTTTTAGTACAACTTATTTTTCTCAAGGCTTTGTTTTATATTTTTTGAAGCATATCCATGACTGTGTTGGTTAAGGTTGAGGTTCAGCTTGGGCTGGCATGGTTTATGGTTGTTCTAATAAACTGTCTGTAAGTAGTTTGCTGGGATTCTTTCTGTTATCCAAAAGTAGTGCTTGAGTGTCTTCAAGGCAAGGGTTTATGAGATGCCTTAGGTTACTTGTGTACCGAGAAAAGGTCATGTGTCCAGGTATCAAAATACCTCCTAAACAACAGTACAGGAGCTTATCAACAGGTACGTATGCTCGTGGCCTTATTACACGGTAAGGCGTCTTCCACAGCGATGGTTTTTCCATATTATACCTCATATGTATCTTTCATGCTGTATGGATCTTTTTAATGACGACATAGATGCATATGCAATGCCTGCTCTGTTCTATCTTCCAGTCTTTATTCGTCATCAGGAGTGCAGTGGCCGGGGCGAGGCTCAGTCGATAGAGAGGTGGCCTGCGGTCCTACCGGACCCAGGTTCAAATCCCCGCTGGGGCAGGGAACAGTTTAAGGATTTGAATTTCATGTAAAGCAGACTTTACTGATCTACCAGAAGATCCTCCGACATGTAAAAATACCCCCGCTAATACCAGTACACCAGTCCTGTATGAGACAGCCCTAGCATGTATTCAATATGGACGGTGGATGTTAGCGCCGGAGTGATGACATGCAGAAGTGTATGATATGTAGGAGGACTACTGGGCCTTGGGAGCAGGCTGTGAAGCCTATGCCCAGAGTCGAGCACATAAAAAAAAAAAGACTCTGAAGGCAAGAGTGCTCAGTCGCCAGCCCCTGAGCGAGCAATAAACTCCAACAATCCCTCGGATGTAAACCCTATTTGGACACATCCGTTTATAGCACCTTAACCCACTGCACCACCTGGCGTCTTTTTGGATAAATGGTCGCAACCCATCGCAGTGAGTGGTTTCCTGATCTACAACAAAGCATTGGCCTGATCACCCAGTGTACATTCATCTGAAGATAGCAATGCATCAAGACAGTAGGTCCCCCTCCCTGCCTACTGCGCAAAATTGAATATTTATGTGTAGTATATTAAAATTAAACTGTTATGGAGGAGGTGGCAGTGGAGCCTCGTAGTCCAGGATAATAGTATACAGTTCCTTAATTATACCCCGTTTTATGATGTACTGATGCACCATTCCTGAGTTCAGAGCAGAGCTGATGTCTTTGAAAAAAAAAGTTTCATAATTGAAAATAAAAATTCTTTGCGTTTAGCTTTAAACTCCTCAGTTGAGGTTTAACAAGATGACTCCTTTATTATTTTCACTTTTATCAGCTCGAAACGATTATATTCAGTTCAGGAAAGGCTCCTGGTAATGAAGGTGTAGTCGTTCAGAGTAAAGACCCACTACTACCAGCCCTCCTGTCAGAGCCACCCGGGCAGCTACACACACGCAGAGTGACAAATGAGCAAGCACTAAAAATCAGGCTGCACATTTGTTACCTGTCCCGCCATCTGCCTCACACGTCAACACCAGCCACTCAACCCTGCCGTCGCCACCAGGCGTCTGAGTTCAGTTTATTCTTGATGCGTCCTAAGTACTGGTGCTTTATATTTACCTTAGGAAAGCTCTCTCGTTTTGAAGGGATTTGTGAAGACTAACTAGCACTGAATTCGAAGACGTTTAAGATGAATAAAAGTGTCAGGAAACAACAAGAATTTAATATGAAACGACGACATCACAATTATGCAGGTAAACTCGCTAGTTATCAGTTTTTTTTTCCTGTTCTTTTCGTTCTTTTTTTCCCCCTGTAGAAATGGCATTATCTTTGTGTACCTTCGCCTGAACTGTAGGTCCTGTGTTTCCGTTAGCTTTGAAGATTTCTTAACCACTTTAACCCCATTACATATTTAATTCCATCACTGCCATTTCTTGATTACGTCATTTCGCACGGAACTGAAATTTGGAACTGCGGAGGTTAAATATATCCTTAATGTAGCTTTCACTAACAGAGGTCCTTCGTATGCTGAATGTGGAGGTAGAATAAGTATAAAAAGTAATTACGTCCTCTGGCTGGTGTTTTTAATGCTTCCTAACTCACCGTATAATATTATGAATTGCAGAGTTTTAAAAATATGCCCGTTCCCTGAGGCCCAGCAGTCCGCCTACTACCAAAACTTCCACTTTCTCGACGCTAACACCAACCATCCATGCTGAATACATGCTGGAATTCTCATACAGGACTGGTGTATTGGTGTTATCGTGGGTGTTTTTACATGTCGATCGGTCCTATGGTAGATCAATAAAGTCTGCTTTTTAACGAAATTCATATGCTTAAACTATTCCCTGCCGCAGCTGGGATTCGAACCTTAATATCCTCTAAAGATGTTACTGGTACATTCCGTGTCAGTTTTAAATCTTCTTTATCTTTCCCTCCTTACGGTTGCTACTTCAGACAATTTTATTTAGGCGAAGGTAAACCAGAGAAGCCTGAGCGTTGATGTCTGAAGAGGCACAATAAATTCTCCTATAGTACGGCCTTTTTTGCCGCTAGTTTTACTCAGCATAAGTTACCTAAATGTGTCCCAAGCAGCGGAGGGGTTAAGCAAAGAAGTAAAGCGAGCAGGTGATTCAATAAAGCCACTGCTAATACCTGCCACTTATTTCTAAACTGGGTGACAAATTGTTAGTATCGGTTTTCGTGTGGAGCCATGTTAGGTGCAGCCTTCCCTGCGGCACCACGGCCAGGCTCCATCCACACATTACCCAGGATCACTCTCCACAATTTGATTCTTACTGTGTTGCTGCCTCGTCTCCTGGTACAGTAAATTTTTAATCTCTTCGCTTTGACAGCCCCCCCCCCTTCACCTGTTTGTGTGTGTGTGTGTGTGTGTGTGTGTGTGTGTGTGTGTGGAGAGCACGCCAACAACTTACCGGATCTAGTGCTTCCTACAAGTGACTCAACGCACAATGACAAGGTGAAATGCCTCCAGTTTAACACAACAAATCCTCTGCTACGTTGAGTGGTAACCACAAAGCCATCAAATGGTCACCCTGTGGTCTAGTGTGCTCAGGTGCTTCAACCTTAAGAAGTCCAAAAGGGTTTACGCCTGAGCGGTGGCTGCAGTTTGTTGTTTACATAGTGCCGCTGAGGGACGCCGACTCATCACTCTCGCCTTGAAGATCCTGCCTTTGAACACAACAAACAAATAGCCTCGGCCCTCCACGCTCCTGATGAAGCCAGACCGTAAAAGAAACGGTGATGGATAAATGGAATAATGCCCAAGAATAACACGAACAAAAATATACGGGTGGTCGTGGCAGCAAAACGGCTGATTTTTTTCTGTAAGCCTCACATTGAGCACTTCCTGGCCCGAGGGAGATCTGGCAGGAACGAGAGCAACACAGATAAAATTTATTACTATAGACAAATGTTTAACAACTCCATTGCAGTGGCATATTTTGTTTTTACTTCATATTTACTTCCGTCAGGCCGTTTTATGCGGTTTGAGAGAAACATCTTGTCTTGAAGAGATTAAAAACCATCTTCATCATATCATCAGTACGATGACGTCTTGTAAATAATATTCCCCAGCCATCACATGAGTTATTATTCAGTATATTAATTCATCCATAATTTCCTTCGGCTAAACAACGCGAAAAAAAAAAAAAAAATCGCATGCCAATGAACTGCAGTAGTTTTCTAAGCCGTGTGGAGCTGATGATCTATTGAATATTTCAGTAAATTTCTTTATATATATATATATATATATATATATTAACAATACCCATAATAGACGTATGGACAATTAGCTTTCTCTCGCTTGTCTTAACTGACCTAATACAAGTCGTCTCAAGTTCTCTGCCTCTCTCTCTCTCTCTCTCTAACGGAATCCCCTCTCCGTCTTTTCCTTCCGGGAATGTGCTGTTTTCCTCCACTTCCCCCCTCCTCCCCTCCTCTCCACCTTTTCTTTCCATATTTCCACCCCCTCTCCGTCACCACACTTTCTCTCCATCATTCCATCCATTCTTTCCACCTTTCTACTCCGTCTCTCCAGCTTTCCATTCATTCTCTCCGTCTCTCCACCCATTCTCTACATCTCTTCAATGATTCTCTCCTTCTCTCCATCTATTCTCTCAGTCTCTACATCCATCGATTCGTCTAGTCTGCACATTACATGCCATACTGAGCAAACCAAGGTCTCTCCACACACGCCTCTCTCTCTCTCTCTCTCTCTCTCTCTATCTATCTATCTATCTATCTCTCTCTCTCTCTCTCTCTCACACACACACACACACCTGAATGGTCTTGACAAATCGACTGAGGGACTAAGCATTTTTCTGATCGTGTGGGAATCTTGTGCGTGTGAGTTGTGTCGGCAGTGTTGTGGAAATGTTTTGAAAAGCGTTTACTGTGTGTGTGTGTGTGTGTGTGTGTGTGTGTGTGTGTGTGTGTGTGTGTGTGTGTGTGTGTGTGTGTGTGTGTGTGTGTGTGTGTGTGAGTCTGTGAAAATGTTGGGAAAGGTGATTACAACGATCGTGCTGAGAAGGTTTGTTGTTCGTGGAGTTGGGATGTGTTGGTAAATGTGGTTTCTGTGTGTGTGTGTGTGTGTGTGTGTGTGTGTGTGTGTGTGTGTGTGTGTGTTGTGGAGCTTAGACTGATACTGAGGCTGTAAGTTTATAAAGATTGGAGAGACAGATTATGTGAAATTGGTTGATGTAGGCGAAGTGAAATTAGGTGGAATAAGGAAGAGTGGTAGACCATTAGTTGAGGTTAAGTAAAAAAGTTCCACTAGGCTAAGTACCAGTGAAATTGGAGTTAATGAGGTTGGCTGAGGCGAAGTTGAGTTGTTAGGTTAGCATGAGAAGAATGATTTAGGTTAGGCAAGAACGTTTGGTAGTTTGAAATAGCTTTGTTACGTTAGGCCCGGTTGAGAGCAGGTTAGGTCTGCCGACTTGGTTGGATTATGGTGAACTGGGTTGATTATGGACTTGATTCAGAATAAGCTGATTGAGTTTGGAGGTAGAGTTAGGCATGTTTGGCTTAGCTCCGTTTCTGGGAAGGTCAGGTCAGTAGGCTTACATTATCATTTTTAAGTTACAAGCATTACTGGAACTCTATATGAACGGGGTTTCTTAGGGAGCATCCCAGTGATAATACAGCGATCTTGGACATCTCAACTCCCAAAGAAGTAAGAAAAAGAATGTAAATACTCTCCCATACACAATCAGTCGTGAATATTCAGCCCTCCACACGCCCTCCTCAGGTACTAACAACGTAGGACAACTTTAGTACCTGATGATGCCCTAAAACCTGGGCAGAGCTGAAAATTTGTGTTTATGTTCCGGAGAGTCTTTACCACACTCCTTTATTACTAGGCTACAGTGATTTATGTTTTGATACTGTAATAAAAAGACAATTATTTTAGCTGTTTATGCAATTACACTTCTCAGAAAATGATGTGGTGTACAGTATGTGCAAGAAAAAGACAGTGACGCGGAGACAGACGCTGAGATAGTATATGAGAGAGAGAGAGAGAGAGAGAGAGAGAGAGAGAGAGAGCGCATGAGGTCGTGGTTTTGTATGAGTCACACAGCGAGAGGAAGTAGGTGGCTCAGGGGTGGTGTGTGTATGTATCGCCTCGCTCCCTCCCAAACACCAGCGCAACTCATTCACATCCCGCACCGGACCATAATCTCTGGCGGTATGGGGGGGTCTGGCTGCGAGGAAAACAAAATACATTCTTCCCTAAATATTCCTCTCTGTTGTTGGACCTGGAGTGAAAGTAGAGTGGAAACAACCGAGAAACGTGCGCTGCTTCTCCAACTTACACTTCACTCCGTCATGACTCACACGCACACACACTCACACACACACACACACACACACACACCTCACGTCAAGGTTACGTCCTCCCTCCCACCCGCCATATGGTTCACTTCACCCTTGTTTACCACGCCAACTGCGCTCTAAGGCTCCTCGGATTCTAGGTATGTAAATGGGCGAACTCTGAATGCACCCAAGCAACAAATTACAGCCGCCCAGAGAGGCAAATATTACTCCAGTGGTTATGTCAAGAGGAAATCCAGCTCGCACTCTGCTAGCTTGGCCTGTGTGGTTCTTAATATGGGCTACCTAGGTCCCTCTACCACCTCACTAGCATATATGGCGCGAGGACACCTTTAGACTGGCTCCCACGACGCCCACAACCCCCTCTGACTGCCATTACCCCGTCAAGTCCGCGTCCGCAGCCAGGTATGAATGGGACTAGTTAGGGAAGTACTGAACAATGACCCAACCAGCACCAGATTGGCTATTTCCTTGCCTCCCCCACCCCTGTTCCTGCCTGTCTCCATCCCCCTTCTCACCCACCTCCCTCTCCTTTCCTCTGCACTTTCAGAGCCACGTATTTCAGAAGTACATTTGCCAGTTATATCCAGTTTCATAGAACTAAGTCTCCACACATGTAAAGGAAAAATACGTTAAGTTTTAGCAAATAGTAAAATGATAAATCCAGCTCTTAACTAGCGCGAAACGAAACTGAATGAAAACGACGAAGTTGAGGAGAAAACGGGAGGCGTCTGGGCCCAGCTCCCTTCAGGTCCAGGCGACGCAACCTGTGGGAAGCCTCGGCAGTCCGCCATTTTTAAACCTCAGCGGCGGTAGCTCGAGCCCTTTAAATTTCCCGAGTGTTTCCTGTGAGTGGGTCGTGGACGCGCCTAACATAACTTGAGGGGCAGTGAACTCACAGTCACCCCTCAGGCTCTCACAGTCCATTCCCAGTGCAGGTGTCGTGGTGTGTGTGGGACTGACTTGCATTACAGAACGTAAAGAATATTACACTATTCCATACACCTGGTACTGTAACCTGAGATGAAACATTGTAACTCTGCTTTATAAACAGCACTGGAAATGAGAAATTATTCTATAATATTCTGTAGGATTTTATATAAAAAAAAAAGAAAGAAAAAAATTACCTATAACGAGGATTTAGTTTACCAGACCCAGATGTGGCTCATAACAGTGAATGTTGAGAATGGTGTCATACAGTGAGGTTATTTTTGTCTGTACTTTTTACTGCCTTGAGGGGAATGCATGAAAAGACTCTAGTTACCTATTCATTTTTTTCAGTATACGTAACATGTCAGTACAGAAGAAATATCGAAATAATGAGCGAAGAAATGTGCGGAAATGTGTGGTTATTTCAGCAGGACGAGCTTGGAAGCCTGTAACAGCGTCAGTGTGATGATGTTTTTTTATTTTAAGTTTGCTTTCCCAGACAACTTTTCCATCTTATATAGGACCTCTCGCAGTGAAAGGTTAGAACAGATATTAACTCCTTAGTACTTTGGTTTTCGCTGCCACTAATAGTCTGCCGGTAGGTAGGACAATATACGAAACTCATCCTCTTATTACGAGGTTTTATAGGAAGTATTTCTGTCCCTAACAGTTTGTGTGGGGCTCCTTAAGCTGCATAAAATCATTCTGAGGGCAGCTAAAGCTAAGCGGTCGCTGAAACTGTTAAAGAGGGAATGTGAGAAATACTCACACTGACTCACATGTGTATATATGAAGAACGATTTTGTTGACATTCCCTTCATGTTACCGCCAAAGTATTTGAGTCTTGCTGCCGTAAGACGATAGTGTGTGTGTGTGTGTGTGTGTGTGTGTGTGTGTGTGTGTGTGTGTGTGTTTTAAAACGAGGAAGCAATTCTCGTAATGAAAAGGTAAGCATCACCTGCTTCAACGGCGTTGGATATAGGTGAGGCAGTGTGTTTGTTGAGGGTTCTCTCTTTGCCTGAGCTTTCTCACCCCAGGCGTGTGTTTATCTGGTGCAGCCACGGGGAACACCACAGAGTCCGGCGGCAGTGGTGTGGCTGGTGTAGTTTAGGGAAGGTGTTGTGGATCGGGAGGAGAGTGCAAGTCACGGTGTCAAGGAGAGAGAAGCTTACAAAGTACAACGGGATGCAAAGAACAACAGACTGATTGGTGCTTCTGAGGCTACGTTACCTGCCCTGTGTGTCTACGTGTATAATAATAAGAGCATCGTAAAAACATTATCTTTTATGGGGGAAGTTGTGTTTGTGAGGAAGATTATTTTGAGGGAGATTACATTAGTGGTTGGAGATTCCATTTGTACATTAATGTGGAGATTCCATTGTGGAAGATTTCTTTTTGTGAGGGAGGGATAGCTTTCACGGGAGATTATTTTTTAAAGGGGAGATTACTTTGTGGGAAGATTTTACTTTCATGCTGATTATTTTTGTCGGGAAGAGTACATTAGGCGAGAAGTTAGTTACCATCGGAAGATATTAACTTTTGTCAGAGATAAGTTGTTATGGGAGGTATTCTCTGTTTTGTGATGGGAAAACTAGTTGCTGTGGGAGCTAGGGCGTTGCGGGAGGATACAGGGAGGCAGTGTATGTGGGAGATGAATACAAAGGCAGTGTGGGAGGGAAGGGGAATCCAGTTTTTATGGAGCTGTGGTTTTGTGAGTAGGGGCAGTTATGTGGAAGAAGGTGAGGGACATCGTGTGGGAAGGAAGGGAAGTTGTTGTGGGTGGTAAGAGCTATAGAACTGTTGCATGAAACAAGTATGTAGAAGAGATAAATTGATATGGGAGGATAGCGGATGATGCTGTGTTGGAGAGAAATGATACTGCTGTGACAGACATAAATTTGCTGTTGTGGGATTTGGCAGAGTAAGAAAAGATAAAGCGATATAGGAAGGTCGAGGACATGCTGTGTGAAGGAAGGGGCTCTACTGTGAGACATCGAGGTAGGTGACTTTGTGCAGGGGACGCGCTGATGTGAGAGGGGGGACTCTGTGGGAGGGAATATAATTTACTTTGGAAGGCAGTGTAGTTACTGTGGCAAATGTGTCTGTGTCGAGGAGATAAACTGGTGTTGGAGGGGCAGAGGGAAAGACAGTGAGGGAAGAGAGTTTATTGTTTGAGGCAGAGATTAATTACTATGATATTGTAACCTTGTATAAGGTACGAACTGATGTGAGAGAGGGTAACAAGATGCTGCAGGAGGATAGTTGAGTTACCCTGGTCGAGCATGACTAGTTCTGTGTGAGTTGCAGCTTCGTGGGAGGGGACAAGAGCTTGTTTTCTAGTGGGCTTAGCAAGCACCTTAGCCACTCGTCTTTAGCAATACTTTTACGTATTACACTTTATCTTTCCTATGTTATCATAATTTCAACAGAAACAGCTTCAATAAGCAAGGTACAAGTGATTAACCTCATCATCTAGAGAACATCCCTCCTACAGTAAACTTAGCACAAAAAAACTTTGGCTTTAGCCAGATGTGGCTGAAGTGATTAGCATACCAATCTGGAGAAAGGTACCAGTCAGAGAAGAAGTGTCGGGAAGTCTCCAACCCACCGAGAACACGGTCCAGAATACAAAATGAAGTGAACGAAATAGATACAATGACCGCTGGGCGAGCAAGTCATCCTGGGAGAACAGAGGATATAGCTGTTGTGAAAAACTTGTAGTTTCTTTGGGAATGATTAGAAGGGGGATGTGGAAGAGACAGATTTGGCCATGTGAGATGCAAGCTAGTGGAGTGGTGGAGTTATATAGAGGAGGTGATGTTAGAGGAGTGGTGAAGTTATAGGAGATTTGAAGCTAGAGCTGTGGTGAAAGGAAAGTTAGAGGTGTGTTATATAAGTTAGGGGAATAGAGTGAGACTAAAAGTTTACAGAGGTGGAGACAGTGCTGAATGTGAGAGGGACATGGAGTGATGATGAAGTAATAGGGGTGGTGAGAGGGGAATTGGAGGGAGGCAAATATGAAGAATGCACACATCAGAAGAGTCAGAAAAAAATCGGAGTAATGATAGAAAGTAATTTATAGATGAGCAATGAAGTTAGAGGAGTGAAGGGAGAGGTACCAGAGGGAGGTGATGAAGAAGATTGGTGAAGTCAGGTGAGTGGTGGAGGTAAAAATGCAGGAGAGAAGATGGAGAGGTAGAGGAGACACTAAGGAGGAGTCATGCGAGGTGAGGATATCGCTGAGTGTGGGAGGGCCGTGGGAGTGGTGGAGGCGGACAGGTGTTCCAGCCACGCAGGCACTCCTCACTCACTCAGTACCTTACCCTGCCACATACTCACTCCTCACTCACTCAGAACCTTACCCTACCACACACACACTCCTCACTCACTCAGTACCTTACCCTACCACATACACACTCCTCACTCACTCAATACCTCACCCTACCACATGCACACCCCTCACTCACTCAGTACCTCACCCTACCACACACACACTTTACTCACTCAGTATCTCGTCCTACCACATACACACTCCTCACTCACTCAGTACCTTACCCTACCACATACACTCCTCACTCACTCAGTACCTCACCCTACCACATACACATTCCTCACTCACTCAGCACCTTACCCTACCACATACCCTACCACATACACACTCCTCACTCACTCAGTACCTTACCCTACCACATACACACTCCTCACTCACTCAGTACCTTACCCTACCACACACACACTCCTCACTCACTCAGTACCTTACCCTACCACATACACACTCCTCACTCACTCAGTACCTTACCCTACCACATACACACTCCTCACTCACTCAGTACCTCACCCTACCACATGCATACATTACAACAACCTTAATACTTTCTAGATTAGGCATCACTACATCCTTATAACATTCTTCAAGCATTCTTCTTACAAATGTGTCTTTAATGCTTCCACACAGGCACCACTGCCACACCCTGTACTGCTACCATACCACACAGATTACAACATCCTTTAAATATACTCGCTATAGCCTTCATCAAACCCTCAATATAGTCTTTCGGCCTTTATATAATCTTAAATCACCCATACAGGCGTCCCTCACTTCGAACGTAGCCTTATCATCTTTAAAAAAATATCCTTAAATCGTCCATAATGCCTTTACCTCCTTAAACCTTCCTTAATCCAGCCTAAGTAACGCCCTTGCAACATCATTACCTTCTTAACATATCCTTAGTACATTTTAAAGTATCACTAATCCTTCCTGGAATCATGTCCTCAATGCATCATCATTACTCCACATTTCATCATATGGTTTACCTGCTCGTATTTATTGCTCTCTAATGAAAATCCACATCAGTTCTATACACCGTACATATCCAACCCGAATCCTTGCCCCAACCTTGTCACATCCACACCTCATCCTCGCCACATCCACACCACATCCATACCACATCCACACCTCATCCTTGCCACATCCTTATCACATCCTTACCATATTCTTATCACATCCACAACACATCTTTATCACATCCACACCACATCCAACCACATTCACATCACATCCTTATCACATCCACACCACATCCACACCACGATGTTAACATTTCCCTGTCACATCCTTCGTACATGCGCACCACATCCTCACAACATTCATACAACATACGTATCACATGCACATCACTCTCTTAATACATCCACTTTGTATACTTAGCACATTCTTAGCACTTCATTACCACATCTACACACACACACACACACACACACACACACACACACACACACACACACACTACATCCTCCGTACTGCATCCGTGTTGTAATAAAACCATACTCATTCAGGTAACACATTCGGTCCACACAGGTATATCTCCGTGAAGACTGCACACTCCTACCACGTCCTGACACCATCCTCATTACTCCTTACCACAGCAGAGTAAGTCCTTGAAGGGGTGATGCGCTATACTGGTTTCTTCGTCTTCTTTCCAGACCGCTGTTTTTACATCAGGATAACCTTTTGTCGTGAAAGCAATAACTAACTTGACCCACTGGAAAAAGCTGTTCCCCAATTTGAAAATCATATGGTGCTATCAAGACTACAACTTCTCGAACTGAAGGGCTTAATGTATTCTTATCACATCAGACTATTACATCCCAATATGTCCTTAACAAGCCCAGTAAAATCTCCACAGAATACATAGCTAATCATTAAATCTTCTGCTGCTGCATTGCGATTGTATATTACATTCTGGCTCCCTCCTCACAAGCGATTGTATTCAGCCATTGGAATCCCTATGCGATAAAGGATTACCACAACACAACCGTCTTCCAAGCTAAGGGGAAATTGTTTATGGTTTTAGCTGCGGGATAAACTGTGGGTTCAAGACCGTATTCTTACAACTGAGAAAGCTATGGTGTATGTGAGTCCCATTACCTGAAGATCGTTAGTGGAACAGTCGCGTGCATTAAATATAGTTATTTTCTATGCCTCGCAACAGAGTACGCTCGGCAGTGAGATAAAGAAGCCAAACACAAATTACTGTTATCATCACTTTACAAATAACTGACAAAACCTGTATAAACCCTTGCCTACTCAGTACACACCTGCGAAAACCAGTTCATGGAGACAATATTTGTATTAACTTGTGTGAACATAAAACTTACCAACATTTAAATGGTATGATGAATCTGGATCTGGACAGAATATTAAACTACTCTCAGAATATGAGAACAAGAATGCTTATGAGCATTACCACAACTGAATTGTCGTTAATGGTTGACACAGACTTTCTGAATCGTATGGTTAGTTATTAGCCTGAAACAAAATGAAAAAGTTTGTATGACTTGGAGTATGCTTGTTTATGAAGTCAGAGGCGTATTAGGCCTAGTCTAGAGTATCTAGAGTACTCGTGCACTGAGATTCTAGGAAACGGTGTACGACACGGTAGAGACGATTGTGGAAGATCTTGCGTATGTATGGTGTGCATAGAAAACTGGTGATTGCTGATTAGAGTTTTTATCAAGAGTACTACTAGAGAAGAGGGATACCATCATGTGACAGCACCAGTGTATGCACACGGTTCTGTCGCCTGGTCATATAAACATCCCTCATCTCCTTCCCTATCCCCCGAAAGGAGGAGGAAGGGCAATTGAAAAAGGTCAACCTTAGCTTACAGTCTTCCAGGTTCTGTTTCAGATGAACCTGTGACAAAAACAAAATAATGGTAATGACGACTGGAAACAGTACAGTAGGTGGGCAGTGGGTAGGTGTCTATGTAGAGTGGTGTAACGCCAGTGCTGGACTGAGACATTATACTATACAGTGTGTGTGTGTATATATATATATATATATATATATATATATATATATGGGAGAGATAAAACCCCAAATTGTGGAGACAGAGATGAGGATAGTAATGGATGGTAAGGAATGGAGTGCTTCAGATCTTAAATATGTGTATGAAGATATGCAGTGTTGCTTGCTAATAGCGAACAAGAGCCTTGCAGACTGATACAGAGTTCAGCTGAAGTGTGCGAGAGTTGTGCTGTGAAAGGAAATGTAGATACGAGTAAAAATGATGCTTTTTGAGAGGGATGGTGAATTTCAATGTCATGTGCTGGTGAATTGAGACTTGGAGTCGTCAGAGGGTAAAAGTACTGAACCAGGGCGCAGCAGCAGAAATGAGAGGCAAACATATAAATGAAGTGAAAAACAGACAGAAAGGGGCTGGATGGTGCTATGAAGGCTTTGATACGAAACAGAAGTTCTAGTGCTGCGGCTACAAGATCTGTTCATACAGAAGTTTTAGTGACTATTTTATCAATGGGAGTGAGACCTTGGTGTGGAATGAAAACGAAAAGCCAAGAATTAGAGTAGTGGGGATGGGGTTACTGAGAAATGTGTGTGGAGTGCGGAGTGTGGATAGAAGAAATGATTCACGAAAGATATGGTGCAAGGATGTCTCCGAACAACACAGCTGAAGACAGTGTGCTTAGACGGGATGGTGACAAGGAGGGAATGGGTATAAACAGAATGGTGAAAATGTTATGTGAGCGAGTTTGGAGGCGAGAGGAGGCGTGATATGCGAAGATGGTAGATAAAAATGGTAATTAACCGTGTGAGAAAGAGAGGCGTGGTGGTTTGTATAGGCTGGGGAACTGGCAAAGGATCGAAGTGGATGGATGAATGTGTACGGAGAACAGCATGTCAAGGGTTTGGCAGCCGTTCTTTAACATGATAAGTAATGGGATTGATTATGTGTGAGAGGTGGGCCTAATATGAAATGCATATATATACTGTAGATGTTATGCTTCTGAGATGGAGTCAGAGTTTCTGGCCTTGAATGGTGAGTGAATGAGTGTGTGGCGCGTTTCATTGGACAGACTATTACTAGTTCCCCTTTATCATGCGTTTTTTCTTTGTTGTCTTTCCTCTGCCTCACACCACCTTTAGCTGGGAAAAGAGACAGTGAGATGATGATGATGATGATGATGATGATGATGATGATGATTTAATTTTTGTAATCCCTTCTTCCTGTAGGGCTGCAACATACAACGCAGTGTATTCTGATGGATTAGCTCAAAAGTTGATTAAATTTTTTAAAGTCCCCTCCACCCCGGCCAATTCCACTGCAGACTTACAATACTCCATTTGCACGTTTGTGCCCCCTCCCCCCCTCCTCCTAACCCTGTCACCTCTCTGTACACTCTTTTTCAGCCTTCGGGGCCAAGGATATTTACTTAAAGGCCCATCGCCCAAAACACACACACACACACACACACACACACACACACACAAATTCACAAATTTAAGGATATGTACGATAAATATGGTTTAAGACACGGGACAGTACGAGCTTGACTCATTCCTGTAAAGATACAATTAGGTAAGAATTAGGTAAGAACACACCAGGCACGGAATTCTGAGTAGGGAGGGGCGTGGGGGGCGTCTGCTAGCGTATGGCCAGCGGGGACGTATCACATCTTTTATGAGTGTCTGTATCGCTCATGCTTTTGAAGATGGATTATAAGAGGCCCAGGAACTTTGTATTTCAGCTTAGCAGACTAACACAGTATTTGTGCGCACTTGTTTACTAATACCGGTGACCTTAAATGATCGACTAGTGACCTCAAATGACCCCGGAGGTCAACCTCACATAGCCTATGTCCAAACTGGAGGTCATGTAGGTCTCCAAGCCAAAAATTGGGCTAGGTGACTTCGAATGACCCAGATCTGAATTTGGACCCGCCTAAAACCATCCTTGGGTCGCCCTGATTCAGAATATATATGGGTCTGCGGGTCTCTGGCCCTTGGTCTGGGCGTCACTGAAGGACAAACAAACAAACAACTCGGCTTTTATATACACACAAAGAAACACACATCCGTTAACAACAGTCCATGAATCATAGGAGTGAAGCTAGTGATGTTGCTGGTGTGAGTGACGGGACTTCCAGCGGATGTACGGGTTTGGTCACGAAATCCGGCCTCGTTATCAGATGGTCCTTGGGTTCTGTACGGGGGTTCAGGAAGTCTCTCTATCGATCTATCTATTGCCAGACGCCTTAATTCCGTAAGGGATGGCCACAAACAAATCGCCTCCATGTCGCCCTGTTCCCCGCCATTTCATTGCCCTGCTCCCAGCTCACATCCCCCTCTCCATATACCTCTCCACTCCATCCCTCCATCTCATCCTTGGCCTGCCTTTCTCTCTTCCCCCCTCCACCTCACTCACATACACTCTCCTCGTCAGTCTCTCACTCTCCATCCTCTCTACATGGCCAAACCACCTCAGTGTGTTTCTCCTAACGCTTCCTATCGCATCCACATCCACACCAAAACGCTCCTTCACATCCTTATTTATCAGTCTGTCTCTCCATGTGACTCCACATGCTCCTCTCAAATAACTCATTTCCACTGCTCTCACTCTTGACTTCTGTCCCTCCAACAAGGTCCAAGCTTCACTTCCATACGTTAGAGTTGGTATCACAATACTGTCATGTAGTAGCCTTTTCACTTCCATGCTCACTTCCTTGTTTCTTATCACTGCTTTCAAGGAACCAGCAACCTTTCTTCCTTGTTGTACCCTTTCAAGCACTTCACCCTCCAAACTTCCATCCTTACTCATCACACTACCCAAGTACTTAAACTCACTCACATTTTCCATTTCCTCCCCATCCAGCTGCACTGTACATTCACTGACTTCACTTCCCTCGAAGACCACAACTTTACTCTTCCCTACATTTACCTTTTGATTCCGTTTCTTACACACTCTCCCAAACTCACTTACCAAGCCTTGCAGCTTCCCTTCGTCTGCACTTAACAACACAGTATCATCTGCAAACAACAGTACAGGGAGTTTCCAAACACTGCCCTCTTTCACTAGGGCTGCTCCAACATCCACTGCCCTACCTTGTACCTCTTTTGTAACCCCATCCATATACAGACTGAACAACCATGGAGACATGACACATCCCTGTTTCAATCCAACCTTCAAATAGAAAAATGAGTTCACTGTCCACACGCACTGCAGCCTTTGCACCATCATACATACTCTTCACGGCCTTCAACAACTTCCCATTTACTCCATATATTCTTAATACTTTCCACAATCCTTGTCTATCCACCCTGTCATATGCTTTCTCCAAATCCATGAAGGCCGCATACAACTTCTTTCCCGTCTCTAGAAACATGTTCACTAAAAATCTAAGAAAGAATATCTGATCTACACAACCTCTTCCCTTCCTAAAACCTCCCTGTTCTTCTCCAACTAATTCCTCTGTTATTTTCCTAACTCTCAATAAGTATCCTACCATATATTTTTCCTATTTCACTAAGATGACAAATGCCCCTATGATTACCACACACTTCTTTTTTCCCTTTTTCCTTTATACAGGGGAATAATTATATCTAACTTCCAATCCTCCGGGACTCTACCTTCCTCCCAGGCCAATTTGCACATCTTCCACATCCATTCTACTACTATCTCTCCCCCGTGTTTCAGCATTTCATCACACACTTATCCAATTCCTGGGCCTTACCCCATTTAAATTTTCTTCATTACTTCCACAACTTTCAATCCTACTGATTTCTTCCTCTCTTCTCACATCCCTCCATGTCCCAGCCATTCCCCAGCCACTTTTACATGCATTACTTTCATTCCCTATGTTCAACAGTTCCTCAAAGTGTTCTCTCCTTCTGCTCACTTTTTCTCCCTTCTCCACTAGTAATCTACCATTTTCCCTTTCACTCCCCAACTAAATTCTTTGGCACCCTAACTCTCTTCACCTCCTTCCAGAACATTTTCTTACATTCCATCCACTATACACTCAAGTTCCTTACAAATCCCTCTCCACTCTCTTCTTACTCTCTCTTACCAATCTTTTCACCTCTCTCTTCCTCTCTACAAATAACTCTCTTCCGGCTCTCAACTTCTTCCATGCCCCTGTTTCTCATCCACTCACTTTATGCTTTCTTCTTTTGTGCCACAGCCTGTCTCACCTCTTCATTCCATTATGCTGTTCCCTGCACCCCCTTTCGTCTTCTCTTCACCCTACACACCACCTCACACGCTGCACAGATCTCTTCTGTAAATATCTTGCACACACCTTCCACGTCCTCCATCTGCTCCAGTCCATATTCACCCAATCGCTCCTCCACTTCCCTCTTATATTCTGCTTTTTTTCCCTCCTCTTGTAACTTTTCCATCCTCCTTGTATTAACTACTTCCTCCTGTCCTTCCCTTCCTCTATTTGTACATTTCGTTTGGATTTTGATTGAGTCAGAAAGTCCACTCCCTCAACCTCTATATACTCTTGCATCCATTACACACCTTTTGATCCATTCATCCACACACACATAATTAATCATTGCTTTCCTTCCATTCAGTTCACCACCCACCCGTCTCATCACTCGCAATGTATACCTGTGGATCGTTTTGTGCCTGAAGAGGGTATTAGCTATCACCAACCCCCTCCCAGCACAGATGTCCACTAAAGCACTGTCATTCTCCTTCATCTCTGCAGGCACACCCCTCTCACCAACTACTCCATCCACCTTCACATTCCCTACATTTCCATTCATATCACCAGTCAAAAACACTTCCTCATTCCTTTCAAACTTTTCCATGCACGCTTCCACATTCGTCCAGAGCTCTTCTCTCACTCTGCTTGCACGATCTTGCGTTGGCGCATACACGCCCACAATCGCCCACATTTGTAGTCCAACTTTCAATCTTACCCACACAATCAGGAAGTACAGCGCATAAATATTATTAATCCTTGCGATACGGTGACGTCTGTTTGTTCTTTTTACCAACTGTCATTTTACTGAGCTCAGGGGAATGTTCTGCCAGTGGGATGATAAATGAAAGCTGTACGTAGTCCCTCTGATTCGGTTCTCTTTGGCTGTATAAAGTCGTCTCGAAGAAGCAAAAATAACTTCATTTGGACGTCACCGGTTACAAGGAGTTCATCATCGTCAACAACATTATAGACCCATTCCCGTAACACTGCTGGAGCTGCTGCAGTCCAGAACCAGGGGCAGGAAAACAAAATTAGAAAAGCAAAAAGTGTATCCAGTGATTGACGTCATACATCCATTCACTGAACAGCATTGTGAAGGAAACTTTATTTGGTTTACGAACACCGTATATCATTCTTACCTCAGTCAAATTAAGCAACACTCTGTCATTATTTTATCGATAGTTTTTGTATACACTGAGGGTTAAATGGTGGGGAACATAGAGCAATATTTTGTGATTCGCTCTTAGAGGAAGAAGGGGAATGAGACTGTTAGGTGAGTGTGTAAAAGCTAGTTGGCGAACGAGGCTGGGAAGTGGGTGTATAGGAACTTGTTGGTTAGAAGAACTGACCGAGACTGACCATGGGAGATGAGCTTCATCAAAATTCACAAACGAATTTACGAGAAGGTCCCTCTTGCAACTCAGATTCATTTTCTTTTGGGGAGGGGAAGAACAAGGCATAGGAAAATTTCTCACTTTTTTTTCTGTCCTACCTTAAAAATCGTCTCTCAGTTACAATAGAAAAATGAGAAGGTGCCACACTGTCCTTATCTTGTCTTCTGTGCCAGCCTAAATCTCAGCTAGGACATCGTTGGTAAGCTTCGTTTGTAAATCCAGGTGGTGGGCGCGTACCTGAGGCAAAGTGGTGTGTGTTGGTAGGTAGAGCACACATGAGGAGGAACAGAAAGGCCCGGGGTTCCTTCTGTCGAGTCAGGCAACGCATGAAAGGAAAGTGAGAATGTGTAATGGAAGAGGTGATGTCAATTGGTCGTTATAAAATAGATGGATAAAGAGAGAGAGAGAGAGAGAGAGAGAGAGAGAGAGAGAGAGAGAGAGAGAGAGAGAGAGAGAGAGAGAGAGTCATAAATAAGTACCATAGGAAAAGAAAATCTGGTGGTCCGTTTGTCGATTCAGGTCAAAGATAAGAAGACAGATGTGTAAATAATGAGTCACGGAGGAGCCAGGAGGTCGTTATGTGATGATATTATAACTGAAAGAGATAAGTTTTCTCTGAGTAGGAACGGGATTGACTGGAACTGGTTTAATGTCTTGCCTTAAATGGAGGAATAAGAAGGACGGAAGGTTGACGATGACCGATAGCCTGATGAAAACAAATATTTCTTAAACTTCTTGGATCCGAACTCCCGAAGCCACATTACACCCCACATGATTAATACCGGTAAGTTTTACAAAGTCTCCTGGGGTTTAGACAAGATTTTAGGACGGTGTAAACATGTTATCTCACCCCATCTTTAAGAGAGGAAAAATAAGTTTCATGTTGGCGACTGAAGGTGCTGATGGTTATGACGATGATGATGCTGATGATGTAAAGGAAGTATCGATCACGACTGTACATCCGTGAATGCTGGCGGGGGACGCGTGGTGGTGGGCCGTAGTGGAAGGTGAGCCACACTGAATAAGGCTTGAGGGCAGAGGCGAGGAGGTGGGTGTGAGGGTGATTATAGAGCAAAAAGACAAAGTGGTTGGTATTATATAATGTTATCTTCTTGGGAGGGAAAAGGGGTAAAGTTAAGGTTGCCTCAGCAGCCTTAGTTTTTATTGGAGGCAGTTGTGTCTTTACTTATAACTGATTTGAAATACTACAGTGTGCGTGTGTCCTGAAGGCGCACTGGTATTTCCTCTTTCTCTTTCTCTCTAACCTGACTCAGCCTCACGAACTGACTTAACATAATCTTTTGCTTTTTTTGTAATTACCGAAAAAAAGATCGTGAGTTTGCCTAGTTAAAAACGGTGATAAGAACGTAAATGAAATATAATACCCCGGATATACATTATAGTTAAAGTT
>NC_137004.1:592500-855000 GCF_032717465.1 Coenobita brevimanus | reverse complement strand
CCGCTTCATCTCAGTGAATGGGTTAAAAGTCGTCCACAGCCAGTGCGTAAACAGATAACACTTTGTCCTTATTCATAATCTCTCTTAAGCTTAAACTGTGACTAAGACTGTCTGTGCCTTGACTTTAACTCACACAAACAACAAACACTTGACAACGAAACTAACGTGAATATTAAAATGAAAAACAACAGCGAGAATAAATGAGTCTTCATAACAATGGATTACAGTCGAGACGGTATTTCATAAGAACTGGTTAAGATCCTGCAGGAATATTTGCCATGGCCACTACTGCAGATAGTAGAGATAAAACAGTGATAACAGATACACTTTGCCCACCACCTGCAACGCACAAAGGGTCGTTTTCTCGATGGATTGAGAGATTTAGTAACGAGTCTGCAATGCCATTTACTCTGCACATGTCCACTGTATTGACTGACACCAGGAGATTTGGTTCAGCTTTGGAATGGTCTCTCATACTGGTGGTGGGTCAATGACGGCTGTATCTAACCCCTCCAGTTCAAGAAGGATTTCCTAATGTGAATAAAACCTCTGACTGTGGCAAGAACAGAATGAATAATACGTCCTCGGACTGAAGGAGTTAATACCGCTATCCCTCAGCATGTCACTGATGCAAATTATATCAGTATAAAAAGATACAGGTAATATACAAGAAAATATTAAGGTGTAATAGGCAAAACAAATAGCTAATGATGAGTTGCTGCGATGTTTCCAGTTATAAAACAAGAATAACAGCGATGGAGTGATATGCTGGGTGTACTGTGGCGTGTGGCAGAGGCTGTTCACCACATCTTGCTGTAGCCAGGGGAGGATTTACAACGAGGCTAATGAAGCTGAAGCCTCAGGGCCCAAACTTGTGAGAGGCCCCCATATGAAAGATATGGAAAATTTTGTTTGTCTTTCCTATACATCATAAGTCAACTGTTTTTATATAGTTTAAGTAAACGTAAAACACAATGCAGAAAATGAGTGGGTTTTGTCTTGGTATCAAAGTTTAATATAAGGAAAATACAGTGGCAAAGTTTTCTTTCATGTTCTGTGACATTGTGACAAACGGCAAACATTACTAGTAAATATATATATATATATATATATATATATATATATATATATATATATATATATATATATAGAGAGAGAGAGAGAGAGAGAGAGAGAGAGAGAGAGAGAGAGAGAGAGAGAGAGAGAGAATACACACACACATACATCATCTCATCAGCCGTTTGAGTGTCCACTGCAGGACCGGCCTATCCCGACCGAAGTGGGGACGATACAGCCAATGTATCTCTACCAAGTGGCTTAGGCTGTCTAGTAGAGATTGTATGTAGGGTGAGAAGTGCTTGTAAGTGTTATTATTGTGTTGGAGTGGCTTAGGATGTGTGTGTAGTCTGTGAACCAAGTGTAATCGGCCCGCGCAAGCCGACTGGGTGCAAGCATACTCTATAGTATGCGACACTGGTTCAACCACAGCACCCCTGGTGTCCGCCAATGCAGTACGTGGCCGGGTGAACACTCCCAAAGTTTATTACCCTGGCGGGGCGCGAACCCGTGTGTGTGTGTGTGTGTGTGTGTGTGTGTGTGTGTGTGTGTGTGTGTGTGTGTGTGTGTGTGTGTGTGTGTGTGTGTGTGTGTGTGTGTGTGTGTGTGTGTGTGTGTGTGTGCAATAAATATGCAGTATGTATTAGCTAAAAGGGTCTCTAAGGAGAATTAGCCTCAGGCACCCAGTGCTCCCAGTCCGCACCTGGCTGTAGCGGTTTACTTTGTCGAGTACACACTATCATTCATTGTACGGCTGTGTTGTAGGCTTTATAACAACACTGTAAAATAACCTAAAATGGACATGTTACCCAAATACCTCAATAAACTGGAAAGGAACAGGTGATGGGGAATCTTTTTAACTCTTTTTTATCCAGTGGCTTAAAAAAATCTTTTATTCTTGTTTACTCCAGACAGTTAAATTAATATAACGGAAACTTTTTTCGATCTGAAGGGGTTAGATATCGCCTCCATCAAGATCAGTGCGGCGGGCATTTTTTTTAAGTTGAATCCAGTGTTTTGGAAGTAGCAAGAAGAAATCATAGTGCGTCATCGGAGTGAAGGGGTTAACTGACGAGAATGCTGGCCGGGATAGTCTCTTCCTCCTGCGGTGGATGCTTTGGGATACTATAAACCATTCACAGCGCGTACCCTTCGTCAACAACAATGAATTTTTTTATTTAATGGTGTAAATCTTCTTTCCTACCAGACGAATAATTTTAAGGTCACACAAAGTCAGTTCATTCTTCGATCTTAGTTACACAGTCTCGGCGAGTGCATACCTCCGCCAACGCAAATAAAATGTGTGATCTATTTCTGCATGGTGGACCAGACTCAAAATCTGATCAGCTAATCTTTAACCCATTGGTCATGTGTCCACCAAATTTCATTGAAATCGAACAAAATGTTTTTGAGGTATCTTGTAAACAAACAGACAAATGGACAGACAGACACAGGTGAATACATAACCTTCATCCAGCTTCGTTGGATGTGTGATAGTTTGACAATTATCCAGAATATTTCCGTATTTCCTTTCGGCCTTTCGTGCCATCCTCTCTCTCTCTCTCTCAGTGACAGAGGTAGGTCGTGAGAGAGGTAGGTAGGGAAAAAAACTGGCAGGTAAGGTTGAGTGCATGGGCTGAGTGTGACTAGGCCTGGGCGGAGAGGAGGGAAGAGGAGGGAGGGGTAGGTGAGGAGAAGAGGAGATAGGAGGGAGGCAGTGACGGGAGGGAGGTAATGCTGTGGAGGGGAGAGGAGGAAGGCAGTGGAGGAGAAAAAAGTGGAGGGAAGGAGGTAAGACTAAGGGGGTGGACGTAGACAAGATGAAGGAGGTATTGTGGAGGAAGGATGAGAGACGTAAGGTAGAGGGAGGAAGGGAGGTAAGGGGGAGGGAGGTAAGGTGAAGGGTCGAAGGGGAGATGAGAGGCTGAGGGGAGGGAAAGGGGCGGGGGGAGGGAGGTATAAGGTTGGGGAGAGTGGAGGGATGGAGGGGAGAGGGGAGGCACTGGTGGGGGAGATGGTGTAGGCTGGGAGGGAGGTGAGTCAGCCAGTGTTATCACCTCAGTGTGGGAGGAGAGGTGGTGGGCCCGTGTGTGTGTGTGTGTGTGTGTGTGTGTGTGTGTGTGTGTGTGTGTCGTATTCACGTGGGGTTTCGATCATCCCTAGGGCCTCTTCCTTAGTGATTTATTTACCTTGTTACATACTAACTCTTTCGTGATCAAAGATTTTCCTGAGCTGAATAAAATCATCTGCCTTTGCCACTCTTCTGAAATGAAAGTTAAAACATCGCGGAAATACTCCTCCCTGTACTATCAGACACAGTCCATAAACACAAAAGAGAATACTAACGTGTCGTATGTTGAAGTAAAACGTAAGGGAGAGGCGCTACGGAGTAAGCCTTTGGGCATACGGTCCTGTGTGTGTGTGTGTGTGTGTGTGTGTGTGTGTGTGTGTGTGTGTGTGTGTGTGTGTGTGTGTGTGTGTGTGTGTGTGTGTGTGTGTGTCACTACGGCCGACAGTTCCTCCCGCCACCTCACAGACACACACACACACACACACTGGCACACTGTCGGCGTGTGTGAATGGAGCGTTCCCAGTGTTGTTAGTAACTGAAAATACTATAGTGCTGAACATACAAATTATCAGTGAAAGTGAATACAAATGGAACTAATTAAATCAATGAAAATGCAATGAATAACGAAAATAACAGTGCTGCCATTCAGGTGGACAGTTCAAGTGTATAAATCTGCATGGGCTACGTGCGGTGCCAGTGTGCTTCCCGTCATAATGTTCATGTGTCGGTGTGTGGCGAGACCAGGGTGTATGCCGACCACTGCGGGGCGTATTCTAGGGGATGATTTGGACTGAAAGAACTGACTGTCTGCGTAACAGACCCCCGTGCAGTCGGTGGTCGCAGGTCACGCATCAAAGTTCTCATCAGACAAACGATAGTAACTAGCAAAGGTCACTACCAAATGTTACTAAAGTGTTGCTTATTTAAACATCTATAATGCCCTTATTGATCGAAAAGACGTATTAACAGTTGAATTATAGGGCTGTAAGTATCCCATGACAATTATGTTACCAGCCATCTCACTGGAGTTGGTACTAATGTTATCAATCAGATAATCAGTTTTAAGTGCTCTCAGCAACCAATTACCGTATCAGTGGAATATCTACCAGTGACCCAAAACAGTGCTCTTACTCACTCTCGTCCCAGAAAAAGAAAGCTGTTAACAGGAGATTAATATACCTAAGGCATTATGTTCTACCTGAAGTATAAGATAAAGTGTAATCGGTGACTAAAGATACATGGTTGGTGTGTGGAGTGTGTGTTCCGCGCTACTGGTTATATTCCACTACAGGTACGAGAAGGACTTTAGAGCTGTCTTGTGATTAGATTAAACTGGTTAAATCGTCAGCATAGGGAAGGGGTTAACAGTTTCATTGTAATCCTGTTCTCAGTTGAATGATGCAGTTCGGGGGAAGCCAGAATGGAAAAAAAAAACAATAATGCGTTATCGTAGTGGGTTAACAAGAAAATCAGTCATTGGATCAGTGTCTCAAGTGATGTTTATGACTAAGGGCGTCGGGAACAGTGCAGTGTTTTACAGCAGATGGTTGTGTGATCATGGTTTGAAGGACGCCATTTATATTTTATTCATAACAGTGTATTTACCTCAAGAAAAGCAGGAAACGCAAGGTATTGTTTACCCATTTCACTACCAAATGTCTCCCCCTGAGCTTCGTAAAATCACCATGAGTTATTAAGAGTGAAGTGCAAGAGCTGTCACTGCAATGAGAGGGTTATGTTGTCTAAATATTACTGGTGAAGATACAAACGTTACGAGGCGGATGATAAGCATATTTTTATTGGCATTAAAAACTTCTTAACACTTCTTCGGCAATTTATTTTGCATATCTATCGACAGTAAAATCATGCATATTGTAAACAAGAGAGTATTACTATGTAGTATGCAAAACAAATCGGTGAGGTTGAAGGGTATAGTCCCACTACCCCAGACGGACGATTGTTTCCCACACAGACGCTTCCCAGTTGAACCATCCACTGCCACCAAACTGACACTAACATCATTTGAACATTGGCAAGTTTTGTGTAATTAGCTGTTTCAAGCGTAATTATTATTTTCGTTATTTTTAAGTTATGGGAAATATTTGCCTTCAGTAAATATCTCCATGACTGAGAGATAGTACAATGCATCCTACTGAAGTGCCAGCGCCATTAGCTTACTATTGTAATTTGCATCTTCTGTCTAAACTGGCATTCTAAACACTCTTGACAACTTGGTGTGTGCCGTCATAGTGTACACAGCGTAGGCAGGTAAATTTGACAGGTGACTGAATTGACACGTTAGTTAGCTCCACCCGGTCTCCAAGGCAACACACACACCCAGCCTTCACACCAGTCATGGCGGAGATTGTTACTCAAGGTCATGGTACTAACGTAATCTATGAAAGGCACATAAAAAAAGGAAATTTAACTGGTGACAAACAGCACTACAGATGTTTTTCCAAATGTTGTTCAGGATGTGCACACACCATTACTGTACCTGAATCTAAGTGTCCTGTACAGGAACTTTTATGGTACTCACTGTTTGCCAGGTGAAACTTTTATTACCTGCAAGCGTGTAGAATTGACTAGTGAATGAACTGCGAAAATCAAAACAAGTGGTGCCAGGTACAACAGACTTCGACCTACAGCAGTTATTTTATTGCTGTTAAATACTGACTCGTTTCTGTCATTTAGTGTCATTGCACAGTTAAAGTCTAAGGGAATGGCACAAATGTTTTCAAGTTACACCCTCTACAAATCCGTGATCTTGCATTTGCCTTTTCAAGGTCACTTAAGGTCAAAAGTAATGCTGCCAAATGAAAGCCCATATGCTGCTTCCTATTGCATCGCAATGGTAAATATCTCTATCTTCAACTAGTTTCGAGTTAGCCCCCGAATATCCATGACCTTGAGTTTGACCTTTCAAGGTCATTCAAAGTCAATGGTCTTGGTGCCAAATGAAGGCCCGCATTACGAGTTCCTGTATGCTCGTCATGATAAATATCTCTATCTTCAACCGTTTTCAATTTATAGCCATCTGAAATCCTTGACCTTGATTTCGACCTTTCAGGGTCACACGATTACTTCCGGAATCACTTTCTTTGGGTACCAATGCCCACATAACCTGAACATTTTACGTAATTTAATTCAGCCGTTTTTCCGTAATGTTCCTAACAAATGAACAAACAAATTAACAAACCCGACCAAAAACAATACCCCGTCGGGCTCCGTCCGGGCGAGGTAACAATCGTTCATGGTGATTAGATATTCACTGATTTTCCATCAAAGGACTACAGTTTATTTATTTTTATTATTTATATAATACATACAAGTTCGACATAGAACCTTGTTTTTTGATATAATCGTCCATGTGGGAATCGTCATTCTGGGAATCGTCTAAGTGGAACAGTAATATCAACGAAAAACGAAGAAAAAGCGGTGCCAAGGCACAGCAAACCCGTCCTCGGCAGTCATTTTAGTGCTGGCGTATAAACGCAACAGAATATCTAGTCAAATATGTCACATATCAGATTTGGAGAAAATTGGGTAAAAAAATGAAGATTTTTTGTCCAATTGAAGTTTTAGGCCCGACTTATCTGCCACTGACCCCCCAGCTGCTAACTAGGGGGTGACCCCACTGATATAATGAGACCTGTTACATGATGCAGATTTGAAAGATGCACCTTTAAGTTTTGGTTCCACGTCGATATGACGAATTTGAAAGGGGTTATGGTGTGGTAGGTGGGGGCGCTCACCATCCACTCACTCGATGTAATGCTGCTCTCGGGTGTCTACCCTTTCCTCTCCTCCATCCTTCTTTCCTTCCATCCTCTTCTGTCTTTTTTTCCTTCAGTCTTTCCTCGTCCTTCTGTCTACGGATGACTTTACACTCCCTCTTCTGTCTTTCCTTCCTTCATTCTTTCCTCTTTCTTCTGTCTGTGGGTGACTCTATACTGAGTGACAAGCCAAATGGTTTCCTGTACACCAGGATACCATTTACTACGCTGGGTGGTAACCATATAACCAAATTTTGGCGCCTGGTAGTTTAGTGGGTAATTATTGCGCTCCAATCGGATTGAGTCGGTGAAGGTTTATATCCAAGGGTTGGTTAGGGTTTATTGCTCAAGTAATGCCACTCAGGGATGAATGAGGCTGGTCACTCTCATCTTAAATGTCAGGACCAACTGCCTAGCCCCGGGCTCCCACGCTCTTTATGGGGCAATATAGGATTGGATGATGGATGGATGGAAAAGGGTTATGGCGAAAAAACGATTTACTTTTTTTTTTTTTCATTTTTGGGGCATACAGCCTGGGCCTTGGCCCAGTTTAAACAGGTGTTAAGGTCATAGCCCATCATCCCTGTAATTTTAATCAAAATAGCACCAGTAGTTTTCGCGTAAAGTTGTTAACAGACAGACAGACAGATAGACAAACAAACAAACTTACAAACCGAGAGAAAGCAATACCCGTCCCCGAGCCCCTCCGGGGCGGGAGCGGGTAATGCTGGCCTAGATAGGAAACGTCCAAGTAGGATGACACCAGGGGAAGCTGCTACACAGTGTCTTGTGCCTTGGACGACACAGCCCTGTAGCTTGAGATGTTGTGTGTAATTCCTGATAAAAGTGTTAATCATCGCCTCTTGTCCTTGCGTTATCAGTAGGCCAAGACTGGCGTGTTAGCCAAGCACAGGTTCTGGGGCAGTCCAGAAGAAAGGCACGTATTTTCATCAGCATATTGAACTCCCACTTTACATTTTGCATGTACACTGAACATTAATATTTTCTTATATGTTACTCATTACCAAAGAGGCCAAGAAAATAATAAGGTATAACATAAACACATAAAAATACTCAATACGGCCCTTCATTTAATGCTCTTGGTGTGGTGTGGTGTGGTGTGTGCTGTGATTCTGTGTGACGTGGTGAGAGAGGTTGGTATGATGTGGTAGGGTATGAGGTGGTATGGTGTGGTGTGGCATCGCTAAAGTAGCTAAAGTCTACGGGAGTGAAGCACCTCACGTTCGAAAATCATTAGTGTGACAGACAGACAGGGTTGCTGTTAAGAATATTCCTCATCTAGAATTATATCACTGAGGAAGACTGCATGGGACAAACACGACCCTAAGTACAGATATACATGTTCTGTTCTCCAATACGTTTTTGCTTTCATCAGTCTCTGTCCACTGTGGTAAAATTTATCCTAGTCAACATTACCGCTCCAGCCTGTTAAATGGGATGGCTTCATTCATCTGAGCATCTGGAGCTAATTGGCAGAGACTGAAAGGGTCCAACAATTACACCTATTGCGCACTGTGCTTCAATTTCACTTGCGTAATTACTCAGGATGATGATATTTCCTTATTTAATGTACAATATAATTACTTACTCTTATTCACCCCATTAGTTGCGTGAATCTGATGAGTTGATGTTTGTTTTGTTTTTACTACCGTCAGACAACTTTGTTCAGTTTGAGACAACGTCCTCTCACAGACATAATGGAGGCCACACCTGTCTCCTCCACGTCGGGAAGTTTCTGATACCCTAAATGAAACTGTCTGTATGTAGGGAATGAAGTGGAAAATACGTCATTGGACTGAAGAAGTTAAGAAAGATGACTATATACCCATCATTTGTGTGCCGAGGCTTCATCTCACCTGAAGTTATATTTCCATAACAGGTGTCCGTGAATCGCCTCCGCCCTCGTGTGTGTGTGTGTGTGTGTGTGTGTGTGTGTGTGTGTGTGTGTGTGTGTGTGTGTGTGTGTGTGTGTGTGTGTGTGTGTTGCTCGCCTTCATGATGCGGTGTGGTGGAGAAAGTGAGGTACTGGCGCCATGTAGGGAGGCAACAGGGAATATTCATCAAGGCCTAACACGGTGTCCTTCCCTTACTGCTGCCCCGAGCCTTAGTCTGGGCGTTGCTCAGGCTACTCACACCTCACACACGCATCACACACACCTCACACACGCATCACACACACACACCTCACACACGCATCACACACTCCTCACACACGCATCACACACACCTCACACTCACCTCACACTTCACACCTGTCTCCTGTCAGCAGTTCTATTCCCTCATACTCCTTTCAGTCATACACCTCACCTCTTTCTCCTCTCATCAGTCGCCATCCTCCCCTCTCACCATACACCTCATCCTTTCCTCCTCTCATCCCTCTTTCCTCTTCCTTCTCACCTCACTCATCACTCCTCTCACCGACACACCTCACTCGCTCACCCACATACCTCAACTCTCTCTCACTTACATCCATGCACTTAATCCCTCTCACTCATACACCTAATCCCTCTCATCCATACACCGAACCCCTCTCACCCATACACATAACACCTCTCATCCATACCCCTAACCCCTCTCATCCACACACCTATACACCTCATCTTTCTCACCTATAAACATCGCCCCTCCCGTCCCTCACCCATACAACTCACCCCCCTCTACAACTCACCCCCCTCTCCCCTCACCCATACAACTCGCCCATCTCTGCCTTCCCGTATCTGCTACCTTAAAAAACCTTTAACACCCTTTTCTCTTACGTATCTGTCCCTGCAGGAAGTCTTTATCGTAGTTTACAAAGACACAATTTGTTTCGTGACAGTACTCTTGCTTTTGTAATTTTGTCATCTCTGTTCTGCGTGTATTTTATCACTTTCATTTCTCCATTGTGTAAAGTATTCAGGACTTCCCATTTAGAGAAGAACTGGGTAGAGCAAGGGCCTCGACCTGACAAACACCGAGTCCAACCTTCCCTGACCTTCCGAAATGAGACAACTTTTTGTTAGCCAGCCCCAAAGGAGAACCCGATCTATTTCCCGGTGGTGGTGGTGGGGGTGGTGGGGGTGGTGGTGCGGGGTGTGTGGTGTACCCGGTAATGGTGCAGCGATACCAGTACAGCCCAACATCACCTGAGTTGTACCGAATTACTATTATAGCGGCGTCTCCCCTGCAAGATCCTCAGCCCTCCCTCTCACCCCCTCCCTTCCTGTTCGTCTTTGCCTTCAGTTCTCTCTCCCTTCACCACCACCACCAACAAGAACAACAACAATAATAATGATAATGATGATGATAATGATAATAATAATAATAATAATAAAATGATGATGATGATGATGATAATGATAATGATGGTGAATAAAAAAAATCATTTTAATGCCAGCTCTTCAGTAACTTTTATTCCATAACTTTCATCCTAATAATCAGCTCTTTTATAGTTTGTTTTCCAGCCACGTGCTCTCCAATCATCCATCCACACGTCTTTTGAACACCGGCCCTTCTTATCACCTGTGGTCAAGCGCCTGAATATTAACAGACATAGCTTTCACAAATAACCTCCAGCCTCTTGCCTTTTGCTGCATATTATCTACACGTCTGGTGTCCCAAAACTGTGCCTGCCTTCTGTGCTTCACAACATATCCCTTTCTCTTTGACACGATGACAGTTATTATTATTCCTACCTGTCAGGAAGCTCTTCGGTTTAGGAAAGGCCTCTCATACTGAAGGGGTTACATAAACAATCCCCATCTACTCAACCGTCCTCAACAATCAATTTCTTCAAACACATGTGCTTCCTCACATAAAGGATATTGAAAAAGGGTTTGTGCTGTACGAGGCGTGAGGTGTTGCAGTGTGTGTGATGTGCCTGTGTGGTGTAGCATTGTATGCGTGTCGGTGCTGTGGAAGCTTAGGCGTGGCAGTGTGACGTGGTAACTGTGAGGTGTGGCAGTGTGAAGTGTTGCAGTGTCTTATGCAGAGTAACTTTTCAAGCGCCATACACCTACCTCCAGTGTGCTAGCAAGTATCTGCCCACAACCTGAACTATCCATTACACGTGCACTGCCAACACTACACACACGTGTCTATCTTCAAAACACCTTTATTTTTTATTTTTTTTAGATATACCATATTGTTCTCAACACCTCCCTTAAGCATCCCTGCACCTTCCCTAATCATCTGTCTCTAGACCTTACCCTAAACATGTCTACACCTTACCTTAAACATGTCTACACCTTAATGATCTGTCTCTACACCTGCCCTCAACTTTACAACTGTTTTAAGCCTCGACTCACTACACTTGTCCTGAACACTTGTCTCTAGTATCTATTATCCAGTCCTTCGCTCCATCAGAAACGTTGGGGTCCGGGGCTAGGCTACTCAGTGAAGACATTTAAGGCGAGGGTGACCAGCCTCGCTCTTCCCTGAGTGGTATTCTATGAGCGATAAACTCCAACTGCCCCTCTGATGTGAACCCCTGTAGGCCTCATTTGGTTGGAACCCCTTAACCCCCACCTTCTAGTTTGTATCTACACGTGCCCTAAATACTACTTTCTACACCTGCTCAAAAGACTGCTCTCTGCACCTGTCCTAAACGTACTCTACACTACATCCTGTATTCCGCATCCACATTAAACACTGTTCTCCGCCACAACCATTCCTCTCTGCACCAACCCTCAATATTACTCTTTGCCCAAAACGTTACCCTCTATACATATCCTAAAGTTTTCCCTCAATGCTAAACATTGTCCTCTACATCCACCCCAAACATTATTTCTTTTTGTAAACCTTGCTCTCTAGATCTGCCATAAACACTGTTCTCTACACCTGACCAATGTCTCCACACTTTTGCCTCCCCCCCGTTAATTCTATCCTCCTAGATTCTATTCCCCACACCTTAACCCACTCACACCGAGAACGTATTTTATATTTTAGTTCGGTTACTATCAGACAAGTTCTTTGGCCTCAGAAAAACTGGACTGTGAAGGCATGAATGGAAACTGATTGTGATGCTGTTACTACATATGATCTTTTCACACACACACACACACACACACACACGTCCTCCAACTGAAAGGGCTAATCTAGGCCTCAGCACCTGCTCCCAAACACCTGCCTCAACAAGTGCTTTTCCCACACTTGTCCAGCACGTGCCAAAGTACTGGTAGTTCCCATCGTCACTCTGATGATGTCTGGTTGGTTTGTTCTCGCTGCCCGTAAACAATTTTATTCAAATTTAAGAGAGATTTTTGGTAGTGAAGGTGATTTTATTTTGAAGGCACAGCTAACTCTTCCTGTTTGAGATTTATTCCCCCCGCTAAACTAAGCAGAAGTTTCCAATGGTAACAAAAACAAAACGCAAACGACGTCATGGTAGTGAAGTTAGAGTACCGGTATGTTGTGCCATCAGACGTCAACTTCAAAGCATTGTTGTATGACGTCACGTGGTTTATACTGCCGATGCCAAGGGAGACGCTGATCTGTTATGATAGCGTGCGGCACATTCATAACATTTATACTACGCTTATGTTCCTAGGCAAAGTTTACGTTCACTATTTTACCATTTATCTTACTTTGATGCTAGTGGCCTTCAGTGAGTGTGGTAGAACTCGGATTTTTTTTTTTTTTTTTTTTTTTTTCATCTGAAAGCGAGCCAGAGGAGCCTGGGTGAATTAATACCGATTCATTTAACTTTCTCATTGTCGCGTCAGCTGTATTCCTTTTGTCTGGCAAGCACGATACAATTCTTTTCTGCTTAGGATGAATTCATGGAAACTGAATATACTAACACTCAGATAGATTTGAACTTTCACTGATAAAGGTTAGGGAAACGCTGACATATATTTGCTATATATAAGTTATTTCTCTAACATGGTTATTTCAGTAGCAATATTTAAACAGTATATTGAACACATACTGTATTTGGCGTCATCAATCAGCCTTGTACTGGTGGCAATATGTTTATACCTGACGGACATTTTTTGCTACTGTTCATAACATTGTTCACTTTGATGGTATTTACTCTTCTCTACTGCATTTTATGTACGTTGATATTAAAAGTAGTGATAACATCTGTAGTATTTCTCGTTTTTATATACTTGTGCTTAACGATCAGGGCCAGCTGACAGGAAGCTTCTTATAGTCACTTTTGTGTACATTGCCAACTTGGTCTCATTCTGACGACACTTGGGAAATATTTATACCGCTTCCTTCACCTGGCGGCTGCTCCAGATACTGACGGGAGGACACGTGCAGTACACGCTAATGTGTGTGTGGCTTTTTGAGGAAAACTGAGGTGTGTGTGTGTGTGTGTGTGTGTGTGTGTGTGTGTGTGTGTGTGTGTGTGTGTGTGTGTGTGTGTGTGTGTGTGTGTGTGTGTGTGTGTGTGGTGATTGTGAGGAATGTCCATATGGCTCTGTGATGAATGTGACGGATATTTATGTGTGTGAATCCCCCGAAGCAGAACCAATGGACCCGACAGTTCTGCAAGGCAAGAAGATATCCTTGAATGTGAGGAATATATCTGTGTGGTTCTGTGGAGAGATAGGTGGGTATGTGTGAAAGTCTGTGGTGAATGTGAGGAATATCTGTGTGGTTCTGTGGTGAAACTGGTGGGCATGTGTGCGAGTCTGAGGTAAGTTTGAAGCCGAGGGGTATGTATACGGTGCTGTGGTGAAAGTGAGGGATATCTGTATGGGTGTGAGGTGAAAGTGAGGTGCCAACGTGACCCCGGCCCACTGCCACGAGTGTAAGTTACCGCCACCACCGCCCTCCCTCTCTCATTCACTCACGACCTTTTCACCTCCTCCACAACACACACCCACAGACAGCGCTCCACCACCAGGCCAGGCTTTGTTGGTGAACTGAAGCATTCGTTCGTACCCGAAGTTTGTTTGGGGACCTGGATGCAATGTCGACAGTTGCAGGTCGTGTTCTGAGGGAAGATTAGACCATGGCGAAAACTACTGGCATGGAATAAACCTAAGCCTTTTTCTTCCCCTGTGTTCTAGTTTAGTCCGTGTGTTTTTTCCTTTCTTTTTTCCTCGAGTCCATCTCTTACCTCCTTACCAGTCCTCTGCTACCCTGTTATGTTTGTGACAAATCTATTATTCTATTCCAGTAAACGACATACTGTTTAATCAGCTTAGTTTGCGTCACAGAAGGCTGACAGTGTTAATAGGCTACTACCACCTTCAGCCCATACTTCCTTATGACAACTCTTGTAGTTTCTTGTAGCTAACACCGGACGATTTTGTGCAACCATAGGCAATTCTGAAAAGCCATAGACAGGGGCGGGGAACGTCCGGCCTCCGGGCCGTATAAGGCCCGCAAGACCATTTGATCAGGCCCGCGAGGCAAATCATAAATGCAATTTCATAAACTCATGAACGAATATATATATATATATATATATATATATATATATATATATATATATATATATATATATATATATACATATTATGTATTGGGTTTCAGTTGATTTTAATTTGATAATTTTGAATGGCCCCCTTAATAAGAGAAAGGTTCCCCACCCCTGCCATATAATAAACTCTTTCGGGTTAGCCGTTAGAGACTGTTCTACTGAGTGTTGGGGCTGGGTGTTGGGTGGTACTGTTGGAGTAAAGCAAAAATGTATTATTCATAGTTCCCACCCCATCAACTAGCGTAGGAAGTCGGTGGGCGTGTGAAATGTAGTGTGTGCGCGTCATTTTTGTGGTCACCGCGAAGAAACGCGACTCCTTCCGCCCCCATCCCACCTCTCTCTCTCTCTCTCTCTCTCTCTCTCTCTCTCAGGTTATTTATATTAAACCCCTGAGGCTGCCAGAGGTATCCCGTAAGCTATACCCATATGTGGTCGCTGGACGAGAGGGGAAAAAAAAAAAAAAAAACGTGTCAGTGAACGGGATAATGGAAATCGGTAATTATCCCTTCACTGAGGGAGGGTTTTCTGTGACTGAATGAAACTGGTGAAAACGGAGGAAAAAAACATTCTAAAACAAGCCATTTTATGTAGAAGTTCAAAATACATTATTTCCCTATCCATATATTTTTTTAAATCTGACTGGTAACTCTGCTTTCTTATTACTTGATTCTGATTCCTTGTTGCATCATTCTGTATTCCTTGACTCGTACCCTGATTCTTTACTGTCTGATTCTGCGCTGACAGTCAAATCCGCGATTCTGTATTACATGATTCTTTACTGATGCCTACTATTGTATCCTGTTTACTCGATTAGTTACCTTGTTTTATTATTATTATTATTATTATTATTATCACGATTGTTATCTTTTTTTACTCGTTATATTCAGTGGCGTCACCAGGGGTCAGATTTTTTGGGGGCTGTAGCCCTGGTGTAGGTAGAAGGAGCGGGGGCGAGCGAAGCGAGCCTATGCAGCTGGGGGGTACGAGGGGGAGCTGTAAGCCCCCCCGGAAATTTTTTCGGAAATTGAGCAGTTTTAGGGGCATTTTTGAGGCCTATAGATGAAGAAAAAGTAAAATAAGGTCTCACAGGCTATCAATAAGAAACTTATAGGACACCTGAATATTGATGGGCCTAATACCAGGTATCAGTAAGCCTTATGATATAATGTGTACAAAGTAGTTGTATAAAGCTTTCTTGCAGATAATAGTTTTTCTTCAGTTGCTAGTATTATGTGGTATCATAACGGTTTCTTAGTCTTACCATATTAAATTTGATAATTCAAAGAAGCTCTTTATTCAATGTATATAGATATAATTGCCAAGATTTATCTTCCATTACCGGTACTGTGATAGGAAAACAAAGCCATTCACAAAAAAACAAAAATCATAAAATAGATCTCGTGCCGGTTCTTCAGCAGGTATATCAAGGTTATCACTTGTGCTGGGCGGTGGCTAAAAAAATAATGAGAAAATATAATATATATTATAGAGAGAGAGCGAGAGCGAGAGAGAGAGAGAGAGAGAGAAAGAGAGAGAGTTTTCGCCTACTTTCCCACTCTGTACGTTTAGGACAATATATTTGCAACAATAAGAAATAGCCTAGGCCTAGTCAATTTAAAAATAAATCAATAAAAAAAATCCTGGCCTAAGCTTCATAAAATGACTACTGAAATAGTTTGATATAGGGCTACTTACACGTCTGAATGGGTTCAGCTCTGGGGTTATCTGGGGTTGCTTCTGGCACCTCATTCCCAATAACAGCCACTTTTTCTTGGCATTCATCTGAGTCATCTTCGGAGGTGCGGGTGAGAAAGAATTTCCTTATGTCACCCTGTCCCTGAGGATTTTTAAATGACCTTTTCATCACTTGAGTGGCTGCTGGCTGATATCCCCAAATGTATTATTGTAGAATTGCCTATAAAAGGGAAATGACATTCAGTTCTGACAGTCGAGTGTCGGCTGAACCAAGTACTGCTGACTCTTTGTATAGAGTATAGGCTAGATCTCATATCTGTAAAAACAAAAATGAACAGGTACAGTGAGGTGGCTAGCAATATACCGGAACGTGGTAACGTCTAATCAGCCACTGAAACCAATACATTCAAATAAAACCGAAAACAACACAGGATTTAGCCACAGTTCACAGACACTTCTCAATGTAAACAAACATTCCCAGTTCCGATGCTCTGAACATTCGAATTTGTGAAAAATTGCATAGATCAGATATTTTAGACTGCATAATCCAATTTTAAAGCTCCGTGATTAATATATACCATATTATATATTGTAAATATATAATAAGTCTGATAAATGTAATACAATCTTGCATTCTTTGTGCAATAATTATATTTCAAAGAAAACCAAGCTTGGAAAAAGGATATGGGAAACTAACTATTATGATTTGAGTCATAGGTTTAAGTAAATTGGGAATAACTAATCACATTATATAGCTATAAATAATATTGTATTAAACTAATATGGATGCACGAATAAAAGTGGATTGGCGGTAGGGGGTTGGGGGAAAGCTAGGTGGGTCAATGCCGAGCTGCAAGCATACTATGTAAGCTGGTGATTTTTTATTATTATTATTTTGGAGGGCTGCAATTTTTGGGGGGCTGATTCCTTGATTTGGGGGGGCTAAGCCCCACCTAGCCCTCCCCTGGTGACGCCACTGGTTATATTGCTCCTTCATTGTTCAACTCGTGTACCTGAATTTTATTGCTTGAGGCTTAACCTCAGTTCATTTTTGTTTGACTCTTTGTAGTCTGACTTTTGACTGCATATTGCGTGCCTCGCAAACCTGACTCATTTTACTTTGATTCGTTACCCTGGGCTGAGATACATAGACTAACTTGCGACAATTTTTTCTCGTAACTAAGATCCGATATTGGATCGTAAGTTTGTACATGAACGTCCAAGTCTGTGAGGAGGTGGAGCAGCAGGCTCGCTCTCTCTCTCTCTCTCTCTCTCTCTCTCTCTCTCTCTCCCTCTCTCTCAGCTGAATATAATCGTCTGGCCTTGGCTGGAATATAATACGGAAGAAAACACGACCAGGACAGACCACCAACTTTATGGTAAACAGTTCGCCATATTAATAAGTTATCAGAAATTAGTTTACATCGTCTTATTTTTCCAATGCTCAGTCCAGTTTGGTTGTGTCTGATAAGCGTAGTAATAAAGACAAAAGTGTAACAGCCAGTGTTGTGCATAACTTGAGCCTGAACAAGTTTATGAATACGACTGCGAAGGCGTAGATTATTGCCTGTTAACTAATATTTCTGTTTTGTTTAGGCCAGATCTTCCCCATGATTAGTGGACACTATGGAAGATATATTCTGTTTTTACGCAGGCCCAGTGTCCCCCAGAGTACCACACGCAGTCATAGAATTTATAATCCATTTTATTTTACCTCCAAGTACGGACAGACTGGCCTAAAGAAATGCCTCCCAACACATTCCCGGTTCATGAATTCTGCTGTATGTACGCAGTGACTGGACGACTCTGATTTATCGTTCAGTGTCCGTTTGCCTATGTATACTCCTCTGTGTTTTTAATTTTTTTGCTTGTCACGGCTCCAACCCTTCGTATTATATGTTTAGGTCAGCAGTGAGGCATTATTTTATAGGACCTGTGCTGAGGTGAAAGGTGAGAAAAGAGATTATTATTAGTATTAGTATTGAAGTCCATACTACTTACTCGTCGTGCCCTTGATGTACTATATCCTGACTGCCAATTTTTCGTTTGATCTGATATTTGACTAAGAAACGTCCCTTTAAGAACAACTTCATCTGGGTTCAGATCACTGTGGGATTTGCCTACAGATGACTAAAATCCTTCAGCGTTAGCCAAAGTATAATATTATATCTGAACAACAGTATCAAAGGGAAATACTGATCACAGAATAAAAGCACGGAAATTGTCGAAACAGTCAGCACTTGAAGAATCAGCGATAAACTAAGGGTAATACAGACATATAGGTAACTTTGAATTGTTTGTTCTAAAATACAAGCCCATCTGAATTTTTTCTTTGGACAAGGGAAGGAATGTCGGGTCACAGAACTTCCCTGCCTCAAATCTGATACCGATAGTGGTGATCTGCCTTAATGACTTGTGCGGTCGACAGGTAGCCTATAAATCTATTCTAACCAGCACTGTAATCCATTGCACTCGAGTACGGACTTTGGACAGTAAACCAGTGATTTCGTGCCGCAGTCTGGGATACTGTTGAGTGTTTTCATTGTCAGTTACGATTAGTTTCTATTACCTTCGGGTCTGGGGAGCCGCTGGTGCACTGGTTATCACAGCCCACAACCAGGAGAACACGAATTCTACTTTCGATCTGGTCAAATTATCTGACAGTTTGTTTCCTCCATCTACCTCTAGGGAGGAAGGGGGTAGGTGGGGCGCTCACCATCCAAGCACTTGATGTAGTGCTGCTCTCGGGTGACTGCCCTTTCGTCACTGCTTCCTTCATTCCTCACTTGCCTTTCCATCTTTCTTTCCTCTTCCTTTTGTCTGTGGGTGACTCTACACTGAGTGACAAGCCAAATGGTTTCCTGTACACCAGGAAACTATTTACTGCGCTGGGTGGTAACCATATAACCAAATTATGGCGCCTGGTGGTTTAGTGGGTAATTAAGGCGCTCCAGTCAGATTGAGCTGGTGCTGGTTTATATCTAGGGGGTGGTTGGGGTTTATTGCTCACGTAATGCCACTCAGGGATAGGTGAGGCTGGTTACTCATCTTAAATGTCAGGACCAAACTTGCCTAGCCCTGGGCTCCTACGCTTCTTATGGGGCAACACAGAATTAGATGATGTATGTATGTATGTTGCTTCCTACCTTGTCCTTGATGGCTCAATACGCTACGTGGGGACTAGAGTGTAAATTTGACTCTTGCAAGCCGTCTATAAAGGTAAGACTGGAATCAGCAATCAACCATTTTGTTACCTAAATGACGACGTGCGATCGGTAACCATTAATGTCATTTTTTTTTTTTCGCAGGCGGAGGGGGGGTAGGGGGTACTTTCTTTGTCAGCAAAACGTACCTTCAGTGCTACGCCTGCTGGTTCATTTGTCTTAACATATCAAACCTTCCTTGTGTTCAGGTGTCTGCTTATACTGGCCTAAGCGCGACCCCAGATAGCCAGGCTGAGGTGAGTCACGCAACGCTGCCTTTGAAGGGTTTCACTGGGTACGTGTGTGTGTGTGTGTGTGTGTGTGTGTGTGTGTGTGTGTGTGTGTGTGTGTGTGTGTGTGTGTGTGAACCTGCTTATACTGTCTATGTCTTAAGGCTGCATTATTATTGGCGGTGGAGATTATTTTCGTGTCTGGTCTGCCTCAGTGATATAATTTTCCTTCTGTACCTGAGTATCCCTTGTATGTTATACTTCAGCGTAGGATGATCAGTCAAGAGAAAATCAACGTGTTATGTGCATAAATAAATCTCAAGGGAAGAAGTGCCTCGAAGTCTCCAGCTGCCCCGAGAAAACGACGCCACGACGCCTCTTTCAACGGGAATCAGCCTCTGTGCTTTGAGGGCTGGAGTGTGTCATGCCAGAAAAACGATTCACACACACACACACACACACACACACACTGTTTTGAAGCATCCCAGTTGACACTCTAAGGTTCTTATGACTCGTTCTCAGCAAAATGAATTCGTCTGACGATGTCTGGAAACTGCTAGAGTTGTCACGACCATGAGAAGGTGAACTAGGCCACGTCCGTTGCCATAACAACGCTCCTTCACTTTTGTTTCCCCTTAAAACACGGAGCCACTCAGACACTGATGCGGCAAAACAAGTTCCTAAACCTGTTCGCTGAGAGGCAATGAGTTTTTACTCCCCAACCTGAAGTTATTTATAACACCGAGACATTTGTGCTGGACGGTCTTCTTGGCTGCCATATAAGCTAACTCCATTAAGAGGCACATACATGGCTAACTCAGTGTCGCTTCAGATGTAATCTCTTAGTATTCCGACGCTCGTACTAGGTTAAGCTGTGGACGTCATAGTGAGATAAATGTGGATATTATACTATGCAGTATGTCCGAAGAAATATACCAACTGACCTGTGTCAGAGAATGAATGAATATCAGCAGCCGGCTGGATATAATATACTCACTGAAGCAGTACTGAGACGCGTAGGCAGCCATCACAATGTCTTTCAAATTCCACACACAACTGAGTGAAAGACAAATTTCTGGTACATTCAGGGGAGCAAATGCACTGGCTCCATTGGGTTGGATTCTTGCTGCAGTAGATTTGTAACATCTTTTATTATTCATATATTTTGCCTTACACCTTAATACACCCTTCTAAGGTACAAATGGAAATTATATCGATATGAAGAAGAAATAGGTAACTTACAGGAGAAAACTTAATTATAATAATAATATAAACGGCAACAAGAAAAATGCCCGGGAGTCTAGACTACTAAAAATACGGTTTATTATGTGACCACGTCTAGAAAAGGAAGCCCTCGCCACTGACCTTCAGCACTTCAGCTAACATAGAAAGCACCCAAACATTCCCCTGATGAATCACAAGCGTCGATTTTCCTATTAATTATCTTTAATTACATTGCCTAGTACACACCCTCATTGGTAGCCTAAATCCCACTGTTTGTTGGTGGCCTGTTCGCTCCAGCTTTACCTTCTCACCAATAACCTGTTGGACCAGATATGAACCCGGCAGTACCTGTCTGAGGGCTGCTGGGACACATACGGTGACATTACCAGGCCTCACCATCGCCGACCAGCAGCATGATGGCGGGGCCAGGCGGGACGGCTCCAGTAATTGTTGATGGTCACTGAAGCAGGTCATACTTGTAGGTTTTACTCTGTCACACCACCATGTCGTGCAACAAAATACCATCCATCCACTGAGCTACCATCCAGTCCTTTATTGCCTCACCAGGAGCGTGAGGCCCCGGGATCAGTGATCAGTTGCTTTCTGCTGAGCAGCAATATACCAAACCCAAACCGTTCCCAGAAGTAACCCGTCTTGGACACATCTGGTTCCAGTGCCTCAACCTACTAGACCATCAGGAGTCCATATGTTAGTTACATGATAACACCCATGATAGTAAACAATTTACTGGGTGACAGGAAATAATTTGTCTTGTCAGTCAGTGGAGTCGCCTGAAGGCAGCGCTACCAAAGTTGCTATATCCCTATCAGATACAGTCACAGCGGCAGCCAGTGTACGTTAGAGGATTACAAAGAAGCCGCACCACAAAAGATTTGGTGTTGCGTTGTGTAAGCGACCAAAACACCAAGTACATAGAACAGCTGGAGGATATACTGTACAGCTGTGTTACGTTGTCGAGTCACAGGATATGTTAACTGCGCAGTACAGTGTTTGAGGAAGTGACTGAAATGGTTATTATCAACATAGCATCAGTTACATTTTTGTCGGTAACAGAAAATGTTATATGCTTTGTGCAAAACTGCTGATCAGAAGGATGAAAAAGATAAACCATGATGTGATTCTGGGTTGACAGGATCAATGATAGATAACTTGTGTGATAAGATTATATAAATAGCCGATGTTAAAAGCCACGATGTGCACGAACAACTTATGCCGGTGACAGCGGCAACTGTGCCAACTTTTATATATTGTATATTTTATGACAAATTTTACGACTCACACGTGTCTTGTTGCATAAACTCTTCTGAATGTTGACGATTTCCCTTGCTGAACAAAATCATCTGGCGTATTTCATGTTAAAATTCATAAAGGATTCACAACACTGAATGGGGTAAGATTTTTACATTATCTATTTGTTTATTTGCTCATCTAATAGTGAATTTCGGCTCGGTTGAAATAACATGACTGGGTTTCTTTTAAGTGGTGCAGAGCGCCTGGGATTAAGAGTGATGAAACTCGCAACATGGCCCGCAAAAAAGTTAGGCCTGAAGGGCCTGTTACACAGTGAGACTGCAGTCGGGGACATACTGAAGCAGAATGTCTGAACGTGTAGGTCGGCAAATGAATTGGATAAAGGACGCTTCGTGTTTGTGGTTCACAGTTTGCCATTGTTTCTCTATCACTGCCACCTACTATACAAAGGGACGCCTAACCCAAAAGGTGATTCAGTAAAAAAAAAAAAAAAAAAAAAATATCCCCGCCAATGTGATCGGACCATTAGCGTCAGAATATGTCCGATTACGGACTGTGTGAACAGATTCATAAACTATCGTTAAGTATCAAATATTACGCCACATTCCATTAGCACTGCAAGATTTAAACAGTACCAGTCATGCCTGAAGGGATATCCTATCTTGTGAGTGAGTTGCTGTGGAATCCACAAAGTATCTGCACAAACGCCGCTAAGCCTTGATTTTCTCTACCTGTGCGTGAACCGGAATTCCTGAAAGTGCAGGACTTTGACTCACACGCAGACAAAAGAGCAGTCCCTTGTCATAATTAACATTTCATTATGATAATATGAAAAAAAAAAAAAAAGTGCGGAATCTCTCCCTGTCTCTCGCTCTTCCTGCTAAACAGATCTGAGTCACGAGAGAAATAAAGTTATTATGAGAATGCGGTACACTTGACTTGCTGCCCCTGAGGCGTCCGAGCGGTTATGTGGCCTCAGGGTGTGGCTACTCAATCCCAGAGTTGCCATTCTATCAATTTTCGTACAAGACACTGAAATAAACATCTATCAAACCCGAAATATCGACGAGTTCTAGCAATATCTTCAGGACTCTGCTAATAATTCTGCGGTATATACTTGCAGCTTCAACTTTATTTATTTTTTTGGGGGAGGGGTTAGTTTTCCAGTTTCTATTGACGATTCTACAGCCGTGTTTTATATGGCAACACATGTACTGACTCTTCCGATGCCGCGGGGTGAAAATACGGTGTTGTCAGATCAGTGTATTGCACCTGGACTTCCTCATCTTCCTCTCGTTTTGCTTTTGCTTTTTTTCCTGATATTTTCTTTGCTCTTTGCTTGGTCTTCTTCTTCGTCTTCTTTAATTCCACACTTCCTCATGTTTTCTTTGTCATAAACCTCCTTTTGCTGTTTTTTGTCACTTTTCCATTTTTTTTTCTTTTTTATTCACTCTCCCCCCCATCCTTTCTTCCTTCATTTTTTTCCCTCTTATTTTACTCTTTTCACTTCATCGCTAACAGGAAGAGACAACCCTGCAGTTCTACACACAGTTATATGACTGATGTTGCAAATAGGTATTTCTTAATCTGATTAACAAAAATAAGTGAAATTAGCTTTAGAATAAAAAGTGAATGAGTGCATGCCCCATTGCACTGGACACTTGGTAATTCCCCTACTTACATATTCTCTTTCTGCTTTAGGATCTTAGCCACACCCATTTGACAACAGGAAATCGGACACAAGTAATTTAATCACTCAGAGTGCAATTGGTCTGTTGTATGAGCTGAACATCTGACTACTTTCACACTGAACATGTACCGATTGCTTTCACAGCCAAACTACTCCACTGTACCGGACCATCAACCCTTCCACCGAGTCTGGTCTCTATCGAATCAAAACTGAGTTCATCTTCCCCTGTCACCTTAAATTTTGTCCTTTCCCTGTGACCTTGACCTCTGACTGCTCTAAAAATGGAATTCCTTTAAGCTTGTCTTATCCCGAATGCTTCCACGAAGTTTCGTATCAGTCGGACGCATACTTTAAGATGACATTCCATGTGTCTTTATCTTTGACCTGTTGTTCTCAAAAGCAATAGATTAACTCCTTGGCTGATACTCAACACTTCCACCAAGTCTGGTACAAATCAGATAAAAAATGTTTTAGTCGTTTTTGTTCACATACAATCACACGGACTGAACTTTATCAAATTGAATTACATTCTTGCTTTACCTACCAGTCGGTGGTGTAATGGAGGCTGTGGGAGAGGATACGGTGCATCTCCATGTTTTCACAAATGAAGACATACTATTACGTTATATATATATTTTTTTCTGATGCCAAATACATCCTGGTCGAACAATATCCTGGGGAGTGGCCGCCTGTGTGTATGTGTGTGTGTGTGTAATTCACCGAGTCGGTCAGGATCACTTGATGGTCGTGATCGTCAGCTTTTTACCCTGCCGGAAGGGAGCTGAGAGCTCATATAGTCCGATCTAAGGGCAAGGCTGTGACCTTCACACACGCACACACCCATCCCCTTGCTCAAGGGGAACATTGTGTGTGTGTGTGTGTGTGTGTGTGTGTGTGTGTGTGATGTAAATGTAAGCATGGAAATATCATTATTTGAGGTATATATATATATATATATATATATATATATGTAATTTAATGTGTCCAACTCCGGGCATAGGCTTCACGGCCTGCTATCAGGGCCCAGTAGTCCTCCTACATACCATACACCTCCACATGTCATCACTTCAGCGCTAACACCCACCGTCCATATTGAATACATGCTAGGGCTGTCTCATACAGGACTGGTGTATTGGTATTAGCGGGGGTATTTTTACATGTCGGCGGGTCTTCTGGTAGACCAGTAAAGCCTGATTTAATGATATTCAAATCCTTAAACTCTTCCCTGCCCCAGCCGGGATTTGAACCTGGGTCCATTAGGACTGCGGGTCACCTCTCTACCGATTGAGCCACCACACACACACACGCACGTGTTTATGTGAAGTTTCAGCTATGCAAGACATAACATACTTGCATTTGTATGGGTAATAACAGTAATAATAATAATCACCATCATCATCATCATCATCATTCAGACTTTTACACCCCAGCGTGAGGAGAGATAGGGTCCAGGGAGCTTGGGGGGGGAAAAAAAAGTTGGAGTGATACACTGGTCAAAGTTAGCCCAATAATAATAATAATAATAATAATAATAATAATAATAATAATGATAATGATAATGATACTGACTACGATATTGATGATGACCACCGTGGGTTAGTTGACCAATATTAGGCAGTTACTGTCAGGTGTGTGAATAGTCTACGCGAATAAGACAAGGAATTCAAAGATAAAGCTAATGTCTTTTCAGTCGTATTCGAGTTGTTTACAAAATAAATTGGGATGACACCACTGTTCAAGCCACCCACCAGGTGTAGTGTAATCAGATAAACACCTTCTAATGTGGCTAAGCTGGGTCAGAGTTTGACTTAGCTATTTGACCTTTGACCTATTGTCCTTAATAAACGTAGCTCAGTCACCTGGCTGCTCCTCAGCCCTTCCACCAAGTTCAGTTAAAATCGAATAAAACTGTATGCGTTATTTTGTTCACACACACACACACACACACACACACACACACACACACACACACACACACACACACACACACCGCTCGCTGGTGCAGTGGTAACGTTCTCGCTTGCCAACTGGTAGACGGGAGTTCGCGCCTCGCTCAGGTTGCGAAAAGTTTCACTGACGAAGTGGGTGGTTACTGTCCCCCTCGAGCAAGGGGACGGGTGTGTGGGTGTGTGAAGGTCACAGCCTTGCCCTTAGACCGGACTATATGAGCTCTCAGCTCCCTTCCGGGAGGGTAAAAGCTGACGATCACGACCATCAAGTGATCCTGACCGACCCGGTGAATTACAAGCAAGCATCGAGTTCAACATAACACCAGCTCGTAGCTTCGCAACTGTGTTTGTAATGATGGTGATGAAGAAAGTAGGATGATGATGGTGATGGAGAAATGACGAGGACAGGATGATAGTGGTGATGGTGGTGGGGATGATGATGATGATTGATGATGATGATGCTGACGAAACTCATGTGAAATACGTTGTTGTTGTTGTTGTTGTTGGTGGTGGTGGTGTGTAAAGGATGTGGATAGTGTGAGTCATTCAGGAAATTCCCATTTCATTAGATTGTCGGACGCTGTGAACGTTTCCCATATAACTGTACACGTAACAACACACACACACACACACACACACACACACAGTAAGCAATGGACTGGATAAATACTAAAATAAAGACTGGATTAATGGCGATATAGAGACAGGACAACACGAAGCTTACCTCAGATCCAGTGTACTACAACTAGATTAACACACACACACACACACACACACACACACACACACACACACACACACACACACACACACACACACACACACCAAATTCCAGCTCCTCAAGAAGGCAGTGGCTGTGTTAAATCTGACAACACACAGTCACTAATTCCTTGACACACATTAGATTTTAGACTGTTAATACGAAGCTGAGAAACACATCATTCTTTATTAGTTTAGCAGGATATAATTAGGCCTTTACACTGCTACTAAACAAAGTAATCAATAACCCCTTTCCGTACAATAACGATTTTCTTATCAAATTCCTGTTACCGACTGACGATTATATTTAGTCTAGGAAAATGAGTCTTGGTGACGGGATTAATTACGGTTCCATCTAACTCCTTTGTGGTAGGTGGTGGCGACCATCATCCACTCACTTGATGTAGTGCTGACTACTTCTTCCTTAGCCTTTATCATTCTTTTTCCGTGCCTGCCCTCCTCTCTCCCTATATCTCCCATCTTTCCTGTCACTTCTTATTGCTTTTCTTTCCTTTACAGGTGGCTTTACATTGAGTGACAAGCCAAATGGTTTCCTGTAAGCCAAGAAACCATTTACAACGCTGGGTGGTAACCATGTAACCAAACCATACGTGCTCCCTACGTGTCAACAAGTGGGTTGGTGGAGGGTTAGTGCCCCTCTCTGTAAAACAACTAACTCAGAGTCAAATGGCCACCCCTTACGGGATTATGGCGTCTGGCAATAGATAGATAGATAGATCTAACCCTCTGACTGGAAAAAAAAAAAATCTCTCTCTGAAGCCAAGGACACTGTCTTGGGGGCAGCCCGAATGCAGTGAACATGTCTTCTCAGTTCAGGGTATGCCTCTGCTGTCTCTGCTCTTTGGGAGGCTTTATATTGGTGTGTGTGTGTGTGTGTGTGTGTGTGTGTGTGTGTGTGTGTGTCCTTCTTGTAATCTCTAGTTTCGAATACGGAACTTAACACCCTCAAGCTTCTGTGACTCACTCTCGTTTCGTTTTGTTTATAAGGCTTCATCATGGTTCCATGCGTCAGTCTTGGTCACGTAATGGCGGCTCTCCATGCTGCTTGATCTCTGGCAGCCTTCCTCTTCAGTCCTTATCCCTAAGGTCACACTCTTTGACCTCGTCCCAGGTCTTTTTCGGTCTGCCTCTTCCAGCTGTACCCCCAACGTTTACACTTCTCACTCCGTACCCGCCTGTCATCCCCCATCCTCTCCACATGCCCAAAACATCTCAGTCTACCTCTCCCCATCACAACACCTCGCATTCAAGGACACACTGAAGAAAAGCGTTAGATGGCTCAAAACACCAGAGCTATCCACACCATGAGAAGGTTAATGGACACATAATTAACACTCATCTCCAGCCAACTGAGTCAAATCGTCTGGCATGACGTGGATTACAACGCTGAAGCCATCCAGATCATATATATATATTTTTCCCCAATGCAAATGTTGTTCCTGCGTCACAGCACCCAGGGTACATACGAGTGGAGCAGGTGACTTATTTACATCTCATGGTTCTCATTGGCTTACCTTGTTTTTGCAGAAGACGCTTGTTTGGCGTCAAGCACTTACAATGACGGTCTCCGCCAAATCGATGTGTTTTCATGGAACTTTTTTTTAAGCTGGTGCATCTGTAGGAGCAGCCCCGTCCGTCTGTCTTTCCTTAACAATTTACAATAACCACCTGCTTTACTCCCGTAGACTTTATTGACATTAGCAAAGAAACACCACACCACACCACACCACACCACATTACTCAGCACACCATACCACCCTCTCACACTACACTAGCCTGCACAAGATCCCTCTCCACACCACAGCACACCAAGGACATTAAATGAAGGGCCCTGAAGCTCCCACATCTCGTACTGTGTTGTTGCTGATAAACTTGGTACTGATGATCAACATGGTACATATTGCTGTATTTAAAATGTACAGTATTTTTATCAATCACCTTTACTCACTTAAGATTATAATTCCATCAGTAGAGTAGATATTAATGATATATTTTCCTCCCGAGTTGTTAAATGATAACTACAGGATGATAACATAATGCCTCTTATACCAACAGCAGTGAAAAACTTGTGGAGAAAAACTAATATATTATAAAGTGGATGCCTGAAACAGCCTCTGACGCGGATCAAGCGGTGTGGATCAGATAGTGTGGAGTGATGGGCGTGAGAGGTGAGCGTCGGGCCAGGTGTGTGGGTGAGGCAGTCGTGTGGGCCCGGCAGGAGGGGCCCCCGTCACCCTACACAACATGACCTGTGCCACACTGCCATGCCGCCCTCCACCACCACCACACACCCCACCACAGAACCCACCGACCCCGCCTGGCCACCCGCCTCGGCCCGGCAGGTGGCCACGGCGCTGGTGGCCTCGCTGCAGCAGGCCACCAGCTCCGCCAGGCTCCTGCTGCTGGGATGCTTCCAGTGCCACGCCCTGAAGCCGGGCTGCTGGCGGCGACAGGACGAGCAGGATGGCGCCTGGTTCGACTGTGATAAGGTGAGTCATGGACACACACACACGGGCTTACCATTATCGATACCACCTATTATCCTGTACCCCAGCAAAAAGTGGAGGGGATCCATGAATAAGAGTACGGAAGCTATAGCTATCAACAGAGGAGGCTACCCACAAAGTAACCATTAGTTGTAAAATAACATCCCCTCCCTCGCAAATGTATTTAGAGTCTGATGTAGTGGACCAGAAGTTCCCGTTAACCAAACTTCCAAAATGACAACTGCACATGCACCACTGATGACGTCACGCTGACGCTCCAACCACTCACCCTGTATCAGTCCTTTGTAAGATCGCAGGGTTAGGTCAAATTTCTTTATTTCCCATCCCTAACTGGAAGACATCACCCCTCCAGACATCCCAGAATTATTAATCTCGCCCAACTTAGCGTTTTAGCAAAGGTCTGACACAGAAGGGGCGTCCGCGACCTCATAACGTGACCTTATCAGATGCACACATTCAGACGTCATTTAGGAAATCCTGGTGTGAATAACTCGTGGTTTGCTACACTGGGATTAGAACAGAGCAGTAAAATCTATGGCAATCACACGCCGTGTTTCCCAGCCTCCCTCCCAGGCTGGTATGGACTCGTTCTACACGGTGATGCCTTTGTCTTCATTATTAATACTACCTAACATTTTTTTCTTTAGTTTGGAACAGACCTACAGTAGTGAAGAGGTTAATGAATGTTATATACAGCCGTTCAAGGTCAAGAAGCCCCCTAACACCGAATCAAAGCGTTTAGCAGTAGCAAGAATATAATAAAAAGTGTCATCGTCCTGAAAGGGTTAAGGGAAATTAGTCACTGTGGCGGTGACTTCACTGCCTTTGTGCCCCTTAGCGATACAGACTCCAGGCTTTGCGTCAGTGCCCCTACAGCAGTGAGGGACTTCATTGAGCCTCCACACAACTGCAGGTGAAGCGTGTAAGCCAATACTGAGCCTTTCATCAAGCCCTGCTCGGCCACTTGAGGACAGTGGCTTCTCTCAGCGTCGCCCACTATACTCTGCTTGATGATCTAATCCATCCCAGCCAGCGAGCACCAGATACCTTCCCTTCATTTACATTTCAGCTTCACACTCTGATTCCGTCAGTACAATGCAGCCGGCCTGCTTGGGCTGCATCACCCCCTGCACCAGCGGCAGCCCTGACCAGCCACATACCCTGTCCTTGTTAAGCAGCAGGTCATCGCACTTGTACATGTACACCCACAGAATGCTAATACCTAATATGTGGTAGGTAGGGTACCCACCATCCACTCAGTCGGTGCTGCAATACTATCATGTGACTCTACACTGTGTGACACGTCATGTGGTTTCCCGTAGCCCCCCCCACAAAAAAAAATAATAATGATAATAATATTACGTTGGGTGGTAACCATAGTCGACAAAAGAACGCCTGATGTTATCCTGGATTAAGTAGCTTCAACCGGATGTAGCTCATGAAGGTTAGATTCAAGCAGATGATGATCATTGCTTATAAAATGCCATCCGGCATGTGTCTGCAGTGGCTACTCCTCTTACGCGTCTTATATATATATATATATATATATATATATATATATATATATATATATATATATAAGAAATAGCTTTATGTAAATACTAGTAAAGTACATGTCATCCTTACATGTCACTTTTTGTTTCTTTTGTTATAACGTCCTCAGCAACTACAGAAACGAATATCTGTTAAAGTTCTATCACTACTTTTAAGGATGATTTGCCAGTTTCCCCCTAGTTTAAGAACCACTTCAGTGGAGAGAGATTTTGGGTGATATTCTTCGATTATACTGGAGGCTGCCTTAAGTCCGTGATTTTTAAAAATACTTTATTTTGAGGAAGTTCAGCATTATTCCAGAGTTTAGTAATATCTTGTGTTATTGTATTCTAATGTTGTATTAAGCCCTCCATCCTCAGGATGTATATTTTGGTATATTCCTAACTGTCAGTCCCCGACGATTTTAACTATATTAGAAGAGTTTCCTAGAAGTGAAGGTGCCAGTCATGGCTACAGTACAGTTAACCTTAAAAATCGAAAAGTATCTCCTAACATTAAGTGTTGTATGAAGACAGCAAGAATAAAGCAAAGATGACTTTGTTGACTTGAATCTGTTAGGAGAAGGTTCTTTGTTATGACATGTGTGCTAATTTATTGTGATGCTTTTTCCCACACAGCTGCAGGCGGAGCACCCGTATTGCTACGTCAACCCAGTGGCGCTCCACGAGGCTCCTCCCTCCTCTGCCGTCACGTCCCTACCCGGCCACGCCTCCCTCACGCAACACCCTTCACACGTGCACCACCCCTCCCTCACACAGCAGCCAACACGTACACACCACACCTCCCGTACACAGCAACCCACACGTGTACGCCATTCATCCCGTACACAACAGTCGTCACACACACAGCAACTCTCCCTCTCACAACCCTTATGCACTGACAACTCTTCACGCACAAAGCAGTCTCCTTGTTCCCGATATTCCCCTCGCACCCATTCACCTGTCCACACCCACGCGCCAGTCCACCATTCTGTCTCACCCAAGGCGCCAGGTCCTGTCCGTCGTCATCTCAAGTCCAGCAACCAGCATGATGTTCAGCCCAAAAATTCGTCTTCCAGCTCCAATCACTGTTTGCGAAGCCTCACCTCGTCCTCCAGTCTCGTCCACAAACACTCAGAGAAGCCTTTGGCGAATGGACGAGTCGATATTGGACGAGAAAACCATAATTTTTCTGCCTTGAACTCCGAGGTGGGACTAATGATCAAGGAGGACGTCGTGAGATACACCAACAGTGAGTTCAGGAGTCCCCTTGTGGAGTCGTTTGCTGCTAAACTCGAGGCTGACTTGAGGAAGCTAGAGTATGACCGTCAGAGAGCCGAGGGTGAGCTGGTGCGAATGCGTGGCCAAGGCGCTGATGATGATGATGATGATGATGATGAAGCTACGACTAAGGAACTGTATCGAGGTGATAGAGAGGTGGATGTCTTCAGGAATGGCAACTTGGAGACTACCTTTGGCTGTGTGGACTTCGAGGGTGAAGTGCAGTCCGAGTGTGAGGTGTGGGAGGCGACTGAGCTGGAGGACGCTTTTGAATGTTACAATATGGCCGCCTTCTACTCCTATGGCGGCACATTTACGGTGGGTCCTCGTGCCATCTGCCACTTACTCACTAACCACATTCGTCTCTTCCTTTGAGGTCCGTATTCTCGTTGGCTAAGCGATTTACTCTGCGTGTCACATTACAGTATAGCTGTCTTTGGTACTTGTATTGTTGTAATATCGATACAGATTGCTTTAATAACATACAAAAATTATCATCGCACCAGATACACGAATTATATTCTGAAATAACATGCTATAACGACTCCTGAGCCGACCAGAACACGGTTTTGAGCATGACTGAAGTAAAAGTACCTCCCTCACTTTCGCTCTTCCATATTTTATTGTTTTTATCTTGAGCTATTTACTACCTTCTGAGTTTTTCCTCTACTTTTTCTCCCTGTTGCATCTCTTCGGTGTACATTTTCTTCTAACTCCAATGTTTCTCATAGAAATAAAGGAGGAGTTTTTGTAGGCAGGACAAGTGTAACATCAGTCAGGCCGTTGTAGCCAGCACAGTGATGAACAAATACAGTTACGATGAAATCCCAGACGTAGCATCAAAGAGCAACACCCGCGCCTTACAATGGGTTTAAGGCCCAACCTTTGACCCTTCCCTCTGCTCTTGACTCCTGACTATCTGTTCGTACAAGAGTTTAAGTTGACCTTGCCCTGTGACCCTGACCTGTGACCAGTCATTCTGGATATAAAATGAGCTAATTCTTGGCTAACCTTAAACTCTTCCACCAAGTCTGGTCGAAACTGAATAAAAACGTTGACCTTGCCCTGTGACATTTACCTTTAACCAATATTTCTCTGAACTGAATCACTTCATCCTTTCTTGTCTCAACCCGTCCACCAAGTTCAGTCAAAATCAGAAAAAAAAAAAAAAACTTTGAACTGCTGTTGCCTTTGACCCATGACCTTGGGGTGGGGGGTAATTTTAATCACTTGGTACTCTGACGGGCGTCAATCATTTATGCCAAACTGGTGCAATTCCAGCCAAGATTATTCCATAATCATGACAGCAGACATACTGACAGACGCACCAAAAACCTCGAATTTTCCAGCACGGCAACTAATAGTTATTATTACATGAAGTGCAAGTAAGGGAGAGGACAAAATCATCCCTTTGCAAATGTTCTTCCTGCAGAAACGTGAAAGGATCTTAACTGTTAGTAAACCTGGATCATAAAACCACACTCAGCCTTCACTATCTTATACACTCTGCTTCAGTATAAACCTGCAGATATTACGCACTTCATATCGGCAACATTATAGTGACTGCCTTTCTCTCTTCTGATGCCATATACCAGGGAAGTAATCGTGAACGTTAACAGATTATTGGTGTATATTTATCTTATTTCATACCAGCCACTTACCCCGGTATATTACTGCATGAGAGACGTATAGTAAATGGCAAAATGTTAATGTGACACCTTGCCTTGAAATCGGATCCTTTATTGCATCTTGTTTCACTCACCAGCATGCTTCCTTCAGCTTGGTTTCCACCTGTGCTTTACTCTATCTTTCATCTTCCTACAGTACCACTAATGATGATGATGATGATGATGATGGTCATCATCATCATCATCATCATCATCAGCCTGAGTCCAAGGTCTAGTGAGATAGTGCCTGCGTCAGTCCACTGCAGGAGGAAGGCCTCTCTTATCGTTATCAGCACCCCTGACACATTGCTTGTTAGTCTATTGTATTCACTCCTAGGAAATCTCCAAATTTCATCTTTCCATCTTTTTTTTCTGCCTCTTCCTCACTCTCTCACTGAGTTGCCGCTCACTCAATCTGGCTGACCTGTTATCTGTTCCATGAATGACATGACCTGCCCACATCTACTTATGCTTCCTTATTGTAGGGATAATATCCTCTACTTTTGTCTGTTCCCTTACCCAGGAAGCTGTCTTTGTTACTCCATGTGACACCTATCATTATTCTTTCCCTTACTGCAAGAGCACCATTAAGTTTACGTTTTGAGGATCGTGTTAAACTCCAGGCTTCCCAATCCATTACTTACAATAGGAAGGGCATACTGTTTTTTTTTTTTTTTTTTTCATCTTTTGACATAGAGGCAGTCGTTTGTCCGTTCTGTAGTTACTTGATATATCAAAAGTTTTCCTTGCGATTCCTAGTTGTCGTTTGTTTTTGTAGTCAAGATGTGAAACTTTATGAAATGCGTGCCACAGTTGTGTGTGTGTGTGTGTGTGTGTATATATATATATATATATATATATATATATATATATATATATATATATATATATATATATATATATATATACATATATATATATATATATATATATATATATATATATATATATATATATATATATATATATATATATATATATATATATATATATATATATATTTTACACATTTCAGTTCCGCATCTCCTGTTTTACTGGAAGAGACCAAATATGTAAAACGGAACTTTCGTCTTTTTTGTAGTCTTTTAAAATCTATTCTCAGACACCCCTGCTCAGATCAACTATCATTTTCTTCTTGCTCTTCCCCTAAATCGTAGTAAAGATTGTCTCGTCAGCAGATCTAAGAACTCTTAATCAGTTACCGCTGAGGCCATCTCCCTGGCCATTGTAATCTAAGTGTCTGTCAGCGTCCTCTGTCATGACCTGAATAACATAACTTGGTCGAGATTGTGTTTTGTCTCTTTGTGATATTTTTAAAATATTCTTTTGGAGTTGTCTGATAACAGTGATGTCTTTTTAAGTATCTTCTGGTGCATTAACGCAAGTTTCTTTCCCTAGAAATGCTCTTATCACTGCAGCTGTTTGAACTGGGTCAAACGCTTTCTCAGAACCAATAACTGCCGTGCACAAAGGTTTTGTTTAGTCTGAAGTTTCCTCAGTTACTTCGTAGTACCTCTGTATTAGATTAAACTTCGGATAACAGGGCCGTAATTTCTGGGGAGGGCTAGGGGGCATAGTCCCCCCAGTGTTTTCTGAATATTAATTTGTCAAAACTTCAGCTAAGATTGATGGCTTATAAGGCTGAACTTGAAAATAGAAAGGAAGAAAAACTTTGGGTAGTTTTGTTGAAAATTCAAACAAATCTACGTGTGCTTGATTGAATATTTCTAAAGTTGATCCAAACTGATCATAAACTAAATTGCAGTTGTACTTAGATGTTGATTATTTTATAATTTCGAAAAGAATAAAGTCAGGGCGGTATATTTCAACCTGAATCCTACCTCAGGCGTGGTAAGGGTGCAACAGAGTGCAACAAAAATATAAAATGGCCAAATTATTAAACTGAGTCACAGTTTGAGTTGAAAGTTCAGACTGGCAAAAAGTGAAGCCTTTTATTTAAACACCCACCTTCATCATTAAACATACATGCCTCATTAAACATCAGCTTTTAGGTAGAATCAAACTGAAAAATATCGGATGGTCTGCAAACTTAAGCATTTCAATTTAATTTCAAGTTTGTAGTACGGAGTTATAGACATTTGGTCTAGCCCTCACAAAATTATGTTGAAACTTACAGGCCTGAATAACCTCACATATTTCTTATTTCACGCCAAGAACGTGAAAAATCTTCATTATGTCTTTCCCTAAAGTCTAACATGTTTTAACTAAATCTAAACAAATACTCAAGTAATTCCGTACACAAAGAATTAGTAAAGAAAAACGAATAAATATTGATTCTGGTGGGAAACTTGTCATTAGCCTTTAAAGGAAAGGAAACCACACCAGAGCTAAACGAAATTTGTCTGGGAGTAGCAAAAGTAAAATATCTTAAAGTTCTCACATCTTGGAATGATTAATAATGACAGCAAAAAATATAAAGCATATTTACTACTGTGCAGGAATATAAATCGTTCATCTCCGATAGTTCACACCATCAGTGGGATTTTAACGGCGGTTCTGTGCTTGGGTCGCTTCCCCTTTTTGCAGTCTGTCCACATCTTCAACCCCCCTTCCCAACATTACTGCCACCATCTGACATTTCCTTTTTTTTTGTCTCAGTTAATGCCGTTGTCTTTGTTGTTGTGATCCAAGGCTCATCTGGACGTGAACCCAATGAAATGCAAGTTGAAGCTTCCCATTCTCCTTTTAGGGGTACTGGAAGGTAGTTGAGGGACGTTTAGCTTACTGGGCACTGGAGTTGTTCTGTTTGGTGTCACACCCTGAAAACGTCGATATCCCACAGCTACTCATTTAAAACTGAAAGTAAAGGATTCTGCGTGAGTCGTTATCGTTCATTTCGTAACTCAAATTCATATAACAACTCGGTAGGACACAAAACAATTTGCATGAATTTTGAAACTGATTCTTGCTGTAAATTTTTGAAAGCAAGGCCGGGTGTCAGATACGACAATGCAGATCCTCACGATAGAGTGGAAAAAGCATCCTTATAGATACCCTTGATTCTGAATCACACACACACACACACACACACACACACACACACACACACACACACACACACACTGACATATAAACAAACACAAGAGTATTCATAAACACACAACATGTGCCATAAACACCATCACAGTCGTAAACCTCACCACATGGTAAGCGTCAGACACGTGAAAGTATTGTCATGAACTCCACCAGATAGTCATAAACAGCAGTACACGGCCATGACCATAAACTCCATCATATGGTTATATAACAGCAGCACATGGTCATATAACACCACCACATGGTCATAAAACACCACCACATGGTCATATAACACCACTACATGGTCATAAAACTCCACCACACGGTCATAAAACACCACTACATAGTAAAAAAAAAAAGCACATCATAATAAAACACCACCACATGCTCATAAAACATCACATGGTCATAAAACACCACCACACGGTCATAAAACACCACCACATGGTCATAAAACACCGCCACATGATCCTGGTGGCTAAAACGACATGGTCATGAAACACTTTCAGATGGTCCTAAACACCACCAACTGGTCATAAAACAGTACCTCATGCAGTCACTATAGCACACATCTTCGAAATCTTCTGAATTACAATTTCTTGTCACGAAACGCACCAAATCACACTCTTAACTTACACAGGTACCAGTAGTTAATATTGTTTTGCTTTACATTATCATATATAACTTGGTGAAAGAAACAAGTATGTGACTGCCAGAGACGGGAAACTCATCTGCAGACGTGACGAGCGACGGGCACTTGTAGGTTTTGGAATTGTAGTGTCAGTGAGAGGACAGATTAATGCACTGACTGGGAATGGAAGTCGAGTTTTTGATTATCAGCCTTTGATAACCAGGATGTGATTCATCCTTCGATTTGAGCAGAGACAGAATTTTAGTCATTGGAAATAGTTGTCTCTCTCTCTCTCTCTCTCTCTCTCTCTCTCTTGCTCAGGCCGTTTTCTTTTCCTCTGAGCCCTTGCCTTCCCTCTCGAACGACCTCGATCGACTGTTTGACTGACCCAAACCTGGTAGATGGACTTTAATATTAGTAAATGCAAAGTGCTAAACATTGGAAACAGAAATGAAAATGCCAGTTACACCAAGAACAGTATTCTACTTGATAATGTCAGTCGTGAAAAAGACTTAGGAATTATAATAACAAATGATCTTAAACCGAGTAAACAGTGTACGGAGGTTGTTAAGAAAGCCAAGAAATTAATCGGATTCATTGGTAGAGTGTTCGAATATAAATCAGATAATATCATCCTCACCTTATATATTTCTCTAGTTCTCCCACACTTGGAGTATTGTGTCCAGTTCTGGTCGCCTTATTATAAAGAAGAAAATTATTGAGAAACTTGAAAGATACAACGAAGGGTGACCAAAATGGTACCTAGATTGAGAAACAGACACTACGAGGAGCGTTTAAAAGCCCTGAATCTCTTTACCCTAACTAAACGCAGATTACGAGGAGATTTAATTCAAGTATTTAAAATATTCAAAAGACACGATAACATGGCTGTCGATAAATGCTCCGCAGTTGATCATTCGAATTATACTAGAGGCAATGGGCATGAAGCTAAACATTTATTCTTTAACGGAGTTGTAAATATATGAAACAAATTGCCCCCCAGTGTAGTAAACTGTGATAGAGTACTAACCTTTATAGGTCGTTTGGATAAGTATGTCTTCTAACCCCCAGATTAATATATCTACTCCTGAATAAAACACTTCCGTGTATTTTTTTTTCCAGATCCCGGAGGATGTAACACGCAGAACAACATTGATAAATACTGTTTACTTCCTTTTCAGGCATACTGTATAGTTTAAATTAAAATTTCCTTTTCCTCTTTAATATGAAATTTCCATGACAGTTTATCTATGATGCATGGGGATCCTTCTCACTGTTTCCTGCCGGCTTCGACTGTAGGGTTTGGTGGGTGGGGGGGGGGAGCCTTCCTGCTTTTCTATCTTTGTCCTCAACTGGTAAAATAGTTTTGTTAGTTACAACCTTCCCTATACCAAGCAGCCAAGAAAGGACCAACAGGTTTGTTGCTGTTTGCTTTCCTTTGTACTCCCACCCCCTTGATAATGCTCGCGCTTCCTCAGAGGTGTGCTCCCAGAATGAGATTCATTGGATTAAATGGTGAGAAAATGACTCTTAGATGAAACATTCATAGCAACCTAACCCACCATGCGTGGGCAGTATTGTACAGATATGGAACAATTACAAACATATAAGTTTGTAACTTAAAGGAATGCGCTCAGTCAACAATCCTCCAGACCACGAATCCCAACCGTTTTTCAGTTTTAGGTGCAACCAGTTTGGAGTAATTTGGAGTTAAATCCCACCTCTATCCCCTCTCCTTCCTTTCTTCCGACTTGCTGCAAACCTCACAACATTTTGGGTTATTTCCTTGTCTGTTGAATCTCAACCTTTTCCATATTCTTATCACTTCTCTTAGCCCCTTCATAAAGGCAGACATTTCAGCTATTTTATTTTAACACCTTCAGACTTACTGATGCAACTTAGTAGTGATCTCTTGTTCTCTAAGGGTTAATGACACCAGCTTAACGTAGTTATGTTGACTGCTCTTCAAAGCTCTAACATCATATAGTGTTTCTTAGGATTATTGGGAGTTTATATGTTCTTGGGTAAAAGAGCCAGACTGAGACAATTCTCCGTCACACATACCATTTCTTATAAATTAGCATTATTTCCATAATCTATACTGCTGTAACCATTTACTACCTCCCTATCTCCCACACTGCGTCTCTCATTCGGATAAATTACTTTCAGACTACCGACAAGTTTTCATCGAAGTCACGAGGAGAAAAATATGAAGAGGTGTTTCCAGTTACCTTCCACAACAACAACACTATCAAAGTCTTCAAGCCAGCTGCCGAGAGTGACAGTCCTCTATTGGTGACCTCCAAGGACCAGGGTACCATAGAAAACGAGTGTAAAATCGTAACAACCAAAGAAAATGACTCGGTATCGCAGGAGGAACTTAAATTGTTCATAAACTTTTGCATTGATATTGACAGTGCTGATGCATTGGGTATCCCTTGCCATGCAGACAGAAAAATATACAAAGTGCGTGACCGATTCATTCATTTTGGTAGTAAAAGCTTTAATAAGATGCTAATATACAATCTAGTCAAATCTGTAATGTCCGAGAGCAGAAGGCATTACTCCCATTCCCTACCGTCGAGTGAAAAATACCTATCCCGTATAGTACAAAGCCGAGTTATAGCCGTTTTGCAAGAAAAAAAGGACACAGGGCGTCTGAATCAGTCCGGACTACAAGTGTTTCGCAATAGTTCCCTCCTCAGTGCCACAGAGAACGAGTCTTACCAAAATCAGATTCAGGCCCGAAGGCTCGTGGACAGTGTAGTGGCCGCGGAGGTGAGAGCTGAAGACAAACAGTGGCATGATTTTAGCCGTGAGGAGGATGAGCTGAAAGAGGCTATAGCTACTGAAATATTTGATGATCTCATATGTGACACTACCGATTTCTTGACTCTGATCTTGACACGAAAGATGACAAAATAGGCTGTGCCCTATTAGCATCATCCTGTAGGAATACTGAAATGAGCAAACAAACCTGCTTTATATCGCAGTCAAATGATGTTTTCTGAAACTGTTTATGTGATTGTAATCCAGTAATGTAAAGTACTTTATACAGAAAGTAACTTATTTATGTTAAATATGCAAGTAAAGAAGCAGATTACTGTAATATACTGTACATGTACAATCAAGGATGCATTGAGATGCAAAGTAAATTGTATATTTGTGAAGACATTAATATAGACACATTATTAGAACGTTAATTCTGACTGTTTCTGTCTCCGTCATGTCCCATGGCATCCACTTAACAAATCTACAATAAGATGGAGGGAGGTAATTGGCAGAAAGTAAGCAAAGGAGAGGAAAATAATAAACTAAAGCTTACTAAAAGGTGAGGTAGAGGTAATTTTTTCTTCAGGGTTGACCATACTTTTCCAGTGCATTTCTTACGTGAAAAGTTGCATGACCAGTGTATCAACGGTGTCAGGGAAATCAAAACAGATACTAACAGCACGCACTTCAGTTTGAAATTTGCTTAACAGGGGTCCCCAAACTGGCAATCATGGCCTCTTAGGGGGCCATGGCGCATTTTTCGGGGGCCATGGGTTAATTTCGGCATCTGGAGTCTCTAGCAACAGAATTTCATAAGGACAATACTGAGGCTAGATCAATGAGGTGATGAGAGAAGTAAAAACACGAGTAATGGAGAGCGGGATGGCGTTGGTAATGAATGGTGATGGATGGAATATCTCAAATTTGTTGTATGCTGATGATGCAGTACTGCTTGCAAGTACCGGACAAGAATTTGGTAGGTTAGTGGAGAGTTTTGCTGATGTCTGTGAGCGTCGTGCCTTGAGAGTAAATGTAGAAAAGAGTAAAGTGATGGTTATTGAGAGAGAAGGTGACTCTCAGTGCGATGTTACAGTGAATGGAGTGAGACTGGAATTGGTGAGAGAGTTCAAATACCTGGGTACAGTGATAGAAAAGAGAGAAAAATGTGCAAAAGAAGTTGAAAGTAGAGTGACACAAGGAAGAAAAGTAGTTGGTGCAATGAAGGCCTTGATAAGAAACAGAGGCTTGAATGTTGCAGCTGCACGAGGCTTACATGAAGGAGTGTTAGTGCCAACTTTACCATAATGGATGTGAGACTATGGTGTGGCATGAAAATGAAAAGTCAAGAGTAAGAGCAGTGGAGATGGGACTGCTGAGGAATGTATGTGGAGCACAGAGGGTGGATAGGATACGAAATAATATGAATCGTGAAAGATGTGGAGTGAGGAAGTCTGTGGACACCAGAATCGAAGAGTGTACTGAGATGATATGGTCATGTGGAGAGAATGGATAACAACTGAGTGGTGAAAAAAGTATATCTGAGCGAATTTGAAGGAGGGAGGAGGCGAGGTAGGCCAAGGAGAAGGTGGAGAGATATGGTGGATGAGTGTGTGAGGAGGAATGGTTTGGAAATCGGTGAGGCTAGGGAACTGACAATAGATCGAGCTGACTGGATGAGTGTTGTGAGAAGAAGTGCATGATCAGGGATTTGGCACCCCTTTTTAAAGTGGCAGCGTCTGGATAGACTCAGTCGGATACGTTTATGTGAAGCTACAGAACATGGTGAATGTTTTTGGTGTATCCGATAGACCCAGGATTCCTGGGGCTTGAATGATGATTGAATGGAAGCGTGGCCCACTGGAATGGGCAAATTTGGGCTGTCTGGACATTGCTACTCCTCACCCTGCCCTAGGGTGGGAAAGGAGGTTCGGATGATGATGATGATGATGATGATGATGATTATGACTTACTTACTTTCTTATTAATTAATCGCCATTATTTTTAAAGGAATATTACCACTCAGTGCAAGCCCCACCATCCAGGCCCATAGCCAGACTTTTCGGAGGTGAGGGGGTCGTGTTCTGCTGGATCTGGTCTTGCACAACAGCCGGCGGGTGAAAGGTCTGCTGCATGCTTGCTATGGGGGTCTGGGTGTATGCATATGCGACGTTGAGAAGCAGCACGAAACTTCTGGACAACGAAGAGTGACCCTTTTCGCACTGATTTAAAAAAAGGGAACGTGAAAAATGAACCTTTAGGCAGTTCGAGAGTTGTCCGACCCTCTGGACTCCCCTACCCCCTGGCTACGGGCCTGCCGCCCTGGGGAAGGTTGTCGCTGAGGGCCAGGCAGGAAGGGTACATGAGTGTACATGCATATATTATGTACAGTCGCCAAACTTTCCACCTGGGCCACCCCGCCACGAGAGGTGGGTAAGGGGTGCTGGCAACAGTGTAGGTTATCTGTTTGTTCGTGTGTACATGCTTGATGAAAGTTCGGATCATCACCTCTCGTTTTCCTTAGTGAACCTCAGTCAAAGTTCATCCCAGTAATCAGTCGACAATTTTTAGGCGATAGAATTTCAAAGGAGCTTCTTGAAAGTGTTGGATAATGCAAGTATTGAAAACAATAAGTAAACTAATTCAAAAGACCGCATCTTTACATATATTATATATTTAAAAACGTATTCTTTTTCATTATTACATGATAAACCCATGGCTAAAAAATGTCTACTGCATATTGGGGGGGAAGAACCGTCGTGTGACCGGCCCTTATGGTTGAAAAGTAGATATCTGTGTCTGACTGTTCGTTTTGCATTTAGCCAGTCCTGGGCCGATCTCGATTAAACCTATTGAAATACCATTCTTGATCCGAGAGATGATTAGACAAGTTAGGTCATTAATCGTTACAGGATTACTCATTGGGAGGATATTAATTTAAACTAAGTAGGAGAGTTAGGAGCTGTAGATGTCGGAGGTTGAAACTCGTTCGTTGAGGCAGAATACTGCCTCGAGTCAGCTAGTCATGAGTCAACCTTTCGTTAACAATAGAAAACCTAAGCATCTCATCACTTAATCATTACGTGGATCTCTGTGCTTGCAGTGCAAACACGGCAATTGTTTTAATAGTTGATATATATTAAATATTTGAAACAGTACTGTGGGTGACGTGGTAGTTAACGCTTCTGCCAGGCGATCCGTGTGACGTGGTTCCACCCCCGTCAGGAAAGATGGGTTTCTCCTATTAAACACCAAACCCTTGTGTTATGACCTAGGTCTTGGTAGCAGCCAGTCAACAACCAACATCACATATCCTCGCACTCCGGACCTCGGTGACGGGGGCTAAAGCGAGGTTCGCGGGATAAAAAAAAAAAAAAAAAAAAGTGTTCCAGCCTGTAATGATAATTTCATGTTCGTTATGTTGCATTTACCAATCACATAAGTAATATCACAGGCAATGGTGATATAAATGTCCAAACAATTCATGAATCAATAAAATTGAGCTTAAAATGACTGGAAGCTTTTACATACTGTGGTGAAGAGATGGTGTCTTCATCTTGCTATAATGTGAGATAATGTTGTTCGGTGAATAATCGATGAGCGTGTAAATGTGTGACCGCACACATAAGCGGCACCGCTCACAATCAGTTTTCCTTTCAATGTGTAATTCAGTCATACGTTAGACGAATGGACTATAAAGATGTGCTGTAATGATCATAGTCATATGAAAAATGGTACGGTAAATCATTATCATAGCTGATATAATAACCACATTCGACAAAAGTATGCATAAATTCTCTGCCTGCTGAGGTGACAGTATTTTAATCTCCTACCTCTTCGTGGTGCACCACAGAACACATGAAAACATCTGCCTGAAGTACTACCAACGAGGAAATAAGCAACCGTTAACAGTGTCTGAACATCATCCTAATGTTTATTGGTCAGTGTCATTCATGATGTGAATATGGCAGGCAATCTTACTTGTAACTGTATGTAGATGTTAGGTAAATGCATTCATCTTCAACCTATACTGATAATGGTATCAAGTGATAACCCTATGAAATGGAATTACTGATATAATGAGAGAGTGTGAGAGAAAGGCTTGGAGTGATTCCAGTATTTAGTGCATTAACATGTTATTGTAACAATGTAAAAACAACATAGAAAATAACATGTTTAGTATTGTTAAAAAATGTAAATATTTGGTAGATTGCCAATGGATCTCAAAAACTAGTTCGGCAGTTATTGTCACTGGCGGTATGAATAACGTAACCCCCTCCCCTCAACGTCCTGCACCTGCCCTGGACTTCACTATGCCAAGCTCCCCCCTTAAGCAGCTCTCCCACCGGCTCGACCAGTTGCAGGAAACCGGTCGCATGGAATTGTTGCATGTCACAGGTTGCACGGACCAAGGCCAAATATGTATAGTATAATATATATTATTGTATTATAAATAAAAGTTTATATTTATATAAGAATATTATTTATATTACTTTATTATAAAATTTATATAGTCATATATCTTTGGCCTTGGTCAGCGCGACCTGTGGCACACAACAATTTTCCATGCGACCAGTTTCATGCAACTGGCTGAGCCGATGGGAGAGCCGCCTTACTCCTGAGACATTTTTCTCACCACCTAACTCCGTACCCAGCCATCTAAGGGATGAACTCTGACTCTGACAGAGGTTCACTATGGACGAAGAGAGTTGATGATCCGAACTTTCGTCGAGCATGTACACACGAACAAACATATACACTGTTGCCAGCACCCGTTACCCACCTCTCGCGGCTAGGTGGCACAGGTGGAAAGTTTGGCGACTGTACATACGGGGCCGTTATTATAATGCTGACTAGTTACAAACACAGTAAGGACACACCACTTGACATAAAAAAGGTTGACAAACACAGCAGTAAAATATGCAAATTACATTGATCCTTATGTAAAGGCATGTTAGAAAAAATGCATTATGTACCCGTGTATGTACTCTGTCTGTCTGTCTGTTTGTCTGTCTGTCTGTCTGTCTGTCTCTCTCTCTATGTATATATAGATAGATAGATAGAAAGAAAGATAGATATAGATATATTCCGTTAGGAAAAGGTAAAGGTACTGGTAGGGCCACACGCCATGAGGCTTTTGGTCGATGTGCTCATATCCATAACCTAGGCCTTTTAGCCTGTGGTGGGGTTTTCACCCAATATCATGGGGTACAAAGCCACTGTATCACACAGGTTACCACAGTCCCCCCCCCCCAGGTATTATCCTAAGTGCTCATTTTACCCACCAACCCATTAAGGGTGGATGGACACCTGAGATTGGTGAGGCCCGCTGCTGGCACAGGATTCCAACCCCGGCGCTAATACGGTAGCTTTTCAGCCATGGTTTTCAGTCAGCAACGCTAACCGTTCAGCCACAGCTGTGGTTTTCCGGGAGAAAAAGAGAGTAACCTGAGGAACTGAAATGGGTAAGAAAAAAACATGGATATCAACACAGATCCAGATCTCAACGAAAAGAGACTGACAAATGCTGATGGTGTTGTGGTTAAATTATATGGGAGAGTATTTATTAACCGCTTACCAAGAGCAGCAGCAACCGTAGGGGCGCCCTACAAATGAGCGGCGGAACAGTAATGAGAGTAGTATAAAAGAGCGACAAAATATACTATTAAAAGAGCGGACGACCTGACTGCCTCATTATCCCCCCCATCTCCCTACCTGTCACCAATCCAGCCAAACTTACAAAGCCGAAACAAACTCCGAAACAAACAAAGCCAGTCAAACTCGTCTGTTACTTCCATACAACCTGTCATTGTGTCTGGTAATTCCACACAGTAAAGTCGTGCCAACATGGAGTTCACCGTTACGGAAACTAACAAGGGAAAAAAGTGTATAATTTATGAAGGCTACAAGTTTAGAGTCAACACAACATTAAGTGATGGAAGTTTTTCGTGGCGGTGTACAAATGGGAAGTGTAAAGCACGAGTGAAAACAGACTGTGAAATAGATAGCATTGTCCCAGTGCAGTTGCAACACAATCATGAAAAAGATGAGAGAAAACTTGAACGACAGCAATTACGTACAACAGTGAAAAGAAAAGCAAGTGATGACATGACAGCAAGGCCGGCAAAAATAATTAGGACAGAACTTTGTAAAGTTACGGAAAACAATCTGCAATCTGGTGATCTGAAATGTCTGGCACAATCAATATACCGTGAAAGAATAAAACAATATCCTGTTTTGCCTAAAAATCATGAGGAAGTCTATCAAGCTCTCGAGTCCATGAATACCACCACCAGCAAAGGCGAAGAGTTTGTGTTGGAAAATAACCCAGACGCTCAATTGATGTAAAACATGGTCGCTCTTTTAATAGTAAATCTGTCGCTCTTTCGAGAAAATTTTGTCGCTCTTTTAACATATAGATTCGCTCTTTTGTAAAACTCCGAACCGTAGGCTACCTCCGTAACGGTAGAGATATGCCAACACTTCCTAAGTTAACTCCTTTCCTACCGACACACACACACACCCACCCACACACACCCACCCACCCACACCCACCCACCCACCCACACACACACACACACACACACACACACACACACACACACACATATTTCTCTCTCTCTCTCTCTCACTCACACACACACACACACACACACACACACACACACACACACACACACACAGCCCTGGTATTAAAGGTTAACTGGCCTGGCTCCAGTGTGGGTTACATAAAACACACACACACACACACACACACACACCTAGTTCTCTCTCTCTCTCTCTCTCTCTCACTCTCACACACACACACACACACACACACACACACACACACACACAGCCCTGGTATTAAAGGTTAACTGGCCTGGCTCCAGTGTGGGTTACATAAAACACACACACACACACACACACACACACATACACAGCCCTGGTATTAAAGGTTAACTGGCCTGGCTCCAGTATGGGTTACACACACACACACACACACACACACACACAGGTATAGGCGAGGATGACACTTGCCAGCTCTTATAGTAGCTTGTATGAACACTGGGGAGTACGTCATGCTGGCCTGGCGTGGGTCTTACACACTGTTCCCCCCATCACAAGCGTAGGGCCCCGAGGCTAGGCTACGCGGGTCAAACACTAGGGGAACGAATAATCAACCGTTCGTCCCGGTGTAACATTGGGAAATAGACCCCAACCATTTCTGAATTTATCAGTAGGTGTATCGGAACTAGAAAAAAAATCATAAATTCTTTTCCTTTTTTTTTAATCAACTCGCTTAAAGGCAGCCCTCGGCGGCCTCTGCCCGAAGTCAAGTCACTGCCTAACTCGGGAACCGGTGGCCCGATTGGACTGGATTTTTTTTTTTTCTTCAAGTTAGGGCATTTTAACGGTACCTTACTCTAACAAAAAACGCTATATGCGCCGGTTTTTGCTGTGTAACGGTAACAAACAAACAGAAAACGGATCATTATAATATAGATAGATTGCTTCATGATTAACTCTTTCATCATCACTAACCCCGTAGGAATCTTTTTATGTCTACCGCCAGACGATATTATATTGACTCACGCTGTCTGACGATGTACTACAGTATGGAAATCACCATCGCGCCTAAAAGACTCTACTACTGCAGCACCAGGACTGCGGTTGCATACAGTTCTTGCGGTCTCCATGGGATTATTTTGAGTGGAGTGGAGACGTTTTAAACTAAAATATGGTCTGTTGATAGAAACTAACACTACAAATGTCGTCGTCCTCCTGTGAGAGTTCATACCTGCCTTCATTAGTATGGCTGCCTCAGGTACTGTTTCACTTGGCACCTCTGCTCTGGTCTTTCAAGGTTTGTGAGGCACATAACGAAGCCATACCTCGTCAGCTTACATCATGACGGTACTGCCGAGGTTTTGTTCTGCTGGTTTGTTCCCCACTACTGAGGATTTGTTCTGCTGGTTTATTCCCCACTGCCGAGGATTTGTTCTGCTGGTTTGTTCCCCACTGCTGAGGATTTATTCTGCTGGTTTATTCCCCACTGCCGAGGATTTGTTCTGCTGGTTTGTTCCCCACTGCCGAGGATTTATTCTGCTGGTTTATTCCCCACTGCTGAGGATTTATTCTGCTGGTTTGTTCCCCACTGCTGAGGATTTGTTCTGCTGGTTTGTCTTTCTTCACTGTTGATAATTTGTTTTGCTATAGGCTGTCCACTCTTAAATCGACAGAGACATTCCTCATATTGCATTTTACCTCACACAGCTCACTGGCAGAATCAGACACTATTGTACTACGGCTCTACATCCTTTCCACCGCACTTCTTCGTGACTGGAGCCCCGTTCTAGTATGAACATCTCACAGGTCATCCTTCAAAACAGAGAGAGGATGATTTTAGTCCAGAGAATGGTTCTGCTTCCCCACTGCTGAAGACTGGGTCGGCTGGTTTCTTTCTCTTCACTGTGGAGGATTTGTTCTACTGATCTGTTCTTCACTGCACAGGATTTATCTACTGGTCTGTTTGTCCCCAGTGATGATTATATAATTTTTTTCATTACTGAGAACTTAGTTTGCTGATTTACTTGTTCTTCTCCGCTGATGAGGATTTGTTCAGATTGTTTGTTCTTCTCCAGTTAGTAGTGTCTTGTCTTTTCACGGCAGTACTGCTGGGGATCTGTTTAACCAATCTGTTCACTCTGACAATTAATAACCACTGAATAAAATCATTTATACTATTAATACGTTGATGCCAGTTCCAAGTGATATTGTTCAACCTGGGAAAAGTCTTTATCATTGAAAGGATTAATGAAGACCGTTCAACCTTTCCATCTAACAATGTCTCCCCAACCTAAATATAAGGGCCTGACTGAAGCAAGAATAATTACGGAAGCACGTAATGAAGTGCTTAAATCTTGGGCCGCCGTATGTTTCGTGAACAGAATGAAACCGTTTGACATTAGCCTGATAAGCCATATAATTCTTAATTCTCCAGTAAAACGTTAATTGTGATAGTTTTTTAAGAATTCGTGGCCAAGGTTTGTCGTGAGCATAGTAAAATCGCTGGACCTTAACAGAATTATAATGATAACCAGGTAATTATCAGCTAAAGGGTGAACTGCTTTACGATCACGTAAGCAGAGATTCGGTCCACCATTGGTTTTATTTATTCATTTATTTATTTTTATCTCGTGATGATAAAACCATAGAAGTGCACTACCAATTGTTCCTTAGTAGCAAACGCTGCAGCTGTCTGTCTCAGTGTAATACTTGAAGCCCTTCATCCTGACGACGAAATGAAGCCTATATTATTTTTCCTGCTGGCAGACAAATATTCGTTACAACTTCGAACTTAAATATCTAGAATTTAAAAGTCTTCATAATTTTCATTTCCACCTCTATATGTGTATGTCTATATCTATCTATCTTTATTAGTCTATCTATCTATCTCTAACTACCTACTTACCTAGCTATTTTACATCAAACTTGACTGTTGTGGAACAGTGCCCCTCACAGGAAACACTCTTGGTCTTGGGGGACTTTTATGCAGTTACTGGCACAGACAGTGAGGGTTTCCATGGTCTGGAACCAGGAATTCCAATAGTTCTTACCTTCTGGATTTCGCAAAATCCAGTAAGTTAATAATTGCAAAATCCTGGTTCCAGCGGCGAAATCTCCACCGATGGGTTTGGTATCCAAAATACCGGAGGGGTTGCTAAGGAGATTGATTACATTCTTGTTAGTAGGCTACTCGTTGGAGGATCCTTCAGAACTGTAAGGCTTTCAGGAGTGCAGAGTTCTTTGGTACTGATCACAGACTTGTTATTGCTACTCTAAGGCTACAAATCAAAACTGAGAGGTTCTCAAGATGCCACCAAAAAAGGTTCCATTTGGAGAAACTCAGGGATGAGGAGTATCCATGTAATAACTGAAATGAACCTTAACAAATTAATCGTTGGTCTGACCGAGATTCGATGTCAGGACCTCGCGCTTCAAATGCACGCACATTACCACTGAGCCAAAAGGAGAATCCCCTGCTTTACCTCAGGGCAACACGGGCTATTATAGATTCCATTACATCCATGTGAGTATGTTGTGGCAGTCTCAAATCGGTTTGAAGTGCTCAATACTGTTAAGGATCCTGTTGAACGATGGGATACCTTTAAGCGTCCTACCCTGGCAGCAGCTGATGAGTGTATTGAAGACCACCCAAGATCAAGGAGGGGATTCATCTCGCAGGGTACACTGACGACGACTGAGGAGAATCGTGCTACCAGACTGGCTGGGGATCGGGAACACCACGGACTTCTGTCTCAATGGGCACGAATTTCACTAAGAAGGGACAAGGAGAGGCATGTCAGGGAAATCGCTGAGGTAGAAGGCTGTTTTCATAAAAATGACCTTCATCTCACCTACTGAGCCCTGAAGAAGCTCCATTCCAGACCCATCTCTCAGGTTTACTCTGTTTGGACGGCAGATGGACAACTGGCGTCAAGGGCAGGTGAGTATAGAGCTCGTCGGGCTGAATACTTTGAGCAGCTGTAGGCTATATGGCTGAACCTCCCAGTGGACAGCTTCTGTCAGCTAGTGTACAACAACTAACTGGTGTCCCACCAACTGACGAAGCTGTGCCTTCTCTAGATGAAATCAAGAAGGCAGTGGATACGTTGAAAAGTGGTAGAGCAGCTGGTGTTTGTGACATCCCAGTAGAATGGGGACGGAACCATGATCAGAGGGTTACATGCAGTCATAGAAGCCGTTTGGCAGACTGGTATAATTCCTCCTGACTGACAAAGGATTTGGTCACCCTTATCTGGAAAGGAAAAGGAGACAAGGGTGACTGTAGTAACTACCGCGGTATTACACTGCTCAGTGTGCCAGGCAAAGTTCTTGCTCACATCTGGGACCATTTGCTAAAGTTTCAAAGGCCTGAGCAAGCCTGTTTCACGCCCAAGAAGTCTACTCTGGACCATATCCTAGCCCCTCGAGTTCATGTGGGGACGTGTCATGAGTTTCGACAAGGTCTGCTGGTAGCCTATGTGGATCTCAAGAAGGAATTTGACTCAGTAAACTGGGAGGTACTATGGGAACTCCTGCGACTCTGTGAGATCCCCACAGGGATAATCTGATTGACTGCTGGTTTGAGTGCTGTCAAGTGTGTGTGTGTGTGGGGGGGGGGGGACATCCGACTTCTCCCGAGTAAGTTCTGGTGTAAGACAGGATGTGTCCTTGCTCCCACACTTTTCAACACAAGTATGGATTGGGTACTGGACCAGGCTGTGAGTCGAAGTCACTGTGGGGTAACAACTGGCAGTTTCAGAGTTACTGACCTTCATTTTGCTGATGACGCAGTTATCCTAGCAGAGTTGCTGGAGGCACTACTGAGTGTCCTCGAGGAATTTCACGAGAATGCAAAGCCACTGAGAGTAAATGTCTCTTGGGTCAAGACCAAGTCCAGGCATTTGGTGACTTGTTGGATGAAGCGGTTAAGTCTGTCCAAGCATGTTGTGAGGGTATGGAAGTCTTGGAGGTTTCAATTATCTTGGCAGTATGGTCCATAACAATGGTAGATCAGACAGTGAGAACTCTTGTCGTATTGGTCTGGTCTACGGTGTTATGGATTCACTCAGTTTGTATTCGGCGCTGTCGTTATTTGTGTAAAATTACGAATGTTTGCATCTACAAGGCGCTAATGCTCCTTGTCTTACTATAATTTATGGCTGAGAGACATGGACACTTAACAGTGACTTGAAGCGGCGAATTGACTCCTTTGGTACTGTTTTCGCAGGATCATGGGATATCACTGGTACAGCCGGGTGCATAATGAGTGACTGCTCTGTGAGACTGAATCGAGGCCTATTACCCACATAATACATCAACGCCAGCTCCGGCTATATGGGTATGTGGCCCGCCTTCCTGAGGCTGATCCTGCTTACAGGGTGATCTCTGGACGAGTTAACCCAGGGTGAAAGAGGCCAAGGGGAAGGCCACACAACTCATGGCTGGAGCAGGTTGATCACTCCTGGCGGGAGATACTTAAAGGTGGAGGAGTTGCTGCCTGGAGAGCTGCACAGAGGGACCCACTTAGGTGGAGTCGGAGGGCAAGTGAGGCTATGCGCCCCGCGGAGTCTGCTCCTTCTTGAACTTGATAATTTTCATATCCATCTCTGCATCTATATGTCTATATCTGTCTTCAATAGCCTTTCTATCTATTCCAACCTACCTACCTACCTACCTATCTGTTTATCTATCTATTTATAAAAGAAAACTATTTTCCTGTTGAGCATATTATTTTTTAATGTATCTGCTCGCTGTTGCTTATTACTAGTATCATTTTTTTTTCTTTGGAGTGTTTATGAAGTATATATATTTTTGAAGTCAGGAAAAAAAATTGAGCCATGAATTATTGCTAACATAATTATATTTCATAATCTTGCTATTCATTTGCTCGTTCAACACAATGAAATAATCAGCAATAAATTCCTTTGCAATCCTTCTTACCGGCTGAAAAGAATGATCATTAAGTAATGCAGTATATCAAGTGCCCAGACTGCCACTTTTACTTTCCACAACCTTGGTCTGAATGTCATAAAAAGTATTTTGTGTTGATAGTCCACGAGATAAAGCCCTCCTCTCAAAAAAGGAAAAACATATGATAACTGAGTTGCTCGGTCAGTGGGTAACGAGCAATAAAACGCTGAGAGCCCGTGAGGTAAACACCTGATAGAATAACAGATAATGATACAAGGTGACCCACATTCTGCTGTGTATTTCTCCTTACTACTTATACCTTGTTTATTCTCTCCTGAACTCCTCTTAATCCCTTCCATATGGTGTCGTTATTCTCATTTTGTTTGTGTCACCTCTTGCCATGATCAACCCAAGGCCAACTTTTCAAACAGGATGGGCTGAGTAACTATACACTTCATTAAGCCCCTCACTACCAGCACACTCTCGTAGCCTGAATAAAGCTCTTAGGTAACGACATTCTCTCTCTCTCTCTCTCTCTCTCTCTCAATAAGGGATATATTTTACATTATGAACCTCCTGGGCTGAGGGAGTTGAATCGTTCATTAATTTGTTACCATGATGTACGGTACTATAAATGATTCTTATACGCTGCTGGTACCACACACACACACACACACACACACACACACACACACACATTTCTCTCTCTCTCTCTCTCTCTCTCACACACACACACACACACACACACACACACACACACACACACACACATTTCTCTCTCTCTCTCTCTCACACACACACACACACACACACACACATTTCTCTCTCTCTCTCTCTCTCTCTCTCTCTCTCTCTCTCTCTCTCTCACTCACACACACACACACACACACACACACACAACTTCCCTGTGCGTGTGTCTTTGTGTGGCAACGCTGTGGTTTGTTCGTTGTGGGTAAATTGGGGAAGAATGTACTAAGGATCATTGCTAAAAATCTTGACATCAGCAAGTGTTAACCATATTAGTTATATTTCTCCTTGCTGTACACTTTAAACTGGTGGCCGTGTGTGTGAAGTTAGAAGGTATGGATAAGCACAATTATAAACAACTTAAAAGTCTCTAAATACGGAACACAATGCTTCGCAGGCGCCAGAGAGAGAGAGAGAGAGAGAGAGTCTATGAATGTATATACAACTACTGAATGTATGTGTCTCTGGATCTGTCTACGTGAGTTGTGAGTTTTTTTCATACTATCTGGTAATAATCCTTCATTTTCCTGCCGTCTTGCCGCTGGAGGAGCTGGTGTTTTACTTCTTTGTTCTGGCTCTGGATATAAACTAAAGTCACTAGTCCGTTCCCTGAGGTCCGAAGTCCTTCTCTCTGTCACCGACCTTCACATATCACCGTTTACCCTCCGTCCAACGCCTGTACATGTCACTACCCGCCATCTGGTTAGGAATGTCTGAATGTTGGCTGGTGTGGCGGTATTATCGGGTGTGTTACGTGGAAAAAATCAGTGAAGACTGTTTACGAAACATAGTTCGACAGACTCTTAAAACAACATCCCACTGCTACTATACCCTTCCCTCCCTGTCCACGACACCAACAACCTACTTTTCACCATTCGCCTCCTCTCTGTAAGTGTATTTGTAACTGAGAGACAGAGAGAGAGAGAGAGAGAGAGAGAGAGAGGTGCATAACGATGGCAGCACATACCTTGCCACTTGATTCCCCATTTACCTTCCCAGTGGAGGTAACTTGCCAGCTGGCGCGTTTGCTCTCTCCCTCTCTCTCTCTTTCTGTTGTCGAGTGCTTCGCTGAAGAGTGGGAAAGTAGAACGACAGAATGGGAGAGAGAGAAGAGATTAGATATTTGGATTATCTTGACAGTCTTTTCATTACTCATTCTGTTGGACATTTTCAGGGTCCTGCTCCTGTTTTCACTCTCAACTGGGACAGGATAACAGAACTACCCCCCATCATGACGGGGTTATTGTTGGAAGCAGTACCATTCTTACACCTCTACACTCACTCTCAGATAATAACTCGTCTGACGTAAGCACGAGTACGAGACGAAAGTTGGTCCGACCATGAATGTATAGTAACTCCCAATTTTCTCCTTTCAGCACTAGAATTGTCCCAGCCACCAGTGTTATTTCCAATATTCTCTTGTCCTCCATGTCATTTATCTGAGAACATAAGGAAGTGAGAATATGTCGACCCCCTGGGGGTTGGGTTTTTTTTCAAGAATACTCCGCCAGTATCCCTGCTTGTCGTAAAAGGAGACTAAAAGGGTTGGCGGAGGGTTAGTGCCCATCCCCGGAAAACAACTAATTAAAAAAACAAACAATAAGCCTCGGACAAGGACTGACTAAACGATGACGACCCAGGACCGGACAAAGGACTTGGTAATAGCTACGTGGAATGTAAGAGGAGCGAATGATGAGGTGAAAGAGAGAGAGATTGTCCAGGTGCTTGAGGGTGCAAGAGTGGATGTATGTGGAATGACTGAAACAAAATGGAGAGGAGAAAGTGTGAGAGAATGGGAGTATGGATGGGGTATATGTGCAGGAGTAGGTGAAAATGAGAGGGCAAAGGAAGGAGTATGTATAGTTCTGAGTAAAAGATGGAAGAAGAGCATAAGAGAGTATGGATCAGTTGGGTCAAGGATTGTGTGGGTAAAGTTGAAAGTTGGAATAAAATGTGGGCGATTGTGTGTGTGTGTGTGTGTGTGTATGCACCAATGCAAGATCGTGCTAGCAGAGTGAGAGAAGAGTTCTGGACAAATGTGGAAGTGTGCATGCAAAAGTTTGGAAGGAATGTGAGAGTGTTTTTGATCGGTGATATGAATGATAAAGTTGGGAATGTGAAGGTGGATGGAATAGTTGGTGAGTGGGGTGTGCCTGCTGCGATAGATGAGAATGGGAGTGCGTTAGTGGACATTTGTGCTGGGAGGGGGTTGGTGATAGCCAATACCCTCTTCAGGCATAAAATGATCCACAGGTATATATGGCGAGTGATGAGAAGGGTGGCTGGTGAACTGAATGAAAGGAAGGCAATGATTGATTATGTGTGTGTGGATAACAGGATGCGAAGATGTGTAATGGATACAAGAGCTTATAGAGGTTGGGGGAGTGGACTTTCTGACCACTACTTGGTGGTGGCCAGAATTAGGATACAAGTAAGATGGAGGAATAGAAGAAGGGAAAGACGAGAGGAAGGAGTAGTTGCAAGGAGGGTGGAAAGGTTACGAGAGGATGAGAAAAAGGCAGAGTATAAGAGAGAAGTGGAGGAACGATTGGACAAATATGAATTGGAGCAGATGGGAGACGTGGAAGGTGTGTGTAGGATATTTACAGAAGAAATATGTGCAGCATGTGATGTGGTGTGTGGAAGGAAGAGAAGACGGAGGGGGGTGCAAGGAACAGCGTGGTGGACTGAAGAGGTGAGACAGGCTGTGGCACAAAAGAAGAAAGCATACAATGAATGGATGAGAAATAGGGGCGTGGAAGAAGTTGAGAGGAGGAAGAGAGAGTTATATGTAGAAAGAAAGAGAGAGGTGAAAAGATTAGTAAGAGAGAGTAAGAAGAGAGTGGATGAGGAATTTGGAAGGAATTTGAGTGTAAAGTGGAGGGACTGTAAGAAAATGTTCTGGAAAGAGGTGAAGAGAGTAAGACAGGGTGGAAGTGAGGTTAGCAGGGGAGTGAAAGATAAAAATGGTAGATTACTAGTGGAGAAGGGAGAAAGAGTGAGCAGATGGAGAGAACACTTTAAGGAATTGTTGAACATAGATAGTGAAAGTAATGCGAGTATAAGTGGCTGGGGAATGACTGGGAGAAGGAGGGAGGTGAGAAGACAGGAAGAAATCAGTAGGATAGAAGTTGTGGAAGCAATGAAGAAAGTTAAATTGGGGAAAGCCCCAGGAATTGATGGAGTGTGTGGTGAAATGCTGAAGCATGGGGGAAAGATAGTAGTAGAATGGATGTCAAAGATGTGCAGATTGGCCTGGGAGGAAAGTACAGTAGAGTCCCGGAGGATTGCAAGTCAGGTAGCCTATAATTATTCCCTTGTACAAAGGAAAAGGGGAAAAAAGGAGTGTGTGGTAATCACAGGGGCATTTGTCTTCTTAGTATAATAGGAAAAGTGTATGGTAGGATACTTATTGACAGAGTTAGAGAAAGAACAGAGGAATTAGTTGGAGAAGAACAGGGAGGCTTTAGGAAGGCAAGAGGTTGTGTAGATCAGATATTCATTCTTAGATCTTTAGTGGAAAAGTTTCTAGAGAAGGGAAAGAAGTTGTATGCGGCTTTCATGGATTTGGAGAAAGCATATGACAGGGTGGATAGACAAGGATTGTGGAAAGTATTAAGAATATATGGAGTAGATGGAAAGTTGTTGAATGCTGTGAAGAGTATGTATGATGGTGCTAAGGCTGCAGTGCATGTGGATGGTGAACTAAGTGAATTATTCTCTTTGGAGGTTGGGTTGAAACAGGGATGTGTCATGTCTCCATGGTTGTTCAATCTGTTCATGGATGGGGTAATAAAAGAGGTACAAGGTAGGGTAGTGGATGTTGGAGTGGCCCTGGTGAGAGAGGATAGTGTTTGGAAACTCCCTGTACTGTTGTTTGCAGATGATACTGTGTTGTTGAGTGAAGACGAAGGGGAGCTGCAAGGCTTGGTGGATGAGTTTGGGAGAGTGTGCAAGAAACTGAATCTAAAGGTGAATGTAGGGAAGAGTAAAGTGATGGTCTTTGAGAGAGGTGAAGTCAGTGAATGTACAGCGAGGTTGGATGGTGAGGAATTGGAAAATGTGAGTACGTTTAAGTACTCGGGTAGTGTGATGAGTAAGGATGGAGGTTTGGAGGGTGAAGTGCTTGAAAGGGTACAGCAGGGAAGAAAGGTTGCTGGTTCCTTGACAGCAGTGATAAGAAGCAGGGAAGTAAGCATGGAAGTGAAAAAGTTACTACATGACAGTATTGTGATACCAACTCTAACGTATGGTAGTAAAGCTTGGACGTTGTTGGAAGGACACAAGTAAGAGCAGTGGAAATGAGTTATTTAAGAGGAGCCTGTGGAGTCACATGGAGAGACAGGCTGACAAATGAGGATATAAAGGAGCGTTGTGGTGTGGATGTGGATGTGATAGGAAGTGTTATGAGGAACACACTGAGGTGGTTTGTCCATGTGGAGAGGATGGAGGGTGAAAGACTGACGAAGAGAGTGTATGTGAGTGAGGTGGAGGGGGGAAGAGGGAGGGGGAGGCCGAGGATGAGATGGAGGGATGGGGTGGAGAGGTATATGAGAGAGGGGGGTTTGAGTTGGGAGCAGGGCAGTGAAATGGCTGGGGACAGGGCGACGTGGAGGCGATTTGTTTGTGGCCACCCCAAACAGGATTGAGGCGTCTGGGAATAGATAGATAGACAGATATTCTCACGATTAATATAGGCTAATTTATATCTCAGCCTGTTTCCGTCTCCTTCTGCTGTTGTTTAAAGGTTTGTGAGGGAAGATGCCTCACATCCTAAGAGACGACGTGGTGGTATGACTGCAGGGAAACTAATGGTACGGCCTTTTATTTCCATGTGTTAGGCCTTTAGGGTGACCAACACACAACTGGCATTCAAGCGAGGGTATGGCCTAATTTTGTCGTCATGGTGAACGGACGATAGCCAGGTACTTCACTGGACACTGGAAATGTGCCGGACGGAAAAGGAAGTTCCACAGGAAATAACCTGGGCACTTGTATTCAGTATTTTTCATTATTAATACCGATTAACTGTATTATGTTCAATGCTTTTCACTAGTGTCGTTTGATTCCCCATCTTGATGTTCTGCAGTAGCATCTGAGAACAAACTAAGAGAAAGTGTAAGAAAATTGGTTGGTCAAAACTATTTTAGAATTATTTTGTTGTCCTTATTTTAAGCGTTAACTTAATTTTTTTATTCCTCCAGTCTGAGGACGTCATTGTTATATTATTCCAAGTCACCTTCAGAATAAATATGTTCAGAGTAATGTACATTAGCACCAGTCTCGATCCATAGTAACTGTTTTATCACTAATCATATTACAGTTTCACTCTCATCACTTATAATTTTGTAACCTTACGGATTAATTTCATCCCATTGCTAAAAATGTAGGCTATGCATGCACTCCCCTCCCCCCTTCGCCGGCGTAGCCTCTGTCGGACCGGTTGAGTGACACAGGGACTTAGGACAGGGGAGCACCGGCGCCCTTCTTGCCACGGGTTGATCTCTCTGTGATCCGACCCTCCGTGATCCTCCTGGGGTGGTGGTGAGGCGGAGGCTCGGTGGTAGGGTGAGGGGTGGCGGCGGATATTTCACCAATATTAGTCACTTCGTCACTTTACCTCTTCCATATTCAGTATATCTTTGTATGTGTATTGTAAGGAGTTCAAATTAGGACAATAGATGTGTTAAGGTATAGTGCCGAGTTTTTATGCCCTGTTCCTTGTGAGTGTTCTACTTCCGGTCTAGAAAGAGGACCCCGCTCAGTCGCTGGTGTCTTTAGGACGAGAGGTCGGACTAAAAACACCCAGCATAACAATAACCTGCGCATACCCAATCAGCAGCCTAAGAATTGATGTGTCATACATATTGTGAGATAGTCTGTTTGTTCTTGAGAATAAGATTTGTGAATATACGTGTTAGCTGTTGCCCCGAGTCTTTATGCCCGGTTCCTCCTGTATTTGTGGTCTAGCCTCGTTTTAGAAAAGAACCCAGCGACAAGCCAGGCGTTTCTAGGACGGGAAGCCGCCCTAGAAACACCCAGCATAACAATCTGTATAGTACAGAATAGGTTAACTGGTTTTGTCATCATATTTACCACTACGGAACTTTAAATTCTGGCGCCTTTGAATAATTTCAATGCGGACTCAATAATGGAAAAAATTATCATTACGTTGAGTATATAGTCACTGAACTTGATTTACGAATATAATTAATTTATTACTCAATGGCAACATAAATACTATTGTAACAACTTCAGCTAAAAAAACATGTACTATAACCATTTGGATATCTCTTCGGCACAGTGTTGACAACTTGACATCAAAAACAACTTCCTTGAAGCTCAGCTGAGTCAGCTCAGCGGCCTCAGCCTTGAGTTGACTCGAGGCCAGCCCCAGTGACCGACTGATCATCACGGGGGTAGTGGAGGTTGCATCCCAGGCTGAGCAGTGCGGCTGAGCGGCATCGGCCAGTAGGGTACCGGGCTCTGCGAGGTGTAGCTGGCGAGTTGTGTTGGTTATTTTGTGCTCAGTATCGAGATCTTCAACATGTCTTTGTTAATTGATTCCCTTATCCACTTCTGCAACTTGACCACGATTGGTCTGTGTGGATTCAACAAGATTCCACAGATTATGTCGATCATCAGGGCCAAATCTACCAAAGGGTTGAGCCTGGCAAGTTTATTACTGGAGCTAACTAGGTGAGTGCTTTCATGTTTCCTTCAGAAGCATCTACTTTGCTCCTCTCGTTACTGTTACCAGTACATGGTGTTGCTCGTCATACAGTGTTGATTATTTTTCAATCAGTGGTGATGCAAGGCAGTGCTCAGTACTACAGGTAGAGATAATATACCATTGATCTCAACTCAGTACAAGCTTTTATTTACTGCTTGCCAACGTACAGTTCTGTCAAGTCAGACTAGATAGTCATTTACACCCTGGGTTCTCAGATGAGGGGGATTTTCCCTTGGGAGAGAAATTTGGACATTCCAGTGGAAGGGAGGGGATGAACATTAAGGCCATATTAGCCTTTTTGTGGTGGTAGGTGATGGCAACCATAAACCACTCACTTGATGTGATGCTGCCTACTTCTTACTTCACCATTTTTCTTTTTGTATCCTCCTTCTTCCCGTTTCTTCAGTTTTTCCTGTCATGTTATATTACTCCCTTCTCCTTTTCAGGTGGCATTACATTGACAAGCCTAGTGGTGCTGGGTGGTATCCATTTGACCAACCCATAGTGTTCCCTATGTGTCAGCCAGTGGGTTGGTGGAGGTTTAGTGTCCGTCCCCGTATAACAAACTCAAAGACAAACAGGCACCCCTAATGGCATTGTGGTGTCTGACTGTGAATAGATAGTATTGTTGATGGACAGACTGCAGGAGAGGGTTTCTCACCATAACAAATGATTATGAGAGGGATTGTCCATAATTGTCATTTAATTTATGACACCCAGATTCTGTGTAAAAATGATTTATATTACTAAAGATTGTATAATTCATTCATGACACCCAGAGTCTGCAAAACATATTACACAAGAACATGGAGTTAGGTTTATTGATGGTGATGGCGTCAAATGGAAGGCGGTGAGTTGATTCAAACTCATTCATCGTCAGATTGTTCAGGCTCATTAGGTTAGGGTAAATTAGGTTTGGTTGAAATAGGTTAGGTTGGGATAGCAGGGACGAACAACGAGTGATGAACTGACTTAGCAGCTGAAGGAGCCTAAAACTCTGACATGATGGGTGGCAGCTTACCACGGTTTGGATGTATAACTTTATTTTTTTTGTTTGATAGTCGATATCCTTAAAATTATGCATTTCCACAATTTTTAAAGCTTTCACAATGATAATTATACATTACTGAGAAAAAAGTAACAGTTGTAAACTTTGTGCATGGGAGCCCACCTACAGTTTCACCTTGTTGATTATGTATTTGATAGATTTTATGATCAAATTCCTTTTTTTTTTTCTCCTAATTTGTTTTGGGATAATGTTTACACTCCCATGTTACTGGATTCGCAAGAAATATTAACAAGAATCTGGTTAGTACTTGGATGGGTGACCGCCTGGGAACACCAGATGCTGTTGGCATCCCTACGTCAAGTGGGGTTGGTGGAGGATTAGTGCCCCTCCCTGTAAAACAATTAACTCTAAGCCCTTGGCCACCCTGTCTGGGATACATGGCGTCTGGCAATGAATGAATGAATGAATGTGTTGCTCGGTTCTGTCAACTTCAGTAACGTTTCTTCCACAAATAAAAAATAAGTGTGATATTGTGGGGCTCTAATGTATGCCTGTGTTGGTGGTTTGCGTATGTTCCATCCAGTAAATACAGTGTGTCTTTCTTTTTTGTGTCATTCTGGTGCATTATGATCCTGGTTCAGCCAATCAGAAGTGTGGAAATGGGTGTCCCAGGTTTTCAAATTTGAAATCATTTTCAAGATGGACTCTGCTTGTGACTAAGAATAAAAATGGAAATTGGTCTCGGGTAGGTTAAGTGGTGTTTGGGTAGGTTAATGCCTAAAGTGGCTTGAAATTCACCAGTTTCTTTACACTCCCTTAAAAAGATCTAGGTTGGAGTAAACATTTACAAAACCATAGCACCACAATAAAGACGCATCAATAGCTTGCATATTTTTTATTTATGGAAGAAATGTCACTGAAGAAAGTTGACTTAGAACTGTGCATCATATTGATTTTTGTAATTATTTTGTAGGAATGTGTTATGGTTTTGTAAACATTTACCATGCTTTGTAAGAATAAGGTCCAAATTCTAGTCCTGCAATGATTATCACCGGGTACTTTGTAAAAGTATGAACAATCTATCTATCTATCTCTCTATTGCCAGATGCCATAATCCCATAAGGGGTGGCCATTTGACTTTGAGTTATTTGTTTTTTTGGGAGGGGCACTAACCCTCCACCAACCCACTTGTTGACACGTAGGGAGCACGTATGAGTTGGTTATACTGTATGGTTACCCTCCAAAATATTCCCAAGTCTTTGAAAAAATCTCCACAGTACCACTAGACTTTTTGGCATTATTTGTTTAAAGGTAGACTACTGCTAAATGTAGGCCGATAATTCTTGAAACCAGAGTGACTAAAAAATAACTCCATGGGGGGGAGGGTGAAATTTTCCCCTTTAGGAGTTGGGATGTTTTGGGGGACATCAAAGACTTTCTAACTAGCCAAAGTAGGAAAAGGCTTAGAAAAATCTGGGAACTTGTGGGTTGCACAGATTGCACTGCATCATCATATGGACCTACACCCACTCCACTCAATTTAGTTGAGTTTCACAGATTGCATTGCATTATCACATAGACCTACATTTTCTCCACTCAGTTTAGTAATCTTATCTTACCTGGTTATCTTATCTGGTGGGCTTCCTGAACCCTGAGCCTGCCCAAAGGAAGGGCCCACAGAAAATATGAAATGAGTAAGAAAGAGCAAAGCAAAGATATAGGCTGAAAGGTGCACCATATGCAGCTAAGAAGTAACTACTTGCAGAAGAGTGCAGTGGGGGGGGGGGAGGCAGGGGCAGATAGCAAGAGAGAAAAAATATCATCACAACAGTTAATGGAACTGGAACATGGAGTCGCCGAGATGGGAAGTGAGAGCTACATTAAAAGAAGCTAGGTCCTGAATAGGAACAACAGAGTCAGGCAGGGAATTCCAGAGAGATACACATCTGATACTGAAGAATAGAGTTGTACACCATGGAGCACAATACAGTGGACTTAATCCCGTGTGGTCTAGCGGCATATGCATCACTAGAGCATGAGGACAGGAAGCACTGAGAGGCCACAAGCTTAGGAACAGCACTACAGCAATATGTGAGGCATGGGAGGCCACAAGTCACAGCGCTAGGGTTTTGCCACCATGTGGTCATGAGCAGAGCACACAGATACTCCTTCGTTATATGAGATCCACAGAAGAGAATGAGAGAGTGATGGTAGGCTTGGTGTGCCTGATGGGCCACTCCCACAACACATTTTTGATTGGCTGGCACATTTTAGGGTTTTCCCGGGCACCAATTGGGTCCTGTGTCTGAGCCGGATGATATGCCTTACCACTGGATATTGCATAGGACTGCTCATTGCTTCCCCTTTCGATGCCAGATATTGTTTTAATAGAGCCGAACAAATAGTGACGGATATTGCGTTGGGTGGGTTATTGCAGCGATGGAGAATTGAGAGCAGGGTTGGCATGTTTTAAATCAAGTGATTTAAAACATGCTTTAAATTAGCAATTTTTGACACTTTAAACATGTCATAAATGTCAAAAATGCATAGTTTCACAAGCAGTTTTATTTACTTACTCATTTATTTCACATGGTGGCAGAGTTTTGCAGGGCAAATTGATCAAAATGCACTAAGTACAGCACAACTACTGTTGTTGACCCTTCTGCATGGGTTGAGCGAATCTTCTCAACATTTGGTCTTGTCCATACAAATACAGTAAACTATGTGAAATGTTCTTGGAAATGAAAAGGCAGGAAAGTTGGTCACAGTTTTCAAACATGTAAACCAGTGAAGTTAGTGCAGTGATGTAAATAGCAAACTAAAGAGAGTTCATTGTAATACATAAACATACCGTAGCTGTTATGATTGTACAGTTATTGGGAGAGAAAAAAAGACTCACTGATAAAATAATTCCAAAATGTTTCAAGGATTAAGAAAAATTACAGTACCATAGATTTAACATTTATTTCTTTCTTTTTAAAATCTTCAGGAATAGCAGCAGATAATTTTATATGGTTAATTTTATCTTAGCTTACAAAATGAATGGGAATTAATACTATATTAAGACAAATTTGGCAGTACTATATATTGCCTGATTACTGCTCCATCAAATCAGGCATACTGTCTTCTTTCACTCTATCTTCTAATGAGCAGCTGCGAGAACTAATGATTGTAGTACAGTAATTCTTTCATTTCTTCCTGTCAGATTGTACTGAATACAAAGAAAACTCATTACATTTTAGTTTTATTTATCCTTATCTGACATTTATACTGTAGCCATGATATTGTGGGGCAGTGTGAAATAGAGCTTTATGTAGCGGTAAATTTTCATGGGTTTTCATATGAACAGTATTTGATTTTTATTTTTGTAAATTTGTGGCTTTCTGAATTTGTGACATTTATGACATTTAGGCTAAGACATTTATTACATGATTTAAATCATTGTCTTGTCATAAATTGTTTAGCTATGACAAGGTTTTTCCAACCCTGATTGAGAGAGTGCTATATGTATGAAGATTGTTCACAGAGGTCATTGTCATACATAGCTACTGTAGCCAGAGTTCAGGTTAACGAGACTTTATATAGTGAGGGTTTACTGAATAATGATAGGGTTGTTGTTAGTGCAGGCTTCAGCACAGATTTGTGTGCTTCTTTTGTCAAGATGTTCTTTAATAGGGAAGACTCTGGTTTCAAAGTGTACATGGGCTGTGGAAGTGGGATATGTTCAGCCGTAAATGATGCATAGAGCATTGTTCTGTGTGGTCATCAGAGTGTTGTGTTGTTGTTGATCATCCCCAGTCTGTCTGGTTGAGGAGACCATCAGCTGCTGGCAAGCAACCGCTCCTTCAGGGTCGTCCCGTGCAGTGGACTCATGGTCCATTGGGACTGATGGTTTTTCACTAAAGCGAGGAATGAGGATTGATGTGGAGGTTTGGTTCCTGGATGGATGTCACATTAATGTCTCCGCCCAGTTAACAGGGGCACCATAGCAGGCTCTACTTAACCCCATTGTATGGTTATATGGTTGCCACTTGGCATTGTAAATAGTTTCTGGGTTGTAGGAAACCAGAAGGCTTGTCACTCAGTGTAGAGCCACCTGAAGTGGAAAGAAAAGTAATAAAAGTTACAGAAAGGAGAAGGAGGAGAGAAAGAGAGAGAGAAGGGAAGGGAAGGAAGAAGTAAGTAGCACTACATTATGTGAGTGGATAATGGTCTCCACCACCTACCACTAAGTATCGTAGTAGGTGTTAGATAGGATGGGGGCACATGCCCATTCCCTGTAATTTCCATGACAGTATTGAGTGTGGGGTCACTGCCTCTTGATTTCTTGTATATATATGGTTCTTCAAGGTGAGTCCATTGTCATAGGTCACTGCTATAATTTTGGTGGAGGAAGTGTTTGTACAGTACATTATTATGAAAGTTGTGTGTTGACAAGGTGCTTAAGGTATTTTTGGTACGGTACAGTGTCAGTTTATTGAGAAAAGGTGTGTCTGTAGCTTAGTGGCCAGAAGCGTTTAGGCCCTTATAACAGTTTTCCCAAACTGTACTTGGTTAGTGTATTGATTTATGGGGCAGTTCTAGAAGTTGCATTATATGAGATGTTAGTGTACCCTGTTGAACTTTTTTTTTATTGTAGTAGTATTTATGTACCTTTGTGCCATGTTGTGCTGTTCAAAAGTAATGTTTTTGTGTTGCTGATGTAAATTAAGTCTGTACTATTATGCTTATTTTTGTTTACCCTTTTTCTTCACCAGCTATACTATCATGCTGAGCTACAATGTGTACTCTGGCTATGCTCTCAGCTCCTACTTTGAGTACACACTCTTGGTCACGCAAGATGTGGTGATGCTGGCAGTGTTCCTGTCCTTCACTGCCAGACTTACACCAACTGTTATCGTTCCTGCATCTGCCGCATTATACTTTGCTTATTCCATAGCATCTGGCATCTTACCTCATGCTCTTATAACAACATTGGTGGTAAGTAGTTTCATCTTGAGCGTTGCTTTGCTATAGTCTGAATGTGTTTGTTTTTTCTGTAATTAGTTTAAGCTCTTTATCAAGTCCACAATTTCTACTCTGTATTATTATCAGTGTGTTCATTGTGCGGTACCAGCCACAAGCATGAAGTTACAGGTTATAATGTATGCCCAAAGCCATCAGAACCAAGTCAGAGGCAGTATGAGGACATGTATCCCCATCTTATCATTCATACCATATTGTATCATTTACTGTATATAGGCCCCAATTTGCTGGCATGCATCAGCCTTGATCACATAATGGTTGCTGTCCAGTCTGCTCTGTTTCTGGCAACCTCTCTATTACGTCCCTTATCCCTGAGGTCACACTCTATGACCTTGTCCCAGGTCGTTTTTGGTCTGCCTCACACATCTCTGCTCTCATCTCTGTGCCCAGTTGTCATTTTCCATCCTTTCAACATGCCCAGACCATCTCAGTCTACCCCCTAACAACACCAGTGCACTCAAGTCCCATCCTTTCTCTGAGCTCCTCATTTGCAATCCTGCCCACACCCCCCCCAATTCACCTCGCATTTTAGGACATGCAACACATCCATCTCATCATTGTGATTCATGCACATTTGTGGCTACACATATCCTTTTCCTTTACTGCCCAGGTTTTGCTAGCATTCAGCACTTCTGACATGCTGCATACAAAGCTCCCTAAGCATGGAGGGAGCCCCCACTGTGGTGGGAGAGGAAATAGCTCTGGGCTTCCTCCACCCACTCCTTACCCTAGAATGGTGAAGGAAGGTAGTGGTGGACAGTGAGGATACTGAAGTTGCCTGGAGATAGCATTATAACTGGTTGTTGAATGAGGGGTTTGAGTGGAACAGGAAAGGTTTGGAGTCAGCAGATCCAGAGTTTGGTCTTTGGCATTTGTTTGTGTTACTGTGAGCAGGGCACTAGGCAGGATGCAGTTGGGGAAGGCAGCAGGTGTATCTGGGTTGACTGCTGAAACAGTGAAGGCCTCAGGAGATATAGATGTGGGTTTAGTTAATGATTTGATAAATACGATTATATATGAGTGTGTTGTCTCAGTAGACTGGCTGAAGAGTGTGATTGTGAATGTGTACAAGGGGAAGGGTGATGCCCTAGAAAGAGGATTTTATAGAGGCATATAAGTTTTGGACCAGATAACGAAGGTAATGGAGAGAGTCCTAGGAGGTATGATAGGGAAAGAATGAATGAGGATGAGATGCTCTGTAGATTTATGCCAGTCAAGGGATCTTTGATGCCATATTCATTGGCTGCCAGTTTCTGGAATAATATGTAGGAAAGAAATGGGAAAGTACGTAGGAAAGGAAAAGAAGCTGTGCTTTGTTTTTGTTGATTTGGAAGCCTTTGACAGAGTCCCTAGGGAGGTGGTAAAGTGGGCTGTGAGAAAGCTTGGAATCAGGGAGTGGCAGGTTAGAGTGGTTATGGTTATGTATGTGGGTGCTTGCAACCAGGTGAAAGTGATTGGAGATGAGTGATGAGAATTTTTATGAAAGTTGGCGATGAGTGATGAGTTTTTTGTGAAAGTTGGCATGCATCAGGGGTCAGTCTTGAGCCTCTTATACTGTAGTTTGTCATTATGCATGACGGTCTCTTGCATGACGTCAGAAATAGGCTTTCATAAGAGATGTAGTATGTTGATGACTTGGTGTTGATTGCAGAGAATGAAAGGGAGATGGAGGAAAGAATTAGGAAGTGCAGAGATGGAATGAGGCACAAGGGTTTGAGAGTAAATGTGGATATATCTAGGGCTGGTGGCCGTACTATCAGAGCAGAGGGAGAGTGGGTGTGTGTGGTTAGCCACAGGGGTGTGGGTAGCAGCTCCATCTTGTGCGGGATTTGCGATAACCGGGTGCATAAGAGATGCAGTGGTATTAGAAGTAGGCTATGAGATAGTACAGTACTAATTTTATGATCAGTACAAGGAAAATAAAAAGAAATATAGATGGAGGCATTCACCATCCACTCACTCGATGTAGTGTTGCCCTTGGGTGACTTCCCCTTCCTCTCTTCCTTTCTTCCTTCCTCTTTTGTCTTTACATCCTTCATTCTTTCCTCTTCCTTCTGCCTACAGGTGACTTTACACTCTCTCTCCTGTCTTTCTTTCCATCATTGTTTCCTCTTCTTCTGCCTATGAGTGACTCTACACTAAGTGACAAGCCAAATTTTTTCCTGTACACCAGGAAACCATGTACTACGCCGGGTGGTAACCATACAACCAAATTGTGGCGCCTGTTGGTTTAGTGGGTAATTTAGGCACTCCAGTTGGATTGAGCCTATGCAGGTTTATATCCAAAGAGTGGTTGGGGTTTATTGCTCACGTAATGCCACTCAGGGATGAATGAGGCTGATCACTCTCATCTTAAATGTTAGGACCATGCCTAGCCCCAGGCTCCTATGCTCCCTATGGGGCAACATAGGATTGGATAATGGATGGATGGTTCCAGCACTGACCTTTGTGGAACTCTGCTAGTCACTTCCCTCCATGATGAGTAATTACCCCTTAGTACTGTTCACATTTCCCTGATTCTGAGAAAATCCTGCATCCAACTGTACAGATTACCTTGGATTCCTCCTTGATGGTACAGTTTCCATAAAAGTCTTTGGTGCGGTACTCTTTCAAACGCTTTCTTAAAATCTTAAACAGATACTGTCCACCCATCCCTCTCTTTTCTGTAATGTTTCTGCAGCTCTGTTTCAGTAACTTAATAAGATTTGTAACACATGATCTTCCTTTTCTAAAACTGAACTCTCATTCTGTTACATTGTATTTTTCCGGATGGTTTTCCCAAATTTTTCTTATTAGCTTTTCTAGTTGGTGGTAGGTGGGGGCGCTTATCATCCACTCACTCAATGTAGTGCTGCTCTCGGGTGGCTGCCTTTTCCTCTCTTTCTTCCTTCTTTCCTCTTATGTTGTTCTTTCGTTCATTCTTTCTTCTTCCTTCTGTCTGGGTGACTTTACACTGAGTGACAAGCCAGTTTTTTTCCTGCACACCAGGAAACCATTTACTCCGCTGGGTGGTAACCATATAACCAAACTATGGCAGCTGGTGGTTTAGTGGGTAATGAAGACGTTCCAACTGGATTGAACCTGTGTTGGTTCATATCCAGTGGGTGGTTGCACACAGGATGTGTGAGGCTAGTCACTGTCATCTTAAATGTCAGGACCAACTTGCCTAACCCCGGGCTTCTATGCTTCTCATGGGGAAACGCAGGGTTGGATGATGGATAGATGAATGGAGCTTTTCTAGTACCATGCTTACAGCACTGGTCAGGGATACTGGTCTGTAGCTGAGTGGATTCTGTCTTTTTCCTTTCTTGAATAGGGGAACAATGTTTGCTTTCTTCCAGATATCAGGTATATAGTTTACTTGAGTTAAGGATTTCTTGAATATTAAATATATTGGTCTGCTTAACTCTTCTGCACATTCATGTAGCACCCAACCTGAAATTTTGTCAGGAGCATTTGCTTTTCCTTTGTCAAATTTACTTAACTCTTCCTGTAACTCTTGTTCCAGTATTTGTATATCTGGTAATATGTGTAGGCATGCATTTTCCTTATCCCTCTCAGAATTACTTTCTTCTGTAAAAACTGATTGGATGTTTTTATATCATCCTTCACAAATATCTTTTTCTTGGATATAAGTTATCCCCTCATCCATGATGGACTGTATTTTATCTTTAACTTTGGTTTTGCTCCGGTTGTCGCTGTATAAAAAGCATTTGTTGATCACTACTTTTATTTATAGTGTCTTCCTTTAACTGCATTTGAGCTTATCTATTCATCCTTGTATAATAATTCTTGCCGGTTTATAGTTGTTATATGCGCTCTCACTGTTGTGTCTTCTGTATGTATTCCACAACAAATCTCTTTTCTCTTTTGACATTTTACATTCTGTGTTAAACCACTTCTTTATCCCTGTTTCTTTGCCTTTGTGCTGAGGGATATAATTTTGGACTCCTGTTTCATAAAATTCACAGAATTTTATATATATATATATATATATTCATTCATTAATATATATATATTTTTATGCGAGGAAGAAGGAACCAAAGGCTATGAGCCCACAGTAACAGTTCCCTCCAAGAGAAAAACAAAATACAATAGAGAGCCAAATTCAAGATACGATCATTTTGAGATGCCTGGACACACCGCGTTTGAAAGACTGGAGATCATAGGCAGCAGGAAATACAGACAGAGGGAGACAGTTCCAGAGCTGACCTGTTGCATAAATGAAAGACTGGGAGTAACGGTTAACTCTTGCATTAGAGAGTTGGACAGAAAAGGGATGAGAGTTTGCTGCCAGACGGGTGCTACGCGCCCGTCGTAGAGGTGGAGGAATGCAAGCAGACAGTTCAACATCAAACCCCCCAAATAAATGATAAATAAAAATTATCCTTCCCTCCTCTCCTCTCCTCTTACCTCCAATCCCCTCCCTCCCCTCCCCTCCCCTTCCCTTCCCTTCCCTTCCCTTCCCTTCCCTTCCCTTCACCTAACCTCCCCTTCCCTTTCCCCTCGCCCCTTCCCTCTCCGCTGAGCTGTCAAATCTAGCAAGGGAAATTGGTCATGAACCCCCCAATAAAAATATGATAAATAGTATAAATTATCCTTCCCTTCTCTCCCCTCTTCATACCTTCAATTCCCTCCCTCCCCTCTTCTCTCCTCTCCTTCCCTCCCCTCCCCACCCCTCCGAGCTGTCAAATCTAGTTTTCGTTTCGTTTCATTTCGTTTTGAAGGCTCCAACATGCTTCCATGCATCGGCATAAAATAAAATGTCTTTTTCAAGTGGGTTTCGACTAAAGACAGCTAAAATAATTGTGGCGTGGATATCTGTATGCAGACACCAATAAATTACAGGTAATGATTCAAAAACATGTGCCATAAAGCGTAAAAAATACGCAAAATATTCGAGGCCGGGGAGGTGCTAGGGGGTGCGGGTAGGGGGTGGGGAGGTGGGGGGAGCTGGTAAGGCCAGGAGGGGGTGGATGGGGATGGAGGGACACAAAGGAAGGGCCAAAGTGGAGTACAGGGACATGGAGGGAGGGTAGGGGGGAAATACCCTCCCCCCAGTTGACTGGGGGGGGGGGATGGGAGGGATCCACATGGGAGGGGGGGATGCATGAGGAGGGGGTGGGAGGGGTTGTAGTGGTGGTAAGAATGGTGGGAGGTAGGGTAGTAACAAAATAGTGGAGTAGAGGGACATGGCGAGAGGGAGGTGGGGGGTACACCTCCCACTGCCTGGTTACGGGCCTGGGTCCCCCCTCCGGTGTGTCCAACACCTAGTTCTGATTGGTTAGAAGCCATCTACATCACAGCTGGGGTGGAGCCAGCTGCTGCCAGTTTTTTGTGGACGTTGTACAATCGGTGTTGCTCGTCCTCTTAAGAAATTGCGCAAAAAGCCCGATCGATGAGATTAGCACTTAAGGGTAATATTCAGCTCAATCCTGCATCGTACTTGAACATGCTTGGGGTTTCATTCACTCGGGACTTATCTTGGAAAGATCATATTAGATCCCTTGTAAAATCTGCTTCCAAGAGATTAGGTATACTAAGCCGACTCCTTACCTTCTTTACCCCTGCACAGTTGTTGACTTTATACACGGGTTTTATTCACCTGTGTAGAGTACAACTCTCATGTGTGGGAAGGCTCCCCACATAAAACTCTTCTCAATAGGATGGAGTCAAAGGCTTTTTGTCTCATTAACTCTCCTTCTCTTACTGCCTTCCTTCAACCTCTGTCTCTTCGCCGCACTGGTGCATCTTTATCTCTTTTCTGTCGCTACTTCAATGGTCACTGCTCCTCTGACCTGTTTGCTTGCATCCTTCCACCACTACGGTGGGCACATAGCACCCGTCTAGCAACAAACTCTCATCCCTTTTCTCTCCAACTCTTTAATCCAAGAGTTAACACAGCCCTTCCTTTATGCAACAGGTCAGCTCTGGAACTGTCTCCCTCTGTCTGTATTTCCTACTTCCTATGATCTCCTGTCTTTCAAACGCAGTGTGTCCAGGCATCTCAGAATGAATGGATCTTGATTTTGGCTCTCTTTTGGATTGCTGTTGTTTTTTTCTTGGGGGTAACGGTATTGCAGACTCCTGGCCTTTGGTTCCTTCTTTCTTGCATTAAAAAAAAAAAGTAGTAGTTGTTCCATAGGCAGTCTGGCCGAACAGCCCCGAGTCCCTAAGGAAGACAGCGGCCAAGACCGAGCTTTCCCAAAGAGCTCTCAAGGAGTGTATGTTGTGTTGTGCAATACAGTCTTCCATAATGTGCTTAATAGTATGGGATGCTGTGTTGCATCCTGGACAGGCATGAGTGACGGATTACCCAGCCTCTTCAGATAACACAAGGGCTGGATGATGCCCATATTTCAGCCTAGCCAGGTGGACCCGGTCTTCATGAGGGAGATACGATTCAGAAAGGTGGATATCAGGAGGCTGTGCATGCAGCTGTGTGTTGTCTTTAGGTGACTGAATGGAGTGGCGAGTGATTTGAGTATGGATATGCTTCTGGAAGCTGGTCTGTCTGAGGCAGGCAAGGGGGGAGAGATGACAGTATTTGTGTATGATATCATGTGCTGGGTGTTGTTTTGACGTTCCTTGGTGTGTGTGGATGTGCTGCCATGTAGTGTAGTGGATGGTGTGGCTTTGTGGAGGCTGCAACAAGAATTTGGGTGCTTCTCATGTCTAGATGATCTTTGACTTTGAGGACTTTGGTTTCTTGGTGTAGATGGCCTGTGGGTGTAGTAGCTGTGCAGCCTGTGATTATTTTTAGGGCCTTGTTCTGTATGGTCTGTAGAGTGTTGTAGTGTGTTTTAGTGAGGTTAGACACCCAAGCAGGGCTTGCATAATTCATCACTGAATGTATATATTGTTTGTGTACTGTGGTAGTGGTTTCTATGTTGTGTCCAAATGTTGTATGGGCAAGTGACCTTAAGGCATTGAGTCTTGGTGTTAATTTATCTTTAATGTTTTGATGTGTTGTTTAAGTGACATTGATGTATTGTATGTTACACCAAGGATTTTGTGTGTGTGTGTGTGTGTGTGTGAGGTAGGGGAGTGTTGTTTATGGCGAGATGTGGAATGTGACTGAGTTCTGCTGTCTAGTTTGTGAGAAGGGTCACTGTAGATTTGGCTGGGGCTATTTTGAGCCTGTTTGTGGTGAACCATTCGTGTAGTATATTGAGGTAAGGTTGGAGGATGTGTGCAGCTGTGTTTGCATATTGGTGTGTATAAGTGGTGTGTGGGGTGTGGGTATGTCGTGCATGTATAGGTTAAACAGAGTAGGTGGGTATGTCGTGCATTATAGGTTAAAGAGAGTAGGGGATAAAACAGATAATTGGGGGAAGTTGTTGGTGAAGTCTCTGATGTTCGATGACTGACCAGCAAATGTTACATGTGCACATCTGCTTGCTTAATAGTTTGCCAGCCATCATTTTGTGTTATTATGCATTTTTGTGTTGAATATTTTGTTTGTGAGGTTGTGGTGGGGGATGGCATCAAAAGCTTTGCTAATGTCTAGTGTGACTACGGTAGGAGTGTTCTGTGTGGTGGCCTAGCTGAATTGATGCCATCAAAAACTCTGTGTGTAAGATGTGTAAGAAGAGTGTTTGTGGAGTGTAGTGACCTAAAATCATGTTGTGATAGGGCTAGGGGGATGTGAGGTGTAACTATTTGTAATACCAGTCATTCAGTGACTTTGGAGGGGGTGCAGAGGAGTGTGATGGGGCAGTGTGAGGATGGTAATGTGGGGTCTTTGTTGGGTTTGGGGATAGTGATGATACTGCCATGCTTCCAGATGTTGGGTATTATGTTGTGTGAGTAGCTGTAGTTTGATATGTTGGTGAGGGCTTGTATGCCTTATGGTCCAAGGTGTTTAAGGTGTATGCCTTGTGGTTCAAGGTATTTAGGGTATATGCCTTGTGTTCCAAGGTGTTTAAGGTGTATGCCTTGTGGTCCAAGGTGTTTAAAGTGTATGTTGCTTATGTTGTCTGGTCCACAGGCAAATGAGTGCTTAAGGTTGCTAATGATGTGCTTCGTCTGATACGTGAAAGGTGCGAATTCTGGGTCTGTGGAGAGTTGTCTCTTGTGTCGGATGACATGTCGGTCATCGCGATGGGGATTTTGGTGGCTGACTTGTGAAAATTGATTGATGAGAATGTTTAATTGTTGTCTGTTTGAGGGAATGGTGTCTGTTGTTGTGATGGCAGTGTGTCATTGTGTAGTGTTGCTGTTGGAGAGTGTGATGTTTAGTATTTTGTATAGAGTTGCTGGTGTTTGTTTTGTGATCAAGTGTTTGAAGATAATTATTCCAATGTAGTGTTTGCTGTTCTGGTATTTTATTGTTTATTTGAGTGTGAGTTCTTGTATTTGTTGTAAGGTGTATTGTGTATGGGGTGTTGGGGAGTGTCAAGGTGTGTCGCATTGACTGATGATGCTTTGAATTTCTGGTGTGAAGTTGGGGTTGTGTCTGTTGCCTCTAGGGATGTGTCTTTTGTCTTCATTTTGAATGATTACATTGAATGTATGCACAGTAATGTCGATGTTTGTGATGGATGTACTGTTTAATGTTTCAAAGTGTTGTTCTGTTTCAGTTGTGAAGGCCTCCAAGTTGGCTGTCTTAGAATTAGTGTATGTGTGTCTGCGTCCAGCTAGGGTGATTCTGGTTTTGGTATTGTTCTGTATGGTCTGCAGTGTTTGTAGTGGGTGTTAGATAGGATGGTGGCCCATGGCTGGGAGGCATAGGACATCACTGATCCAATGTATTGTAGTGTAAGGAGAGTGTTTCTACTGTATTTGTTTCCCAGAGTCAGTCCCTATACTGTAATTGCCCTGAGTAAGTTGAGATTGGAAGGTAAATTTGACCAATTACTAAGGAGACCCATTCCTTCCACACAAGTAGGCTGACCACGTTTCATGTAACCATGATGAAGTGTTTGAGTTGTGGGAGTGGCCAGGTTCTAGTAGATGAAAACATGTTGGCTGTAGTACAGTAGTATTTATCCCCATCTTCATTAATACCTTAAAAGAGCAGGGAGGAGGCATTTTAGATGTTTAAGATTATTTGTAATAGCATGGGCATCTTGTTTAGACCTTGATTCACTGTTTTTTGCTCAGTTCCATGCTCGAGGGTTATGCTTGTGTGGCAAGTTACTAAGCATGTGCTGTAATTTCTTTTTAAATTTAACCCCTTCATCATGAGCTTAACCCCTTAACCACTTTGTGACAAGCTTAACCCTATAACCTTTACCACGAGCGTCTTCCCCCCAGCACCATATCCGAGTAGTAGTAGTAGTAGTAGGAGGGGCTAGGAATCTTTAGACAGGCCTCTGCAATCCCCACTAAAGCATTGGCTCTTGACATCCTGGGTATGTCCTCATATGCTTCTTGCCTGGAAACGATGTACAGGGTATGTCATCATGGCAAAGGGGTTCATGGTAATACCTCCCTGGGTGGTTGATGAAGGTATAATGTGGCATGCAGTTACCAGTAATGATAATTATGTACTATGTAGTGATGCTGCAAAATGAAGTATTCATTTTTTTCCTTAGATTGATGTTTAATTATTGTTGGTGTAGTGTAATTTGATTTGGTGTGAGTAAGTGGATATTTGTTAATCGTGCCTCATTTACGGCAGGGTCTGACCACCCCTATTGCAGCCAGCAGCAAGGTGATGGCGCTGGTGACCATCCTGCGCAATAAGAACTCAGCAGCAGTATCTGTCACATCATGGACCATCTCCACTTATACCTCTCTCAGTAAGTTCTGATGTTTTATGAAGTGTAGCACTTGGGTTTTTGTATATCATATCCCCATGACACTATATTTCTGTTGCATATCTTTAAGAAATTGGTAGTGTAGGATGAACATTATATGTTTAAGAGGAAATTGATCATCGTAATATCAAGCATGGGGCTGTGGCCAAGCCACAAGCCTCAAGGTCAAGGCTGTGGCTTTTAGAAATCAGCAGACCTCTAGGGAGAGGCTGAGACTGACCTTTCTGAGTAGATCTCAAGGCTGAGGCTCATTTTTTTTTTTAGCATGCCTCAAGGCAGAACCTGATACTGACTCACTTCATCTGGCCTCAAGGCTCAGGCTAAAGATGACAATTTTCAGTAGGTCTTGAGGTCATGGTCAAGGCCAGGGCCTTTTATGGGAGGCCTGATGAGGCCTACATTTAAATGTATATATTATGCCATTGCTGCTGTTATAAGCTGTTTTTCCAACCCTTTTAAAGCAAAGTTTTATAGACTGTTAAGAAGGCTAGTGTGTATGTTTTTCTTCTTCATTGGCATAACTAAAATAGCATGCAGCAAATAACTTGTCATTCCACCGTGAATCACGTTGTTTAGTGCCTCTGGTAATTATTTCGTTGTCCCTGTTCAATACCCAGTCAAGTACAGGCATACCTCGCCATACAATTACCTGCTATACGATACCTTGCCATAGTGATGTAAAAAAATTATCACTGCTCCCCTTCTATCAATGTCCAGTCCCTGGTTGTCTGATGATTTCATTTAAAATTGATTCTGGTGATATTTTACTTAAATTTTGTGTTTAGGTTGATTTCTAAATTGTTTTTAGACTTACATTAATGTGTTTTAGTCATAGGTGAAGTGAACACTGTCATTTTTGGGTACAGTTTACTAAGTTTGATTTTTTTCCAGACATTTTTGATGATTTCCAGATATCATTTTTGGGTTTAGGTGAGTTATAAACTGCTTTTAGGCTAAGTTTAGCTTGTTTTAAAGCGGTTTGGGGGTTTAGGTGGGCTAGAAACTTGTTTTTGGACTTGTTTGAGTGGGTTTTGGACTTGGTTGGGGGTATCCCAAGGCTCTCCAGTGCATCCCTGATGAATGATACCCTGACTCGACGATGAGTATTCCCCAGTGCATCCCATCATTATAATGAGGATGTCCTGTGTGTATATATATATATATATATATATATATATATATATACAGTAATCCCACCACTATCCGACGTAATAGAGCCAAAGGCATGTCCGGAGAGTGGTCCTGTCCGGATAGTGGGCACCAGCCTCCTGGACTTGTACTTATGGACCCTAACTCAGAAAAATACCTATACAACTCCCTTTGGACATGCATAGCACCTATTTAAGACCCAAATCACACCAATAAGGGACATAAAAGACTGAAATAAATGTAAAAGAACCATAAAATGAGGTTTTTGAGGTAGGTTTATACCATATTAAACATTCAGGGTACTTACAAGTCCCTGGCTCCTGGACTGGTAGTTATGGACCCTAACCTAGCCTAACTCAGAAAGACACTTCCGTACTGCACATGCATAGCACCTAAGACACTACATATTCACACCAATAAGGGACATAAAAGAGTGAAATGAGGTGTTTGAGGTAAGTACAGTATGGAAAATACAGTACAGTACAGTATGAAACATTCTGCCTACTTACAGCAAGTCCATGCCATCTCGATGAATAACCGCCTCCTCTCAGACTCTGACAGTAAGAAGGATTTCTTGAAGCACCTGCAGTACACTGTTCATGAAGTCTTGCACTTAACTTTGTCATTCTACTCAGAAGTCCATTCTCTTCACACTGCACACTCTTGTCGTACTTATCCTCCATTGTATCTTAATAAGTGTTGCACTCAGCACTTTAAGTCTTTCCACTCATAAAACCAATTTCAAAACAAATCACACAAGTTTATTTACGTTAAATTTAGTCCAAAAATTGTTTGTCTTTTCACTCAAATTTCTGATTTCTTAATAATACTGTATGCACTGTTTTTCTTTCACTGCACAACACTAAATTCCCATGTGGTGTAGTTGAGAAGTTCTTGCCATTTAATCACTGTCAGAGTCTGAGAGTATCGCTGGGAGGTGACCTAGGGGTGCGTCGCTGGGTCGTGGTGATGGCATACCCACTGCAGACGACTCAGAAGATAGACGCAAACTCACGTTGAGCGGTGACTCCACCGTGGCCGATGTGCTGGGCTGTGGCTCGGAGCATGAGGGCCTGTCTTGAGGAGGCAATGGAGTGGGGCCAGGGCTCGGCACAGCGGGGGTCAAAGGCCTGAAAAAGCTGTCAATCATTGATTGACACAAGGAACGACGATTCTGATGATTTATGATGCGCTGCCTGAAAGCGCGCACTTCCTCCACAAGTCCCAAGGGCCCCATCTCCCTGTCGCAGTCTGGGTGTTCCAGGTAGTCCAGAACGAACTCTAGGTGTTCCCAGAGTGCGCTAAGCTTGGGGATGGCTGGAATTGTGTCATGCTCAGAGGAGTCCGCATCATCGTCGCCGTCCTCGTCGGAATCTTCAAGCTGGATACTGACACCTGCAACTGAAGATGCGATCTCGATATCAGACAGGGTCTGATACCCAGGATTGCCCTCGTCGTCATCCAACCACTTGCGCACTTGGTCCACATCAACATCGTTGCCGTGCGTATGTAGACGTGCATGGAAGTCATCTATGGCGAAACCTAGGAAATCCTGCTCCACATCCATTCTGAGAAGCAGACGAGACCAACCATTTTGTAGAGTCTTGACAGGGATTTCCTTCCATGCACTGGCCCAGTTGTAAATGGCAGACTTGATGTTGTAGTGGCGAAGGTTTTCCAAAGTCCGCTGGCCTCGCGTGTCCCGTCCCTCCCTGCGCTCGTCCTCGTCCTCGAGAACAACCATCACCTCGTCCAGGAACTTCCTTCGGTATAGGCACTTCATTGCCATGATTACTGCTTGGTCCATTGGTTGGATGAGAGCAGTAGTATTAGGTGGCAGAAACATGCACCTAATGCGGCCATTCTCAGCCACCAAGTCCTTGTCGCACGGGTGGGCAGGTGCATTGTCGAGGAGAAGGAGGGCCTTTACCTGGTCGCGTGGGATTACCAGTTTCTCCGTCTGGTAATTTATGACCTCCTTGACGAAATGGTGGTGGAACCAGTCTTTGAAGATGTGGGCTATGAACCATGCCTTCAAGGAATGGTACCAGACGACAGGAAGGACATCCATCACCCCACGAAGACACTGAGGTTGCTTTGCACGGCCAACAATAATGGGCTTAAGCCGGTGCATGCCGTTAGCATTGGCACAACACAAAGCAGATAGCCATTGCTTGGAGAGCTTGCAGCCAGGTACACGCTTCTCCGTCTTCTCAGCTAGAGTGTTTGTAGGCAAAGAGTGATAGAATAAACCAGTTTCGTCAGCGTTGTAGACTTGACCGAGAGTGAGGCCCTCCCTGTCGATCAAGCCCTTCACCTTGTGCCGAAACTCCTCTACTCCATCCTCATTAACGTCCAAAGCTTTGCCATGAGACTTATGGTTGGTAAGGCCATGTCATAACTTGAACACGAAGAGCCAACCCTCGGATGCCTAGAAGTCTAGGGCGTTGTGAAGCCTTGCAAACTTCTCAGCAGCAGCCTTCAGCTCCGTACCACGTACCAGCACACCAGCAGCACGTTGCTGTCGATACCAAATCAACATGTAGCGGTCAACTTCAGCAAACTTGGGAGTAAACATCATCTTCCTCTCCACGTTGCGTTTGCATTTCGATGAGAAGTCAGCTGTGTACTGCATGAGTTTGTCTCGGGATCTCTTAATATCAAACAAAGTAGATCGGACCAGGTTGAACTCACGGAGGATGCGTGACGAAGACCATCCCACATCTACTTCCTCCAGTATCTCCTGCTTCTTCTCCAGAGTCAAAACCACTCTCTTCCTCTTCTCAGGCGGCAGGGCCATCATCACACATACGAAGGAGAGGCGCGAGAGCAGCAGGAGTGCCTGCAGCATGTAAGGCACCACCACAAAAGCGAGCAGGTGGGCAGCCATGACGACGAGCGTTCACTCACGACAAGAGACGGGTGGAAAGTGGGGAGGATGCAGGGGTGCTCTAGCGGACGTCGGAGGAATGACGCACCACAACAAAGCTGTCCCGTGCTGCGCGCGCTAAGTTCAAATTACGGGCGGGATTTTTTTTTTTTTTTTTTTTCTTCGAAATTTTTGCGGTTTTCGGACCATTTTGGGAATATTGGATCCCGGGACGATTATGTCCGGTAAGTGGGGATGTCCGGAAAGTGGGCGTCCAGAAAGTAGAGGGATTACTGTATATATATATATATATATATACTGGTATATATGTATGTGTGTATATATATATAGAGAGAGAGAGAGAGATCAGATATTCATTCATAGATCTTTAGTGGAAAAGTTTCAAGAGAAGGGAAAGAAGTTGTATGTGGCTTTCATGGATTTGGAGAAAACATATGACAGGGTGGATACACAAGGACTGTGGAAAGTATTAATATATAGAGTAGATGGGAAGTTGCTGAAGGCAGTGAGGAGTATGTATGAGAGTGCTTAGGCTGCAATGCGTGTGGATAGTGAACTAAGTAATTTTTTCTGTTTGAAGGTTGGATTGAAACAAGGATGTGTCATGTCTCCATGGTTGTTCAATCTGTATAAGGATGGGGTTGTAAAAGAGATACAAGGTAGGGCAGTGAATGTTGGAGCAGCCCTAGTGAGAGAGGGCAGTGTGTGGAAACTCCCTGTACTGTTGTTTGCAGATGATACTGTGTTGTTAAATGAAGATGAATGGGAGCTGCAAGGCTTGGTGGATGAGTTTGGGAGAGTGTGTAAGAAACGGAATCTAAAAGTGGATGTAGGGAAGAGTAAAGTTATGGTCTTTGAGAGAGGTGAAGTCAGTGAATGTACAGTTGCCCCAAACCTATCAAAGCCTTAGTCAGTTGCCCCAAACCTCCCCATTCTGAACCAATCAATGTGACCAGATGGCACTACATTAGGGCAGACTGGGATGGATTTAGAAATCATCTTGCTGATACTCCATGGCAGTCTCTCTTCTCTGCTGACATCAGTTCTGTCCAGTCTTACATTAATGACCTATTACAGACTGTTAGGGAATTCTTCATACCCAGAGGACAGTTTACTAAAAGACTGGACTCCATAAAATGGTTCAACAGCAATTGTCCCAGAGCAAGAATCCAAAAGTCTTGAGCATATAACTCATACTTTAGGTTAAAAACTACAGAATCCCATAGTCAATTTAAAATTGCCAGAAACCATGCAAGAGCAGTAATAAATCTTGCAAAGTCAAATTTTCCTCACAACTAAGCATCCAGACTATTAAATAATCTTAATGACTATAGAATATTCTGGTCAACTCAGGGTTCTTTCAGTCATAACATTAACAGGTCATCACCCATTGTTTCACTAAAGTCTCCAGATGGAAACACTATAAATGACCCTCGTGGAAAGTGAACATCCTTGCTAGTGCGTTTACCACAAATTATACCTTAGAGGAAGTCAGTCAGAACGCTCCTATACTAGAACTTGACTGTCCCGAAGTTGTTCCACTGTAGATACAAACTAGATTAGTAAAATCCATCCTAGACAATTTACCAACCAACAGAGCCTGAGGTCCTGGTGGAACTTCTCCAATAGTTTTGAAAAAACTATTGGAGAAGTTGTTCTTACTAACTTGAAGAACTTGTTCTTACTAAATTATTCACACTATGTAGTTGTACTTTTTCTTACTGTAATTCTTGGAAAGAAACCAATATCCATCCAATTCCCAAGAAAGGAAGTTCCTCTGATCCGTTTGATTACACACTAATAGCTATCACATCTCTTGGTAAAGTGTGTGGCTGTGACAGAAATTTCACCCAACTGCATTTCCATATGTGAATTTTGTACCCCGTCAGTCACTTCTCTTCCACTCCTTCCCTCGCACTGATATTATGTTCTGTTTGATTTTGATAAGATTCTTGTTTACCTGATGTCAGTTATAATCACAGATTTGAATTTAGCCCTTGTGGCATCAGATCCACAGCTGTTTTATGAGTTCTGCGCACCCAATGACATTGTAGTGTCCGATGTTTTGGCAGTCTTAGTTTTATCATCACATGTTATGCTATGTACCGTAATATGTAATTCATGTGTTTTTGTCTTCTTGCAGCCCGTCTTTTCACCATATATGTGGAATCTGCTGATCCTGCACTCCTGTTGAACTTTGGTACCTCTACCTTTTTAAATACGTGTGTACTCCTGGCAGCCATTATATTTAAACCAAAGGCAAAGAAAGAATAAGGATGAAATAGGTATGAGTTAGTACTTAGCACTTTACTACATATGGTTGTTAAATGCAATTAGTTTGTAAGTCTAATAATTTTTTAAAACACAAATACAGTATTTTTGTTTTTTCTGGATAAATGTGCCATTGTTAGATCCTTTCTAGTTCTGATGTGAAAGTTGTGAAGGGCTGCATGCTTTGTAGGAATATGACAGTTGGGATAGACAGTATGAAATCACAAGGCAGCTATTTTTTTTTTTTGTTAGTATATCTCTCCTAAGCTGAGTAAAATCCTCTGATGGTAGCTGTTAAAAACAGCAGATGTCGTCAGACTTAAAACTTTTTAATGCTCCTTGGTCAGCTTACTTGAAAAGTGACATTAAATTTTGTGTACAGGTATATGTTTTGTCCCCAAAGGGGAGTACTGTATATATATATATATATATATATATATATATATATATATGAGGCACGCGTGCGAGTTTGTACCAAGTGACATTTTTTTTAAAAGCCAGAAAGCGCGTTTAAAGTTTGCGAATATTGAAACAATCATAACTCCTTTGTTTTTAAGGCTAGAGCCTTCATTCAAAGACCAAAATGAAGGGTAAAGAATGCCGAATATGCCCATGTTGTTAGTCATTGAAAATAATATACACAAATATACGATATATGTATATTTTTTTTCGAAATGCTGAAAATCGGTGATTTTTAGTATACAACTTCAACGAAGTATAACTTCGTTAATAATAATGCTAGAGACTCCATTAAAAAAACATAGTAAAGAGAAAAGGATGCAGATTATGAATATATAAACAGATTTTGGATAAACCAATTAATGCAAGAGAAAACACCTGATTTCCAAGTGCGACAGAATTTTCACTCAAAGTTCATGGTCAGAAACCCATTCAGTACATAGTTGTTAATGGACATAAAGACATCAAATATGCACTAGGGGGTGGTGATAATGCACTAGGCCACCACGTGCATTATCACCACCCCCAGTGCCCTCAGGTAGTGTCACACATCCACCATTATCACCAGCGTCATCACTACTATCACCACCATCACCACCAACCCCATCACTTTCACCACGACGAACTATGACACCAAAAGCCCTATCACCATCGCCAGCATCCTCACATAATGCCACACTAGCTGCACCATTATCACCATCATCACTATGACTATCACCGCTCTCTAAAGCAGCCACACTGACACCACATGCTTTATCCCCAAGACTAGGGCGAGCTTTGTGGGTGTAAAAAAACAGCCACTTTAAAAGACTTGGAGCCTTCATTAGGGCCACTCTCTTGCATCCCTGAAGGCCCAGCGGTAGGGTCATCAACATACTCACTATCAGAAGACATTAAGAGCACAATAAATACATTAAAAAAAAAGGGGGGGGGAAAGTGTAGCTTTTGTACGCGGAGAATGACACTCGAGGCAAAACTAGGCCTTCGCAGTACCACCAACAGCATGCGCTGGAAACGCTGAAAATAGCACGTAACCACCTCATTAGCATAAGAGTTTCTGGGTTAATGAGAAACAATATTGACCTTATTTAACATGTCTGAGCATTGGCAAAATTTACTTAATAATCTGGTACATAAATTGAACTTATATTCATGACAGTTGTTAGATGTTAACAATAACTAACAATGTATAACAAGTGGATTGGCAGTGACTCACCCTGTCGGTGTCGCTTGGTACAGACTCGCCCGCGCTGGTGGTCTGTCACTCATCCTCACCTCACAAATCGATTTCAGTGTTGTATTTTGGAGGACTCTCAACCTTATGTCTAGTTCAAAATTGTACCAAGCGACATGCCTGTGATATAAAAGAAGGGTCAAAATAGTGATATAACATGAATATATATATATATATATATATATATATATATACACAGTAGATGCTCGTTTGAACAGACTAATTCTGCCAACCTTTATTCCATTATGTCAGATTTTCCGATAATTGAGTTTGTAATCAAAGCTCACTATGAGGGAAACTTTTTCCGGTATTTTGAGGTACTTTCTGCTAATTCCCTGAAGCAAGTCGGGTTCCTGACTATGTGCACCCTAACCTAGCAAAATATGCTAAATCTCAATGGTACACATCAGTCTGAACCCAGAATTAACCTGTACTATACTTAGGGGGGAGAGGAACACCCCTCTCGCTGGCCGATTTTGAACTTTTATCTTCCTGGCTAAATGGGCTTAATACATCAATATAAGATCCCTGGCACTAATAAAAGTAATCACTGAAGCCAGAAAGTTTGTTGAACCGAGTTGGGTTGGTGCCACTCAACCTCTGAAATCTTTGAGGTTACTGAGAGCAGAGCAGCTGTGAGCCTGTGAAAACTGTCACTTGCCCCCGCACTCCTAAGACAGTGTTGTAAGCATAGCAGAAAAATGTCTGAAGTTAGTGAGGGACATTACTACCTTCCATTTTACTTTGGTTGCTTGCAATGACTTCTCAATGCTGTAGGACGTAGATCGACATGACTGGCATTTTAGAGGGGGACGTATATCTATGGCCGTAGGGCGGTGTGGGTTAATACCCCCCCTTAAATGCATCATTGTGTACATAGATAGATAGAGCCAAGATTTCGGGGGCATGAATGATGAGTGAATGGAAGTGTGGCCCTTTGGATTGGGCAGACTTGGGCTGTGTGGACATTGCTACTCTCACCCTGCCCTAAGGTGGGAATGGAGATCCGGATGATGATGAAACGATGATGTATACATGTAAACAGTGATACATACAGTACTGACTATGCACACATAAAGAATAAGGTGAGGATATTACTGTGCCAAATATTGTAGTACTGTATAGTAAATAGGGATAGTAAACTACAGTAAGGCTTACCTCCAAAAGTAGGGTTTCAGCACCTGCTGCAAAAATATGCCTGACACAGGTAGCTATACTGGCTCCCCCAAACTGTGTCAGGCCTGGGTGTGGTTTAGTCAGTCAGAGTCACCCTCCATCAGCACTCGAGGTGGTATAGGGGTGACAGGGGGGCTGGGGAGCATCAGGGATGGCACTCCATCTTCTTAATTATTTCCAATTTCTGGCCAAGAGAAAGCCTCACTTTCTCCTTCTTTTACTGAATCTTAGGTATGGTTCATAAAAGCTTTGGTTCACTGAAAAAAAAAAAAGAAAAAAAGAAAAAAAAGAACAAGAACAAGAACAAGAACAAGACAAAGAGGAAGTCCAGAGTACTAAGGCAAAGCCGCATATACTCGAAGCAGTTATTTACCCTTGGGGAATCATGTAAAGACTGCATTCTTGGCAGGGACATGTGGCAGCACAGCACACCATCAGTCAGGGGAGTGTTTCCAGTATGGGCTCAATGACGTGCTTAATTTACGGGACTTTTTCCGGTAATTAGGTGGTTTTTGGAACGGAAAAAAAAGATTCTGTTATCTCGGGCTTCCACTAAATCGGTGTTAGTTAAATCAAGCATCTACTAGATGTGTGTGTGTGTGTGTGTGTGTGTGTGTGTATATATATATATACGTATATATATATATATGTATATATATATATGTATATATATATATATGTATATATATATATATGTATATATGTATGTGTATATATATCCTGTCTTTAATTTTAAAAATCCACAATGCCATACTATCACCACAGCGAAATCTGTCATAATTGTAGGTTTAAGAATCTTTCTTGAGTCATTGTTATCTACAAGAATATTTACATTTGAATATGGTAGTATCCTGTATGTTGTAGGCTATTGTTATGAAAGCCTCTGGGAAGTGTAGTCTTCAAATGATAAGGTTTCATGCCATCATCATTATTTTTTATTTCACATCTGTTTTCCATGTAGCGTGGGTCAGATGGCTTCACCTGGTGGCAGTTCACATTGTTTTTGTCTGTGCCAGCTTTCTAGTAGTACCTCGGTCTGTAAGGTTAGCGCTTACCACCTCGTTGCAGGATCTCTGTCTGTTTCTTTCAACAGCCTGGTATGTCAGTCCTTCAACACTACCTCATCCAGCTCCCCTGGTTTACCCTCATGATATGTCCAGACCATTTGTGTCTCCTGTTTACTTTCTTTCTGATATTTTCCACTTTCAGTAGTTTTACCCACTCTTTTGAGGATGTACCATCATCCAATTTTATTCCACTTGGGCAGAGAAGGAAGAGGATTTTCATCGACTCAAACTTACAGAAATGACAGTGGTTAGGTGGATGTGCAATGTGTCCTTGAATGTGAGGACTTGGGGGGATAGGCTTATGAAGGCAGAGCTAAGAGGAAGGATGGGACTGGAGAGTATTGGTGTGGTGATAAGTAGGGGTAGATTGAGATAGTTTGAGCATATGGAGAGGAGGAAGGGTGACAGTTGGGTGCAGAAAATGAGAATTGTGAATGTTGGGGGTAGGGTTGCAAGAGGCAGACCGAAAAAGACCTGGACAGAGGTCATAGATGTGACCTCAGGGATAAGAGACCGAATAGGGAGGCTGCAAGAGATCAAGCAGCATGGAGAGCCCCCATCAGGGAACCAAGGCTGACATTTACAAGCATGTTGGAGCCTTTATAAACAAAACGAAACGACAAAATCGTCCCCACACAAACATCAGCAGACCCTCTTCTGCCTCCAGGTGCTCCCACACAGCACTTATAGCAGAACAGTATATCACAAGCCCCACTAACCCCCCAACATCCACCTGACCTCATCAGCCTCCAGATATTCCTACACAACACCTTTATCGAAACACTGTATTACAAGTCCCCCTTCCCCCAACATCCATCTGTCAGAGTTACCTTTAAGTAGAACTCACTGGGTTTACCTAGCAAGACTTGGATGAAGACATCACCTAGCCCTCCTAAATTAATAGATCTGGGTTGGATGTTATCACAGATGACGCATGTCCTGCTTACAGAGTGGACCCAGATAACACAGTATACATAACACTGCATGACACATGCTACACTGTGATGCAAGCAAAACATTAATGGCATAGGAAACATATGAGACAACCTCATGTGGGTTGTTGTATATTTGTGTTTGATGGGTCTTGTTGTTCAGGTGGACCAAAGTTAAGGAACAGCAACAACACCACGTAACCACTGGATCATTTTCATGTCTCATTTCTCTTAATTATCCTCTCTTACTCTCCAGGTTTCACTTCCATACGATAAGACACTCCTTACAAGTGCCAAATACTTTTGCTGTTGTTGATGATGAGAACATGTGAGATATCAGGATAGGAAGACTTTCACCATGTTGGTTGTTGCATATTTGTGGTTGATGGGTCTGCATGTTCTGGTGGACCAAAGTTAAGCAACAACAACAACAACATCAACTCCACATAACCATTGGATCATTTTCATGTCTCATTTCTCGTTAATATCCTCTCTTACTCTCCAGGTTTTGCTTCCATACGATATGACACTCTTTTTTAGGTGCCAAATACTTTCCCTGTTGTTGATGATGAGAACATGCAAGATATCAGGGTGGGTAGAATTTCCCTGAACCTTTTCTCTCTGTTTTGCATCTTTGCAGTAATGCTGCTTGGCACCCTCCCCTGCACTGATGACATCCCCAAAGTAGTAGAATTTTTCCACAATCTCCATTAATTTAAATATCATCATGGGTCATATTGGTGTAGCATTAATTGGTGTGGCTATGCCCCCATATCTCCTCACACAAGAAATACATCACCATGCTGAAGCTGCTACTCACTTCTGTAAATCTCTTATGTACCTACTAGATTGCATCCAGTATAAAATATAATTTTCCTATCCACTCTTCATACATACATCACATGACAAGTTTGCAGAATCCATAATTAGTTGATGCCAGACCCACAGATCATGATTTTTATTTTCTTAGTGTTTACTCCGAGATCTTTTGACTAAAAATTTGAAAGGCTTTTGCGCATTTGAAAATCAGACTTAGTTATTTAAGTATGATATGCATATTGTTTATGTATGATAAAATATCAGATGTCAGTTTAAAGTTATTTTAAAGTACAGTACACTGAGTATCGGGTAGTAATAGTGATGAAAAAAAAAATGAGCATAACTACAGTATTTTAAATCCATGGTGAGGTATCATACCTCACAGCTTTAAGCCGTGGATTGCGCAGTTACACCTTTTTTTATCCCACCTCGTGGTGTTCAAAAAATGGAAAAAAAAAATTCTTTTTGGTTTATTATAAACTTCAGTATAAACATCCAGGGCATCATCTGGTGAAAAAAAAAAAGTACTGTATATATATTTTTCTCTCTCTCTCTCTCTCTCTCTCTCTCTCTCTCCGTCTTTGCACGGTTGGAAGTTGGTCGGATTGAAAAAGGAGTTAATTAATTGCCTAGGCTACTTACATAGGTTAGGCTGCCCCTACCAGAGCCATTACATTAGCCTAGAGAGGTCAGCCACCTAAATTATTGGGATTGTCTCAAACACCTTGGCCTATAGCCTAGCCTAGGCTACTCACAACAAAGGAGGAGAGAGAGAGATACACAGCAATATAGGCCTACACATGGAAAATTTTTAAGAAACTTGTAGCCCACCTAACCCCACAAACCAAGAAATCCTCCCCTACACAGTTCACTCAACATGTGATAGAAAAACACTCCCAACCCAAGCTCCGGAAAGCATAAAGACACTCAAACATAAGTAGCTAAAATAAATAGGCTGCCTTTGTGGCAGCAGCGAGGCTGTCCTTGGTGTGGGACTTCACTTTCTAGCAAACATATTTATGCGGCATTTTCTTCTGCTTGCTGGGTGACTCATGAGGTAAGCTGCCATTCGGATTCATTCATCCATCCCTCATCCAATCCTTCGTTGCCCCATGGGGAGCGGAGGAGCCTGGGGTTAGGCAAGTTGGTGAGAATATCAAATTATTTTTTAATGATCAGAAACAGAGGAGAATGGTAATATGTCGTGAAACGTGTATTTTTTTTTTTCCTTGAATGAATGGTGAAAGTTTTCGATAAATAGTTTCATTTCTCAGACACCATTTTTATGCACAGTGGATCAAAACTTCACATGACCTTGTTAAGTCGACATTCCTCTAAAACCTGAAACCAACAGAAGCCGAATCCCTGCAATAATTTCGGAGATATGGGCCTTTGAATTGGGATTACTGAATTGGCGTCGTGGCGAAATTACCCCCATTTTACCCCATCATGAGGGTCTTCCACTTGATATGAAAGGTTAAAATAACAGTGAAACTGAATTATTATGAACACCTGTGCCATTTCTGTTACTGAAACTGAATTATTAGGAGGAAGGTGTGCCATTTCAGAATGTTGAAACTGAAATACCTGTATGAGAACATCAGCTGTTTTGCCATTACAAAATGTTAAAAATCATAAGTTCAGTCCAGAAGGAGTGTTTGTTCAGAACCAGTCAATACTGTATTTGGTAAACATAACAAGTCTTCCACTTTATCTTGGAACAGAATGGTGTTGGCTCTTTGTTAACTGCAAGTTGTGTCGTATGTGATATAGGTTTACTTCATGCCATCACGGGTAGCTATAAAAAAACATTATGGTTAAGTGAATTGTTAGTTATGTGAGTAAATGAGCTTTATAAATTGTGAAACATGACACCTTAATTCTGAATAATAAAATAGATGAATATACTGTAAGTAGAGTATGCATCTTTTACAGTTATTGTACCAAACTGTACAGTTTTGACTGCAAAAACCATATGTATATTTAATTTAGCTGCAGTTGTTTAATTGATGAACAGCCAGTAATATAAGCTAGATATTTCAATCCAAATTTTTTGACTGAAATATAATGCAGAAGTAGGTGTGTGACTCTCATAAGCACTTCTTTGCAGTGATTGTATGCAAATATGTTTTAGATCTTGATACAAAATCAGATGGATAATTGAATTCCACCAGCTACTGATTTAGCAATAGTTACATGTCTCCCACTGTTGTTGTATCCCCAGCTTCATCTGCTACATGAGCCTGGTGGACTGCAGGCTGACACTGTCCTACTCCTGCAGTCCACCAGCCTCCCTTTGGGGAATAGTGAAGTAGTAATTATTGCATAACCAGGTAGTTGAGTCACGTGATTGTATCAGTGCTTCCATATGAAGGCATTGAACTCATTTTGAAACGTGAAGGTAACTTGTTAAAGTTTGTACAGCATGCGCACACTGGGATTTAGGTGTTGTTGAAAATATTAGTGTTATATTTTCATTTTTTGTGTTGCTATAACTAAATATCTCAGTGGTGGGTGTTGCCTTACTAGATTACTTTAAACACTCAAAAAGTACATATAGTAACAAAATACTATAATTTACAAGAGTGCTACAGTATGAGGCAAAGATACATCTGTAGTTCAACCCAAGAGTACCTGACTACCCATTATATGGTCGTCATTTTGTAGACCCATAGGTAGTGCATGTTTGTTTTGCTTTCATCCTTTGAGTGTGACTATTTTACAATACAGCTATAAACAGCATGCCTGCTTATATAATTGCCTTCCATGTAATTTTTAACCACAGTAATATGGGAACTCCCACTGCCTGCCATAAATGGTACAGTACAAGAAACCTTAAAGACGTTTTATGGGAAATATAGATACGAGTCTTCACTCTTCTACCATGTCCTGGGAAGGTGAAAGATGATAAATGTTCCCATGTGACTTGAAAACAGTTGGTGTAATGTTGATATTTTTGTACCTTTTTGTCAAAAGTAATCATTTTAGCTTTACAGTATAGTACAGTACTGTTATTGTATTTTATTTCAAAATGCTATGATCATTCAAAGGGATAAACTTATGCATATAATGATATCCAGAAGAGGGTTTAAGTCCATCTGTACCTGTTGTATGTACACTATAACACAGGTTGAGTACGGTATGTGGATAAATTGTGTCCATGTCAGACTAAAAATTGTCTTCTCAATAAATATGAAATTCAGATGCTATGTGGTTATACTTCATCCACAGTATTATTCATCCTAGGCACCTCATTTCCCTGCTCAGTGTGATGTGCATCGGAGCTCTAGTAGGGTACCTTAATGTGCTCCATGGTGCGTGGACTTTTGGTTGCTGGGTGGGTGCCGCATTAGTGTCTCCATTCTGTTCTGCTCTCTCCCCACTCCTTAGGCCCCCATTGCTGCCTCAGCCAATTTTGCAGGGTCCTTTTCTTCAGTTGTACCCTCCGTTTCCTAGCTCGCTGTTTTCGTGGGGGGGCTTCAGAGACGTCGATTGAGTCTTGACGAGTGGAGGAGCTATGGCAAGGTCTACTCTGCCCTCTTCCCTTTTCTTAGGTCCTTGTCGCTGCCTCAACTAATTTTGCGAAGCTCTTTATCTTATTCTACTGCTTCTTCCTTCCTTTTCCCCTATCATTGCCAGATAGTGGAGGTCTTCTGGTGATGTTACTAGTCTCCACCCCTTTAGTCATCTCGGGCGAGGCTGCTTTCTCCCCACGTGTTTGCCGTGCGTGTCACCCCTTGTATTCCCTACGCCCTTCTATCTGGGAGTTGAGTCCGCCATGGAGCAAGGTGCAGTTCCTTATAGTGGGCAACATGCCCCTTTGGTAGGGGGGTTGGAGTAAGACAGGTGGTCCAGTGTGGCCCCACTGGGCAAATCGGCTGGCCTTGTGTTGGCTCAGTCAGCCTCGGCTAGGGTCAAGTGGGCACTGTTTGGTGGACACTGCATTGGTCCGTGGCTGCCACTCCACACCAGTGTCCACATATACCTTTCCAGCTATCCCCGGGGCTATTGGGTGAGTTAGACCCAACATTTGCCTCACCTCGTTGGGCTCCATGGTGGGTGAGCGATGGGGTGGTGAAATCTACCATTTACAGTTATACAGATAATATCAATTCCTCTGTCTCAGTTACGGTGATGACCCAGGACTCCCCTTTGACCATGGCCCTGACTTCCTTCTGTCCTCCTACATGTTCGGTTCCATTAAACACCTCATCCTCCATGCCTGCTGTGTCTTCCACTCCTCTAGCTCCTGTTCTGGCTACTTCAGTCAGCCCTCTTCCATCGTCACACTTCGCCCTTACCTTCCTCCTTCACCTCCTGTCTCTATTCCTGTGTCTTCTGTCTTCTTCTCCCGACCTCGTCCTTCTTCCTGTGTGCCTGCCCTGTCCCTCACCTCCTCTCCATTCGGTTCACAGATGTGGTCAAAATTTTTCAAAATTCACAACATGACTGACGACCTCTCACTCCACCTCACTCTACTTCGACAGGCAGGCAGGGATGTCACCTTTTTGTCCCGTCTGAATGGCTCCTGCCTCCTTGTCGTTCACAGTGCTGCCCAAGCCGAGAAGGTGGCATCCCTAGTCAACAATTCAGGACAACCTATCTCTGTGTTCCCAGATATCCAACTTGATTTCGTTTACCATCTTCATTGTCCTTTGGCCAGAGGGCATTTGCAGAATGCTCTGATGACATTGAGCTAATTCTTTCTGGACAACACCACCCAATACACTCAGTGCACTATTATACGATTCCTCCTAGTGGACGCTGACAAGAACCAGCCAATATCGTAAAAAAAGTCTTCTCCTCGCCATCTGCCCCCTACTGTCATTACTGGGGGCACTGTTCTCCAGGTGCATCAGTTTATTCCATCTTCTTGCCAATGCACATCTTGTTGGCGTTTTGGCCACCCTGTCGAATACTACTGGTCAACTGCAGTCTGCGACAACTGTGCACTTGCCAGTCATGCTTCCTCAGACTGCATTTCCACCATCCGGTGCTGCCCTAACCACCAGGGTAGCCATTCTGCCACCCATCGGCAATGTCCTGTCTACCTCTTCGAGGCAGAAGTGTCTAGCGTCTGCTGGAAAACTGGCCTCTCCCCTTGTGAGGCTCGTCGCAGAGTTCGCAGCCTCGGTCACCAACCTACCGTTACCTATACACTTGTAGCCCGTCCTCCTCCCATAGTGACTTCTAGTACTAGTACTATTTCTTCTTCCCCTTCTGCACTTGTTGCTGTATCTGTCCCCTCTTCCCCTCAGCCCACCTCTCGTCTTTCCACCTCTCACTCTGTCCCTACCCCTGTGACTGTTGTCTCCTCTTGCCTTCCTCCCAGCACTCCTATTTCCACCTCCCCCTCCTCTCTACCTAACCCCTCATCTAGTTCAGTCCTCTCCTTACAGACTCCTCCTGTTCCTGTCTATATTTCTTTCTGTTTTAGATTCCTCTACCCTTACTTCCTCTCCATCCCCCTCCATGCCTTTTCCCTCTTCTCGTCCTTTCCCCATTCCCAACCTCATCCCACCTTTCACTCCTCCAGTTTTGTTTCTCACACCCGCCGTTTGGCGCCTCTGGCCCAACTTAACATCCTACCCCTGTCAACCTTTAGTGGTAAGTGTAGTCTGACTATAACATCAGACTCTAAGGCCTCTTCTGCCCATCCTCCTACTTTTCCAGCTTGTAAAGTCCGTGCGTCGAGTACCCACCCCTCCAGACCTATACACCTTGCTGCGTCAAAATGCACATCTGAGCAGTCTCCTTAGTCCCGTCCCTGGACCGATCCACCGCCGCCTACTTGTGGCGCAAAATCCTCCTGCGATGACGACAGTGAAACCATCCCCAAGATTATGGATTATATTTTAACTTCCACACCAGATTCAGTGATCAATACTGTATCCTCTCCTTCCACCCTCTTTGTTGAAGTTCATCCTGTGCCTCCTGACCTCCCTCCCACTCCTCTCCCTCCTTCATCTCCCCCTCCTTCACCTTCTGTTCCTTCTCTTTGCCACCCTCCTTTCTCACTTCTTCCAGCACTCCTTTATCTCTCCCGATGCTTCCAGGCTATGGTGATTGTCCCGCTCGTCCACCTATTCCATTTCCTGCCCCTATTCCTACTGTTGTACCGACTCGGTAATGTACGCTACTATTCTGTTATATTTTACTTCCTGTGTATGTTATCTTTAGTATTTACTTCCTTTTATCTTTCCTAGATTCTATTTTTCTGTTAGGTTTTATTTGGTGTTTTAAAGTTTTAATATGTCAATTTTACAGTGGAACAATTGAGGTTTTACGGCCCATCGCATGACCTCTGCTACCTTCTTGTGGTTCACTATCCGTCCTCAGTCTTTTTACAAGAACCTGGTTTGTCTTCCCCTCCTGTACCTGTACCTGGCTATCGTTTCTTGTTCTCTCCTGCTTCTGTTTCTGTTTCAGCTACCTTAGTCCACCATACAGTTCCTCATGAACATCTGTTCATTAACACCATTGTTCCATGTCAGTTTGTTCGTGTTTTTCTCGGCCGTTGGATTACTGTGATTTCCATTTATTTCTTTCCCTCCCAGCCCATTGATTTTCATGTCTTATCTATTTCATTGTCCTAGTTACCCACCCCAAATTTATTGTTAGGTGATTTTAATTGCCGTCATGCTTTATGGGGAGTTACTGTTACTAATTTTCATGGCCGCCACCTGGAGTCGTTCGCTTTTATTAACAATTTGTCATTGAATACAGGAGCATCGACACATTTCGATGCCAGAACTCGGACATTCTCGTGCCTCGATCTCTCCTCCTGTTCGCCCACTCTTCCTCTAGATTTCCAATGGTCTGTTCGATCCGATGCTTTGTATAGCGATTACTTCCTATTGTCCTGTGCACAGACCTTCTTGTTGGTGCTGTCTGAAAGCTGGGTGGCTGTCTTTTACTTCTCTGTCGGTTCCCTCCATACCCCCTTCCTCCTTTCTTAGTGTTTTAAATATCCTTACCTCTAATGTCTTAGTTCTGAGTGCAGCTTTGACTGCGATTCCTAGGTCGTTCCGTCATTTTACCTCTAAATGTGTGCCTTGGTGGGACTGATTGCACCGGGACACTCTGTCAAACGTGCTCATTGAAAAAGTTACCTGCGCAAACGCAACACCCCAGATGAAGAGTGCATTTTTTTGGTTTAAAAAGTCCCGTGCTTCTCGTCACAAGACTGTTAAACACGTTAAACGCCGTAGCTGGAGGTTATACATTTTCACTGTAATGCTTGGTGTTCTGGGGTCGGCTTCCCGTCCCTCTACGCCTAGTGTGTAGCTGGGTTCTCTTTCTAGACCGGAGCTTAGACAAATAAGAGAGAGGCAGGACACAAAAACTCAAGACAACAACCTTACACGTGTATTGCTAAATTCTACAAGTGGAACGGTTAGATGTCACGAGAGTAATTATTCTGAGCAATTATAAACCTTAGGTCTACATCGTCGGTGTTAGTATCACGCAGGATACTATCTGAGACAAGATCAGGTAAAGTGAATAGCACTACGATCAGGAGTCCTAGCGCAGTGAAACCAAATACTGTCGCTTGGGAGAAGTCCAGGTTTTATCTATTGGGTGGAGTTCTGTTTGTTCCTTAGGGCCGCGGCATGGTTATCACTGTTGGCAGTCTAACTCGTTTGTCTTTTTTTTTTTTTATGCGAGGAAGAAGGAACCAAAGGCCATGAGCCCGCAGTAACAGTTCCCTCCAAGAGAAAAACAAAATACAATAGAGAGCCAAATTCAAGATCCGATCATTTTGAGATGCCTGGACACACTGCGTTTGAAAGACTGGAGATTATAGGCAGCAGGAAATACAGACAGAGGGAGACAGTTCCAGAGTTGACCTGTTGCATAAATGAAAGACTGGGAGTAACGGTTAACTCTTGCATTAGAGAGTTGGAAGTTTCTAACACAAGCTACAATATATAATGGAAAAATGACAACACCCACCCACTCAGCCACCCACCCACACACACACACACACACACACACACACACACATCACTATAAAACAAAACAAACAGGTAATATGAACACAAGATTGGTGTCCTGTACAACCAGTTATTAATTGATTTTTTTTTATTTGTTATCAGTACAAGAAACGTAGCACGGGATGCCATAATGCCAGAGGTGGATCAGGGGAAAAAATCAGGGGGGTTCCAGCGGCGTAGCCAGGTTTCAACGTACAGGGGGCCGAGGTGGGACCATGCCCTAATTTTTGGGGAGGCCCATTGCTACACCCCAGCAATCATAAAATGCATGGGCAAGTATTGTTCCAGTGCTGACACTCCGACCTTTAATATATCGGACCAATGGCTAACGATGTTGGTCCGACTTATATCAGTTATCCGTTTGCACCCCGGGATGTATCGGTACAATACGCTGATTCGTAATGGGCCAGTGATGGGTGCCTTAATCGTGCCTTAATCGGGTGTAAGTAATAGGGCCAGTTTACAAGTACGTGTGTCAGACTCTGGATAGCTCAAAATTAACAGATCTTGAAACTGAGTTTTTCATCCCTTGAGGGAATAACATTGAAAACTTTTAGCCTAAAATACGACTTAAAAAAAACAAAAACACACACACACACCAAAAAAAACAGTATTCGAACCTTCGTCCTGTGAACGCGTACCGTACAGCCCACGCATCTGACAGCTGATATAGTGAGTGGAGCTTCTCTTACCCAAGTTAGGTACATCTATAAATACACACTACGGTATGTTGCCAGCTCAGGATCTGCCAAGTGAACGAATGTCTGAAATGAAACAAATGAAATTAATTGTCTGGTGTTGGGCTCGAACCCGAACCTCTAGCACATGAGGTATATGCATCTTACCACTGAGCGAAATTAATCAATTTAAATTGACCGCCTTATGCGGGGCTCGAATCTGTACCTGCCCTTGGCTCATGAAATGTGTGCATTTTACCACTAAGCCACGGACGAGCTTTGTACTGCCTAAGCAACTCTGACCATTTTATAGACTCAGTTGTATATATTTTGTGTATACCAATGTTCCTTTAATATTAATGTTATCAGATATGATCTAGTAAGCTGAAAACAAGTTCAATTCCACAAAAACATTACCCAAAATAAGACAGTTGCCTGTGGAAAACTCCCGTCTTTCGAAATTTCCATCATTCATTCATGCATCATCCAGTCCTACGTAGCCCTATGAGGAGTGTAGGAGCCCGGGGCTAGGCAAGTTAGTCCTGACATTTAAGATGAGAGTGACCAGCCTCATTCATCCCTGAGTTGCATTACGTGAGCAATAAACCCCAACCATCCCTTGGATATAAACATGTACCGGCTCAATCCGATTAGGGCGCCGTAATTACCCACTAAACCACCAGGCGCCAAAATTTGGTTATATGGTTACCACCCAGCGTAGTAAATGTTTTCCTGGTGTACAGGAAACCATTTGGCTTGTCACTCAGAGTCACCCACAGGCAGAAGGAAGAGGTAAGAATGAAGGAAAGAAAGACAGAAGAGGATGGAAAGAAAGAAGGATGGAGGAGAGGAAAGGGCAGTCACCCGAGAGCAGCACTACATCGAGTAAGTGGATGATAAGCACCCCCATTTCTATATTATATAAAATATATTTCAATTATCCAATATATGAAAATGATCTATGATGGATGATGTACAGTTATATCACTCAGTTGTTAGTTCCTTGATTGGCTTGATCAGCAATACATAGATTGGCCCAACATTTTCTTACCATTCTTGACCCAGTTTTCGAAAAAAGTTCTATTTATATATCCGTCCAATACATGTTTTACATCAATAGGCCACAGCAGGACCGGCCTATCCCTACCGAAGTGGGGACGATACAGCCAATGTATCTCTACCAAGTGGCTTAGGTTGTCTAGTAGAGACTGTATGTAGGGTGAGAAGTGCTTGTAAGTGTAACTGTTGTGTTGGAGTGACTTTGGATGTGTGTGTAGCCTATGAACCAAGTGTAATCGGTCCGCGCAAGCCGATTGGGTGCAAGCATACTTTATAGTATGCGACACTGGTTCAGCCACAGCACCCCTTGTGTCCGCCAATGCAGTACGTGGCCGGGTGAACACTCCCAAAGTTTATTACCCTGGCGGTGCGCGAACCCTCGTTCTTCAGTGTACGAAAACGCACATTTTACCACTGTACCTCCTTTATATATATATATATATATATATATATATATATATATATATATATATACACACACACACACCAGGAATTGGTCCAATGTATGGTTGCCGTTTCAGCCCAGTGTCGGAAAACAAGTTTTATTTATATATCGGCTCAACACAAGTATGGCCAGGAATCGGTCCAATGCATGGGTGCCGTTAGTCCCGTTATATGCCAGTGCTGGCCCGTCATTTCAATGCTTGCTAGGACGTTGTCAACAAATTAAATAACCTGAAATCTCATATGGGGGACCACTGGGAGGCCAAGGGGCTGACTGGGGATGGGGGGCTCGGGCGCCCTTGGGCTCACGGTAAATACGTCACCGGGGGTTTCAGAACCATTCTTCTACAGTAAATCGCGCGCCTCTAACGCATGTCAAAGGAGGCGCAAGGGGCCCGGGAGCTTCCTTGGGGGGGGGGAGTGCATTCTGATGATACTTTGATGGGAAATAACTGAATTTTCAGTGTTGGTGGAAAAGATGATTCTCGACGTCAAATTAGAATTTCAGGTACCTACAAAATCACCTTTCCAGAAAAGTGTTTATTTATCAGATTAATAATGATACAATGCCAAAACTTTACAGTGGCTTATTTTAATTTGAATGTCCAGGAAATGCATCTTTCTCTGGTGGTAGGCTTACCTTGTGAACTCATACTGCAGATGATCTGTTGTTTGTAGAGTTCGTGTTTTAAGTGACAGATTAAGTGGGTTTCAATGGCACCCAGAGAACCACCTCCCGCCCTTCATCCGCCACTGAATTAAAAAAAAAAAAAAAAAAAAAGGGCACGACGATTCCAACCATACTATAACAAACTCACGATTTCAAGGCAAGTAATTTTGGTACATACGCAACACAGTTAACTGCTGAGTTGTGACTGCAAGAAGTTATTGGAAAAAGACAAAATATACCTATATTGGGGTATTTCAGGATGCGGCCGGGTCGCCCGAGGCAATGTTTACCGAAGATGTCATCGACTGGCTCCGATTGGATGCGTCAGTGTACCACGTGACAAAACATTGGGAATCAAACCTCACTCGCTTTTGATAGCCATCTTTCCAATTTAAAAAGGCGCGTTAGGAACGTTAAGTATGGCCGGCTACTGGCAGACGTCGCCGAAATACGCATTGTAAATCCTCATTTATAGCTTTCAGAGTTAAGTTTGTAAAAGTGTCCAGTAGCTAGGGTAATCCAGAAGTAATAACAGGTAACCTGTGAGAGACATTTCAATGGGAAATATGGAAAGGCCGGGTCCGTTTGGTAAACAGTTAAGGAAGAGTAACTCTATTTTATAAGTAAGTCTCACCCTTAAAAGAAATGCATTGTTCTCTAATTCTAGAATTCAAGTGAGAGAAAACGAAATCAACACAAGGAAATGCATCATACATGTTGAAACGTCTCTACTGTAGTGTGTTGTTTCCTTTCCTTTTCTCTCCTTGAAGTTGCGAAAAACAACGTCTATTTCAAAACATACTGGCTGTGAATAACTTTAAAATGAAGGTTTCTGCCAGGCTTTTTATACTCCATGCACACTTACTCTGTCGCGGGTAGCCTGTGGCGCAGTGGTCAGCGCATTCGGTTCACAGCCGGAAGGACCTGGGTTCGAATCCCGGGCAGGACGAGACGGATGGGCGGTCTCCTAACACCCGTAGCCCCTGTTACCTATACAGTGAATAGGGACCTGGTGTAAGTGGGCAGTTGTGAAGTTCCCTCCAGGGAGTGGTGGGTTGGACTGCTCTGCCTGAGTGATGACCTTACGTCAGTCTGTCACCATGAGTGTGATGAATGTGCAGTTGATGTAGCAACCCTCTGAGAAATAGGTAGGTGAAGATGTTAGGGAGAGCTAGGGGGAGCTGACAGGCCTGTCCCCGGCTCAGGATTCCAGGCAGCCAAATCACCACTTTTATATTGTCAGGAAATTCACTTTTATATTGGCACAAAATCACCAACTGATATTAATAGGAATATATGTATGTGTGTGTGTGTGTGTGTAATTCACCGGGTCGGTCAGGATCACTTGATGGTCGTGATCGTCACCTTTTACCCTCCCGGAAGGGAGCTGAGAGCTCATATAGTCCGATGTAAGGGCAAGGCTGTGACCTTCACACAAGCACACACCCGTCCCCTTGCTCCAGGGGGACAGTAACCACCCACTTCGTCAGTGACACTTTTTGAAGTGACACTTTTCGCAACCTGAGCGAGGCGCGAACTCCCGTCCACCAGTTGGCAAGCGAGAACATTACCACTGCACCAGCGAGCAGTGTGTGTGTGTGTGTGTGTGACCCTAACCATCCACTCGGTCTATTTGTAGTGCTGCTCTCGGGTGCCTGCCCCTTCCTCTCTTCCTTCCTTCTTTCCTTCCTTCCTCATCTGTCTTTCATTTTTTCCTCTTCCTTCTGTCTACTGGTGACACCACACTGAGTGGCGAGGCAAATGGTTTCCTTTACACCAAGAAGCCATTAACTACGCTGGGTGGTGACCTTATAACCAAACTATGGCGCCTGGTGGTTTAGTGGGTAATTAAGGTGCTCCAATCGGATTGAGCCGGTGCAGGTTCATATTCAAGGGAAGGTTGGGGTTTATTGCTCACATAATGCCAGTCACGGATGGGTGAGGCTGGTCCCTTTTATCTTAAATGTCAGGACCAATTTGCCTAGCCCTGGGCTCTTATGCCCTTCATGGGGAAACACAGGATTAGATGACGTATATATATATATATATATATATATATATATATATATATATATATATATATATATATATATATATATATATATATATATATATATATATATATATCCCATTGGAGCCCAGTGTCCGGAATATTGGACAGATCTGGGATTTTTCAAGTCTTTATAAGGTAGGGAACCCCCGGATAGGGACCTATGAGCTTCGCGATTATGAGCCGATAGGCGGAGGGCGGTACGCTCAGTACCCTCCCAGTGCCATGCCTCTCCCAGCACCCCTGGGATTCAATGGAATATATATATATATATATATATATATATATATATATATATATATATATATATATATATATATATATATATATAAAACTGAAGCTGTTGTATATGATACCTTCATTTACAATAGTCTCCCCTAAAAAGTGATCTGGTGACAGCAAAAGAGAGAGAGAGAGAGAGAGAGAGAGAGAGAGAGAGAGAGAGAGAGAGAGAGAGAGAGAGAGAGAGAGAGAGAGAGAGAGAGAGAGAGAGACCGTCCCAGGAGCGGACGTAATAACTTCAGGAGGTGATTTCTAAGGTCATTCTCAGACATTATGTATCCTACGAACATACAATATGTCTGATTAGCAATTATTGTCATGGAGCAAAATGTATTTAAAATTTGAATTGTGGTAACGGAAGACCTGGCCTATTTCACCAAGTGTTTCCAACTTCATACTTTTGATCGTCTATGTTATACTGAAAATAACATTAACAACATTCAACGAATGGATTACGAACTGTCAAGCAAAAAATCAAGTGATGAGGAAAATATATTTTTGCACCACTTGGTGATAACGAACAATTTCTTTCTTTACCACCTTCGTATATACGTACGTTTTACTTCACTTTCGTAACGAATCATACATACAGTACGCTAGTAGAATATGGCTTAGAAGAGGGATATTCAGGTACTTTAGAAGTAAGGCCGGATTATGAGAATCAGATTGAAAGAAGGGCCATATATTTATTTTAGCACCATTTTCTCCTCTGTCTAAACCCTAATGCATAGAATGAAACGAAAAATTCATATATATTTTGCTTTTACATTTTCCAATAAGCTACAGATAAAAGAAAAATGCATTTTTCCCGTTTGTTTGTTTGTTTGCATTCTTCCGAGTTTGTCAAAAGGCCAATGAAGAACGACTGAAGGGCTGGATTTGGCCCACGGGCCGCCAGTTGAATAGCCCTGGCTTAGAATGACGCCAGGAATCAGCTTCTAAAGTCAGTACAACTCTTGGGACGTGGTGACTGATTTTGAACATATATATATATATATATATATATATATATATATATATATATATATATATATATATATATATAAGGCACATCAAAGCGTCAAATTCTCAACCCGTATGAAGCTTATGGGCGAAAATGCATGGTCGGCCGGAAGTTTGAGGTGGCCAGACATTCCAGGTGTGCCAGTACCACCTCGATCATCCCTACGCCGCAGCTTTCAGTGCACGACTTTGTTCATTACGGGAACTCATTGTACTCAACCAATTGAAAAGAATAAGGAAAGTAACAAAGTTTCACTGTTCGAGGGCAGGTGCGACTAGGTGTCACTGGCAGCTTCGTGGCCTCTTATTATTACGCCTCCTCCACGCAGATATTGTCTTGATTGGTTCTTCGTAGGTTTTGAGGACCGACATAGTTTGCATCACTAAATCACAAGACAATAAATGAGGCGTAATATGCATCACTAAATCTCTCTATCTATCTATCTATTGCCAGACGCCTCAATCCCGTTTCGGGTGGCCACAAACAAATAGCCTCCACGTCGTCCTGTCCCCCGCCATTTCACTGCCTTGCTCCCAACTCACACCACCCTCTCTCATATACCTCTCCACCTCATCCCTCCATCTCATCCTCGGCCTCCCCTTCCCTCTTCCCCCCTCCACCTCACTCACATACACTCTCTTCGTCAGTCTCTCACCCTCCATCCTCTCCATATGGCCAAACCACCTCAGTGTGTTCCTCATAACGCTTCCTATCACATCCACATCCACACCAAAACGCTCCTTTATATCCTCATTCGTCAGCCTGTCTCTCCATGTGACTCCACAGACTCCTCTTCAATAACTCATTTCCACCTTCTGGAATTCTGTTATTAGTGTTGGCTGTTGTGCCCAGTTATGGTCATCTTATTCCAAAAAAAGATATAAACTTGAGAGTATAGCGAAGGGTGACAAAAATGATACCTAGCATGAGAATTAAACCATTGGAAGAGCGCTTAGGAGCCCTGAATCACTTTACCTTAACTAAGCACAGGTAATGAAGAGATTTAGTTGAAGTTTTCAAAATGTTAATAAATACCTCACACTAGACAGGTTGAATTATGCTTTAAATAATGATATAAAAATAATGGAAAACGAAGCCAGTCACAGGAAGATAAGCACTACTACTTCAATGGAGTTGTACTTTTATGAAACAAATTGCACTTCAGTGTAGTTAATTATGATACAGTACTAACCTTTAAAACTCACTTGGATAAGTTTGTGTATTCTAACCCAAAGCTAAGTATGTTTACTCCCAAATATACATTACTGTAGTATCCATGACTTTTCTTCAGTTTGTTGGACTATCTATCTATCTATATACCTAGGCTGCTTCCCCCAAGGAAAGGGAGGTAGCCGAGACAGGACGACTCACTCTCCACTTACTCATCCATTCAAACACATTCATTCGCATCTTAGCCCCAAAGGGGAGAACGGACAGATCCTCACCGCACCACACCGCACAAGGGTCAACTGGGCAATGCAATCAGTGACATCCGCAGCAGGGCCCGACAGCAGAACTGGTTTACCCCTGCCACATCATAACAGACCCATCCCCTTACCCGCACCTGTTGGACGACAACAGAAAAACATCGATACACTATGTTGACATAACATTACGTTCTTTTTCCAGGTAGACGGTGAAGAAGATGATTTCCTTTCCCTCTTTCCTATGGAATTTCCATGAGAGCTTTGCTGTGGTGCATGGTGGTCCTCTCGCTGTTTCCTGGGGGCTTTGGCTGAAGGGTTTGGTGGGTGGTAGGGGTGCCTTCCTGCTTTGCTATCCTTGTCTTTAATCCATAGAATAGCTTTGGTAGCTATATCGAGAAGGCGTTTATCACAATTAATATTTCTAAAATGAGGTGAGGAATGGCTAGGTTGTAGGAGTATTGGGTGACAGGAGTACTAGGAGAGAGGGTTGGTGGGAGCCAGGGCTGGAGGGGCTGGTAAGACGATGGCTGGAATGAGTAAGGAAAGGTAAGGGTGAGGGCTGACAGAGATGATGGCTGGCAGGGGTGAGAATTGGCAGAGGTGAGGATTAATAGGGCATATAGGGATAAGGGATGGTAGAGGCGAAAGATGCAAAGGGTGAAACCTGGCGAGAGTGAGAACTGGAAGGGTGGGGACTGGTACGTATGAAGTAGTGAGGGTGAGGTTTGGTAGTGGTTAAGGTTGGTCGAGATGTAGGCTGGTAGGGGTCGGAGTTAGCTACAGTGAGGCCTGGTAGGGGTTAGAGCATATGAATGAGTTCTGATGGAGTTGACGGCTGAGAGAGCTAAGGGCTGGTAAGGATGAAAGGGTGGTAGGGGTGACGGTAGGGATGAGTAGACCCATCAACCGCAGGCAAGCAACCCCCCACGCCTGTAGAGCTGGCCAGTGCGGTGAACCGACGTTCCCTTGGTGATGAAGATTTGGAAAGTGCACGAGTATGAAAGTTTGGTTCCTGGATGGACGCTGGATTTGCGTCTCCACACAATTAATAGAGGAACCATATTAGAACACAGTTCATCCCGTTATTACCAGTTCCCGCCCTGGAGGGGCTTGGAGACGGGTATTGTTTTCACTCAGTTTGTCTGTTTGTTTTTCTGTCGTCTGTGAACAACTTTGCCTGAAAACTGCTGGTGTGATTTTGACTAAAATTACAGGGATAATGGGCTATGACCTTCTTATCACCTGATTAAATTTTGGGCCAAAGTGGGCCAAGGACCAGGCTGTAGGCCCCCCACCCAAAAAAAAAAAAAAGTACCAAAAAGGGGGGGATGAGTAAAAGTCGTTTTTTCGCCATAACTCCTTTCAAATTCGTCATATCGATACGAAACAAAAACCAAGGTGCAACTCTCAAATCTGCATCCGATAAAATGCCTCATTACATCAGGGGGGTCACCCCACAGTTAGCGGTAGGGGGGGTCATTGTCAGGTGGGCCAGGCCTAAAATTTCAATTGGGCATAAAATCGTCAATTTTCACCCGATTTACTCCAAATGTGATATGTGACATCTCTGAATATCTATCTACTATCTTTCTATTGCCAGACGCCACATTCCCGCAAGGAGTGGCCATTTGACTCTGAGTTATTTGTTTTACGGGGAGGGGCACTAACCCTCCACCAACCCACTTGTTGACACGTAGGGAGCACGTATGATGGTTTGGTTATATGGTTACCACCCAGCGTTGTAAATGGTTTCTTGGCTTACAGGAAACCATTAGGCTTGTCACTCAATGTAAAGCCACCTGAAAAGGAAAGAAGAGTAATAAGAAGTGACAGGAAAGATGGGAGAAATTGGAAGAGAGGAGGGCAGGCACTGAAAAAGAATGATAAAGGCTAAGGAAGACGTAGGCACCTTCTTTGAATATCCTGTTGTGCTTATACGTCATCACTAAACTGACTGCCGGGGACGGGTTTGCATCGCATTGGCGCTGCATCGTATTTGGTTATGTGGTTATCACCCACCGTTGTAAATGGTTTTATGAATTTCAAGACTCACGCAGTGTAGCCTCCTAAGGCGGATGTAGGCAACACTTCATCAAGTGACTGGGTGATGGCATGGTATACGAGTGAGTGAGGGCTGTTAGGGTTGGTCGGTGTGGCAGAGATGATAGCTAATAACAGGGATAGGAATGAGAACTGGTTGCGGTGGTACAAAGAGAAGTCATAAGAAAACAAAATTAACAACAAACCTGATGGTCGTTTCGAGGCTGTTTGCTACAGATAAGACTATGATTATGATAAATACTTTAATGAATTGATGAAAAGGATGATGAAGCAGGAAGGCTCCTTTCCCACCGCCCACCAAACCCTCTACCCGAAGCTGACAGGAAAAGAAAAAACTGCCATGCATATTTTATAAGGAAGACTGAAAAGAGTAACCATTTTATACACAAACTTAATCTGTAGGGGAAAAGTAACATCAACTTCTTAATACTAAGCTATTGTATTCTCCTTGGTTTGAGGGAGAGAGGATATAGTTAGTCATTTTCTTTTTATTATTCAGTCATGAAAGAGAATATCCGGTTATTCAAAGCTAGATACATATAGAAGCGACTTTTAAATGTTATTACCGTACTGCAGTCTGCTACAATTTGTTCCATGAGTTAACTGTTCTTTTGAATATTTCTAAAACTGTGTACGGATAATTCTTAAATCATTACCAAAATTATAATTCGACTGATCTATCGTGAAGTTCTTATCGACTACCATGTTATTGTTATTCTTCACTGTAACCTTTGTAAATGCCTGTATCTTTCTAGGACTGTAATACGCTGATCATGTTTAAACACAATGCAGGCGCACTAAAGAATTATCGGATGTGGGGATGATCATTATTTTCTGGTATGAATCTAAATGCCCTGCTTTAATCCAATTTCTTAGCTTTGTTCCTTCCATGCACTTTCGTCGTGGTTTTAATACATTTGTTTTTATTATTTCTAAATATATTTTCTTACTTTACATTCATGAGAGAGGGATGGCAGTGATACAAGAGTGGTTAAGTTTGTACCGAATGGTTACTGTACGTAAGGAGTATCTCAAATCTGACGTATGCAGATGATGCAGTGCTGCTCGTAGTGTACAAGAACTCGGTGGATTGGTTCAGAGTTCTGTAGATATCTGTGAGCATCGTGCCTTGAAAGTTAATATAGACAAGAGGGAAGTGTTTCTTGTTGAGAGAGAAGCTAACTCAAGCTGTGTTCTTACAGCGATGGAGAGAAACTTCAATTGGTGAGAGAGTTTTGGTACCTGGGTGCAGTGATGAAGGCCTTGATAAGAACAAAAGGTCTCAGTGTGGCGGCTGCTAGCAGTTTGCATGGAGTTGTAGTGCCTACTCTGACTTCCTGGTGTGAGATTTAGGTGTGGCATCAAAATGAGAAGACAAGCTTAAGAGCAGCAGAGATGGCGTTGTTTGGGATTGTATGTGAAGGGAAGAGAGTGGAGAGGATAAGAATGTGATTCGTTAATGACAAAGAAGTCTGTGGATACCAGAGTGGAAGAGAGTGAGCTCAGGTAATGTGGTCATGTGTGAATAGAGTGCTGAAAAGGTCTGAGCGAGTTTGAAGGCAGTAGGTGCAGTAGGCCAAAAAGAAGCTGGTTAGATAGGGTAAACGAATGTATGAGAAAGAAAGGTATGGAAGCTGCCCAGGCAAGGGAAATAAATAAGAATTAATCTGGCTGGATAAATTTTGTGTGGAGTGTATGAACATGGTATGGCATCCCTTTTTAATTTGACAGTCGTCGGATCGGCTGTGGTGGATAGATTAATGTGAATTTACTTATGGATTGAGCTGTAACTATCAAATGGAGTTAGGATTCCGGGGGTTTGAATGGTGAATTAATTCGTGTGTGGCCCAATTCATTTAGCGTGCTGGTGATTAGTTTTCCCATTAATGTGTTCTTTCCTAATCCTGGTTTTATGTACACTTCCCAGCTTAATCTGCAAATGAGTAATGAGGATAATGATGATGATGTTTTAATGATTTTTGTGCGGCAGGAGTGAGGGTTGATAGAAGTGGCAGGCCTGAGGGCTGGTAAGGGTTATAGGTTTGAGGGTTCAAAGGCGTAGTAAAGCGAGGGCTAATACAGGTGGAAGGGGTCATAAGGGTGAAGAGTAGTACAGGTAATAGGGGTGAGGGGTGGTAGGGGTGAACGCTGGAAGGGGTGAGGGCTAGGAGGGGTGAACGCTGGAAGGGGTGAGGGCTAGGAGGGGTGAACGCTGGAAGGGGTGAGGGCTAGGAGGGGTGAACGCTGGAAGGGGTGAGGGCTAGTAGGGGTGATATGGGTAAGAGGTGGTAGTGGTGAAAGCGTGAGAGGTGGCAGAGGTGATGGGAGTGAGTTCATCCGTGCCTGGAACCAGCCGCTCCGCTGTGAGTCATAAAACACCGACATGGGTTGGGGGCATGATTTATGAGGTCTTTAACCAACCCACTGACTTGTTGAGGTTGTTCCATGTACAGTCGCTCATAAAAGCCACAGTCACTCGCTAGCTAACCCCTCCGCGTTTCGTGTGGCAACACTGTAGTCTTTATAACTTCAGGTGATTCGAGTTGGGCTTTGAGATACTATGCCTGAGTGAACCCCGATTCGAGTTTAGTTTCACTTCCTGATGAACTAATATAGTTATGTCGTGTACGAAAATGCTCATCATAATATTGCTTTGTATATTAAATAATCGCATCATAGTGCAAGCGGCAAATCCTTTGACCTCAGTAGATAATCTACTGTTGAACACCTTCATAATGCAGAATATATCATTCACATTAAAACATGATGAATGGATGCACAAAACAATTACGATGTCGTATCTGCCAATGATTTCCAATTATTCCCCACACAAAAACATTCTGTTGAAGTGATTATTATAACTTTCACCCCGTAGCCTAACCTGTGACGCTACATATAAAAATCTAATGTCACATTTCCGAATGGGAGTTGCTATGTCGGTACACGTCACGGAAATATCAGTAATTGGTTTTGTACTGACCCACACATTATAAACATTCTGAGGCTAATGTTACGGCTATAATTATTACTCCTCCGCCTCATCCCTCGTGAACTCCCATCTTTTGACTGAAGTCAAGCACTCGTCCACCTCACGCTACCAGCGCTCCATCTGTTGACTGGATTTGATACTACTAGTTTCCCAACATGTCACCTGACTTTCCCTCCCTTTTTCTGTGTGAAGCGAGGTTGCCTGATTATCTGGTTTCCCGCGCAAGTTCAGTTCACACTCATCCTCTGCCCTGGGAATATCTTAGTGAACCACTCCTGACCTTTACCTGGAAGCCTGTGTTATAGGGAACCCATCTTCAACGCCTTCTTTTGCTGTAAACCATGAGTATCAGTTTTCTCCTTGCATTAGTTCATTAATCTTCTGATGGTGAATGGCTTTAGGTATTTATATTGTTTTTTCTTAGGTTTAGTTAGGTTTAGGGTTGTAATTATTGTATGTTTAGTTTGTTAAATTAAATGAATAATCAACCAAATCATTATCAATCTACCCTGTAGTTTGTCTAGTTGCATAGTGTTCATGATCCTTCTCTTTTCTTATTGCTTTCCATGGGTCTTCATAGGGTAGATAGTTAAATACTCCCCATGGATCGTAATAAATGGCGACCGTGACAGGACCTATTTCAGCTAGACAGACATTTACAGTAATGGTGTTTTGAGGGGTTGCTGTTGCTTGTTCCCATAGATTTTAAATTTTCCTTGATGTATTTAGCATTTTGGTATTAGTGTGAAACTTGTTTCCATTCGATTTAAAATCCTTGATGCAATAAACATTTTGGTATTTGTGTGAACTTGTCAGCACATAGGTTTATAGGTTCAGGAGTCTTCATAGAACTTATCTTTCATTTTTAACGAAATACAGGGTCGTTATAAGTTCTATCAAATGTGGGGAATATATCCGGATCGTTTATAATGCCGTATCCCACGCTCCAGTGAGGTCTACATCTGCTAGTTGCGATAGGGCAAGTGGCTAGTTTGATACACTCACTCTTCCAAGTCCCAGATTATTCAAGAATCAAAGTTGTTTTGTCTTATCCTATAATCAGGGGTAATCCGGATCATGCTAAAAGCCGTCATCCTCTGCTCTTAATCATAGACAACGACTTTCGTAAGTTAATATTTTGGTCAAGGCTCTGGAAGTTTCCAGGACTTCAAAGAGTTTTCTTCCTGTAATCTGTGTCTAAAATATAACTTACCATAATTTTCTCATACATTTTAATCATGTTTGACCTTCAAAAATTTGTTGAAAATCCTAGCCATGAGCAATTAAAAGACTTAAAGAAAGATGAGTGGAAAAGCATTGCTACCTACTTCCAAATAGAAATTGAATCTCTTATGACAAAAGAGGTCTTAAAAAAAACAATTATAGAGTCTTTAGTTCAAGGGAAGTCCTGGGGACAGAGGCTATTGATGTTTTGACTCCTATGAGTTATTCCTTTCCTACTAGGGTTGATAATCCTTATTCAACTCATACTAAACAAGGACACAGTGACCCAGTGGAGATGGAAAGATTAAGATTAGAATATCAGCTTAAGATAGAACAATTAGCTCAAGAAAAGATAATGAGAACAGAACAATTAGCTCAAGAAGAAAGAATGAGAACAGAACAATTAGCTCAAGAAGAGAGAATGAGAACAGAACAATTAGCTCAAGAAGAGAGAGTAAAAATGAAAGAATTACAAATAAGAGAGCTTGAAGCAAATGCAAATTCAAACCTTAGGGAAAAGGAAATTGAATTGAGAGAGAAATTAACTGCGTTTAAACCACACAAGGAAGCTGCTTTATTGCCTCAGTTTGATGAGAATGATGTGGATGGATTTTTAAACACATTTGAGCACATTGCCAAGAAAAATGAGTGGCCTGAACAACACTGGATATCAGTCTTGGTCCCAAAGCTGATCGGAAAAGCTCAGAGAGTTTATAATAGTTTTGATGATAAAAATGATTATAATGGTTTAAAGACTAGTATTCTTCGTGCATATTCAATTTCTCCTGATGGATATCGACAGAAGTTCAGAAAACATGTAAAATCAATTTCTCATACTTATGTGGAGTTTGCAAATGATAAATTAAGACAGTTTAAGAAATGGCTTGAAACAACTAACACCTCAACATTTTCAGACCTGGTTAATCTCATGGTTTTGGAAGAGTGGAAGAGTAAGTTGCCATTCACCATCCTGAAGCATGTGGAGGAGCAAGGACAGAAGGATCTCATGAAAGCAGCGGAGTTGGCTGACGCCTATGATTTATTGATGGGATCTCTAAATAACAGGAGTGGTTCCATCTCAGGTGTTAAGTACTCCTCTGGTGTAAGCTCCTGGTATGGTGGGTGGTAAGCAGAGCTCTTCACACTTGATGCCTTGGACTCAAAATATCTCCAATATATCCTGTAGTTATTGCAAAAAGCCAGGTCATTCTATCCAGTCCTGCAAACACCCTAATTGTAAAACTTCAAAAAACATGTTTAACCCCAAAGAAAATCTCCTCATGAAATTGAAAAGCCAGTAGTGACTTATGATTCAAATAAGCCTCATCAGAATTCCTTCCTTCCTTTTATGTTTCAGGGTACAGTCTCACTGAATAAAGATGATGAGTCATATCCCATTACTATCTTGAGAGATACTGGAGCATCTCAATCAATTTTGGTCAGAAATGCTATTCCTTGTGTATCTAGTGCCTTCACTGGGGAGAAGGTGATTTTGTCTGACCTTTCATCTAATCCCTCCTATCCCTTAGCTGAAGTTTATCTCCAGTGTGACCTTTTATCTGGAAATGTTAAAGTAGCTGTCAGAGAAGACCCTTTGCCAGTCAAGGGATCTCATCTGCTATTGGGAAATGATTTGGCAGGAGAACTCATTGTGCCTATGGTTTCAGTGGTTGAAAACCCTTTAACTGAGAGCCCAACTGAGATTCTAGATACTGTTGCTCCCCACTTATTTCCCTCCTGTGTTGTAACTAGGTCACAGAAGGCTAAAAAGAACAAAATCAATCCATTACCACCACCTGCTCCCAAGGAATATCTGCTGGATCAGACTATCTCAAAAGAAAACCTAATTAAAGCTCAGAAGGCTGATCCATCACTTGCTACCCTGAGACATGCTGCAGTCGAAGGTAAAGACCTAAATACATTGCCTTGTTTTTACTTCCATGATGGCGTTTTGATGAGAGCTTATAGACCACCAGAACTAAAACATCTTGATACCTGGTCAGAAATCCACCAAGTTGTGATTCCCAAATCTGTCAGACAATCCATCCTTAAACTGGCTCATGACGGGATAGCTGGTCACCTAGGGGTCTTAAAAACTTACAAAAAAATCCTACAACATTACTATTGGTCAGGTCTTAGAAAGGATGTTTCTACTTTTATAAAAACTTGTCATGTTTGTCAAGTGGCTGGTAAACCTAATGAACAGCTTAAGTCTGCTCCACTCCATGCAATTCCTGTAGTGACAGCACCTTTTGAAAAGGTAGTTATTGATTGTGTGGGACCTCTACCTAGGACAAAGAAAGGTAACCAGTACTTATTTACTATCATGGATACTGCAACAAGATACCCTGAAGTCTATCCCCTCAGAAATATCACCTCTAAAACTATAATGAAATCCCTGCTTCATTTGTTCACTGCATTTGGCATCCCTAAAGAAATCCAATCGGATCAAGGGACGAATTTTACCAGTAGGCTTTTCAAAAAAGTTATGGAGGAACTAGAGGTTAAACATGTCACTTCCTCGGCTTATCACCCACAATCCCAGGGCTGTTTAGAAAGGTTCCACCAGACCTTTAAATCAATGTTGAAAAAGTATTGCTTGGAAAACCACAAGGAATGGGATGAAGGCATAGACTTTCTTTTTTTTTGCTATAAGGGAGTGTCCTCAGGAGTCTTTAGGATATTCTCCATTTGAGGTATTATATGGACGACAAATAAGGGGTCCCTTGAAGCTTCTGAAAGATCAGTGGTTTAACAGCACTACTCAAGAAAGTCCATCTGTATCTCACTATATTGATAATTTAAGATCTAGATTATCAGAAGTCAGAACGATTGCTAAAGATACCTTATTAAAGGCTCAGTGTAAAATGGAAAGACTTCAACATCCATCGTCTGTTGCACACAGTTACTCCCCAGGAGACAAGGTCTTTCTCTTTCTTCCCATTCCAGGTAGTCCCCTCAGGAGTAAATTCACTGGCCCATATGTAGTTGCCAAAAAACTATCAAAGTTGAATTATGTAGTACACACCCCAGATAGACGTAAAGACTCTCAACTTGTTCATGTGAATTTAATGAAACCTTATTTTACTAGATGCCCAGAGGAGCACTATGCAGAGAGAAATGAGATGAACCCTGTACTGTTTGTGGGAACGGAGCCAGAGCCAGAGCCAGAGACTTCAGACTTGACAAACCCAGAATTGGACCTACCCCAACCGTCCGGTAACCTACCTAACAGCATGATCATGGAATCTCTGTGATTACCTATCAAGTTTGACCAACATACAAAAGGATGACCTAGAATTGTTACTGAAGTCTTATCCTGAAGTTACTGCTGATTTACCAGGGTTTTGTGGTCTCTTAAAACATGACATACGGTTGGTTAGCGATGCTACTAGTCCAATTAAACAGCCAGCATATCGTCTTAACTTTTAAAATGAAAGTAATGAAAAAGGAAGTTGAATTCTTAACTGCTAATCACCTTGCAGAACCAAGTTTTTCTCCTTGGGCTTCCCCATGCCTTTTAGTTCCAAAACCCGATGGAAGCCACAGGTTCTGTACAGACTATCGTAAAGTCAATAAGGTCACTGTCTCTGACTCTTATCCCCTACCACTCATAGAGGACTTAATAGATTGCATAGGAAACTCCTGAATTTATTAGCACAATAGATCTCCAAAAAGGCTATTACCAGATAGATATGACAGACAGAGCTAAACTAATATCTGCTTTCATAACCCCATTTGGGTTATATCAGTACACTGTAATGCCATTTGGGTTATCTAATGCTCCGGCCACATTCCAGAGGATCATCAACTTCATCACACAGGATTTGGTTGGGACTTCAGCTTATCTGGATGACCTTGTGGTGATGGCTGACCAGTGGGACGAACACCTGACACGTCTCCATGCCTCTTCAACAAACTAAAAGAAGTAGGATTTACCATCAACTTAGCTAAATCTACTTTTGGAGACTCTACAGTAACATATCTTGGACATGTTGTGGGACAGGGGCAAGTTCTACCGAAGGAGGCCAATGTGGAAGCAGTTCTAGCGTTCCCAACTCCAACCACCAGAAAGGAAGTCATGAGGTTTTTGGGGATGGCCGGTTTCTATCGTCGTTTTTGTAAGAACTTCTCCAGTGTTGCAGCTCCACTGACTGATCTCGCCGCACTTCGAACCCCCTTCAAGTGGACCTCTGCCTGCGAGACTGCCTTTCAACGTCTGAAAACTTTTCTTGCCAGCAGACCTGTCCTCAGAACTCCTGACCACTCGCAACCTTTCCATCTTCATATCGATGCTAGTGGAGTTGGGGTTGGTGCTGTTTTGCTGCAAACCAACCCAGTGAGTGGTGTTCTCCATCCTATTGCCTACTATTCGTCGAAGCTGAAAGGACATCAACGGGGCTACTCCACAATTGAGAAAGAGGCTCTAGCTCTCGTGCTAGCAATCAAGAAGTTCGAGTGCTATCTTCGCCACCATCCTCATCCTACTACTGTCTTTACGGACCACAATCCTCTTGTATTTCTCCAGACTATGAAGAATTCCAATCAACGGATTCTACGATGGGCCCTGCTTGTTCAGCCATTTAATCTTCAAGTTCAGCATATAAGGGGTGTTGACAACATTCTCGCGGATACCCTGTCGAGACATCCCATCGAGGCTACAGAGTAATCTACCTCCTTCGTGCTTCCACTGCGTAGGTCTTTGTGGGGGAGGTGTTACGGCTATAATTATTACTCCTCCGCCTCATCCCTCGTGAACTCCCATCTTTTGACTGAAGTCAAGCACTCGTCCACCTCACGCTACCAGCGCTCCATCTGTTGACTGGATTTGATACTACTAGTTTCCCAACATGTCACCTGACTTTCCCTCCCTTTTTCTGTGTGAAGCGAGGTTGCCTGATTATCTGGTTTCCCGCGCAAGTTCAGTTCACACTCATCCTCTGCCCTGGGAATATCTTAGTGAACCACTCCTGACCTTTACCTGGAAGCCTGTGTTATAGGGAACCCATCTTCAACGCCTTCTTTTGCTGTAAACCATGAGTATCAGTTTTCTCCTTGCATTAGTTCATTAATCTTCTGATGGTGAATGGCTTTAGGTATTTATATTGTTTTTTTCTTAGGTTTAGTTAGGTTTAGGGTTGTAATTATTGTATGTTTAGTTTGTTAAATTAAATGAATAATCAACCAAATCATTATCAATCTACCCTGTAGTTTGTCTAGTTGCATAGTGTTCATGATCCTTCTCTTTTCTTATTGCTTTCCATGGGTCTTCATAGGGTAGATACAGTTAAATACTCCCCATGGATCGTAATACTAAAAAAAAAAAAGTCATTCACACGAGGCTGCTTAATTTTATAGGCAGCATGTCTTCATGATGTGTAATTTCGAGGTAGGCCACAGCATCATGGTGAAACTGGGACACCTCTTTGACATTATGGTTTCATTGTTTTGATGAGGTTTGCAAAATAATTGTGATCTCGATGACCTCGTCAGAAGAAAAATTTCCTTTGATGTAATCTACATCCGATTTTATGACGTATAACTGGATAAAATATATTACCGTGTGAATGATACTGTTTAAAAAAAACAACAACAGTTTACTGCTAAAATAAAGATGAAAGTAATACCTCTTTTAGGCTGAGTTCCAGGTCACCTGTGTAGCAGTACTGCATTACCTGCCTCGTGACATTTTCACAGAATATGAATTTCCGCATTATCGTTCGTTTATTGATTTTTTCCTATGTTTAAGGTTAGATCATGTTTCTCCAGAAAAATAATATGACACTGAAATGTGTCACCACATCGGTGTTACGTTTTTGTGCAATAAGTCTTAGATAATGCATCCTCTGAATATCTTACACGAAATTTTAGCACCAAAGTCAGAGAATCTTATCATAATGGATGGTATCACAATATAAAAGTCTAACAAGGCAACCTTCCATCAGCACTGAGTCGGAATAGGTTGAGAAGTAATTCCTGCAGTTATCTTTCTTTATACAGTAAGTCGTTACATGTGCTACGATTCGATTGGTAGATGAGATGTTATGGATACCACTTATTTTAATGACGACCAGAAGTGTCAGTGTTTTTGGTGTTTAATACAATATTAATTATACAGAGAACAGGTCATTGGCTCAATACCCAAAGACCACCACATACTAAGACAGTCGTTGTCCTAGCCGACATGCAACATCTTACTCTTGGTATAAACGTTCCATAACACAACAGCGTCTCCTTCATCATGATTACGTGATAGTACTTATATGACTACCAACAGGGAATCCTATATAAGTTACGAATGGCCTCAGGATGGCAGGGGTTTATTCAGTATTATTATCGAACACCCAGTAATAAGTCTACCAAGTAAAATCATACGAATAATGAGCAAGCAAAATAATTAGACGTCATCGTACTTGAGGGTGTGAAGTCTTAACACATGTGCAATGAACTAATGGGTCCAACTTCCACCAGTCAGAGGCTGGGATTTTAGGTGCAAAAAGCAACGAAGAGCATCATTATTTCTGTCACGCACAGCCACTCTTCCTTGCTCAACAGACATCCCTCTCGCATCCAGCGCTCTCTTCACACTGTCCATCCATCCTATTCCTGGTCTTCCTCTCAGCCTTACACCTCTCACATCAGATCTAGTTATTTTTTTCACCAATCGCTCATTATCCATTCTCTCCATATGCCCAAACCATCGCAACACCCTCAGCTCAACTCTACCAGCCATCTCCCGAACAACTCCAGTTCTCCTTCGCACTTCATCATTTCGCACTCGATCCATACGCGTCACTCCACACACACTCCTCAGACACCTCATCTCCATTACATTCAAACTTTTCCTATCTGCTACACCCATATTCCATGTTTCAGCCCCATATAACACAGTCAGTACCACAACACCCTCATACAGCCTTCTCTTTACATCCATTCTAAGCAAACGACATCTAAACACTTTTTTCATTCCTCCCTGCACCTTTCCTACTTCATTTATTCTAAACTTCACTTCTGCATCTATTCTTCAATCCACAGCAACATGTGACCCTAGATATTTAAAACACTCTGCCTCCTCAAGCAACTCGCCATTCAAAACTATATTCATCCCCCTACCATCTACCAACCTCGTACACTTCATCACTTTACTCTTATTCTCATTTACTTTCAATTTCCTCCTTTCACACACCCTTCCCAACTCCTCTACCAACTGTCTCAATCTCTCCTCTGAATCAGCCACCAGTGCAGTATCATCTGCAAACAGCAGCTGCTTCAGATTCCACTCTCCATCATCAACATTCACCAGACTCAGACCTCCACCTAAAACTCTTGCATTCACCTCTCTTACAACACCATCCATGTAAATATTAAACAACCAAGGCAACATCACACATCCCTGTCGCAGCCCTACTCTCACAGGAAACCAGTCACTCACAGCATTTCCCACTCTTACACACGCTCTATTATTTACATAAAAACTTTTCACCCCTTTTAGTAACCTACCATCAAGTCCATACAATCTTAAAACAGTCCACAAAGCCTCCCTATCAATTCTATAATATGCTTTCTCTAAATCCATGAATTCCCAAAACACATCCTTGCCTTTCGCTAAATGCTTTTCACACACTTGTCTCACAGCAAACACCTGATCCACGCATCCCCTCCCTCGCCTAAAGCCACACTGCTCATCACCAATCACTCCCTCTGTACCCTCTCTAACTCTCATAAATAACACTACCATAAACCTTACCTACAACACTCAACAGACTTATACCCCTAAAGCTAGTACATTCATCCTTATCACCCTTGTCTTTATACAACGGGACCACACAAGCACTTGCCCAGTCAATTGGCACCATGCCTTTCACAAAGCACACATTCAACAATCTTACTAACCAGTCAACAATAGTCACTCCACCACCCTTCAGGCATTCCACAGCACACCCATCCATACCTGCAGCTCTCCCTGTTTTCATCTCCTTTACTGCCTTCTCCACTTCCTCGTTCGTGATCAATGAATCATTCAACTCTCCCAACACATTTATTCCTTGCACCCTTCCATCCCCTACAATCTCAGCCACCCTTTCCTCCTCTACATTAAACAATCTTTCAAAATACTCTGCCCATCTCTGCCTTACTGCATCCATCTCAATTAACATCCTTCCATCCCCTGCTTTTACTCGTTCTTCCTTCCCAGACTCTCCCTTTCGCACCCTTTTCACCTCCTTCCAAAACATTTCCTTATTCTGTTGAAAATTCTCTGTCAGCCGCCTACCCCACCTCTCATCTGCTGCCACTTTAGCATCACGCACAGCCCTTCTCGCCCTATTCCTCTTTTCCTTATACCTTTCATATGACATTTCATCCTTCCTCTGCAGCCACACTTATATGCACGTCTCTTCTCAGCCACAGCCATACTTACTTCCTCGCACCACCATTCACTTCCTTTTCTTACACCACCACCCACACGTCTCACATCACACACCTCTTCTGCATGCCCCACCACAGCACTCTTAAACAACTGCCATTCCTCCTCCACACTGCCATTTTCCTGATCTTTCAGTGCGTTCCACTCATCTTTCAATTTCTCCTGATACTCTATCTTTTTCTCTCTTTTATCCAACTCACTCACTTTCAAAACCTCCCTGCCACACCTAACCCTCCTAGCTATCAGCCATCTCTTACCTACTCTTAACTTTCCCTCCACCAGGTAGTGGTCAGACATACCTCCACCCTCCCCTCTCAGAACTCTCACATAGAACAATCTTCCTATTACATTACTAGACACAACCACATAGTCCATCAAAGCTCTATCAACAACCCTTCCACCCTCCTGTCTCACCCATATATACTTTTAAATATCTTTCTTCTCAAACAGCGTATTTCCAATCACCATCTCTCGCTCAACACACATCGCTATCATTCGTTCCCCATTTTCATTTCTTCCAGGCACACCATGCATACCAACTACACCTTCAACTGCTACATTCCCCACTCTAGCATTCAGATCTCCCATCATTACCACATTCACATTCGCTCCAAAACTCTGCAGACACTCATCAACATCATTCCAGAAAGACTCCCTCTCTTCTTCATCCCTTTCACTACCAGGTCCATATGCAGTCACAAACACCCACAACTCACGTTCAAATTTCGCTTTCACCCACATCAGTCTCGATGACACCTCCTTCCATTCAATCACACACTGCTGTACTTCCGGACTCACTAACAAGGCCACACCTTCTCTTGCCCTTCCTCTATCAACACCTGACAATCTTCCATTCACACTTCCAGACATAGACTCACCCTTCCCTTTCATCTTCGTTTCACTCAAAGCTAACACATCCAACTTTCTTCTCACAAACATTCTCCCAATCTCCTCCCTTTTAGCCTCAATCGTACTACATCCACGCACATTCATAGACCCAATCTTCAGGGTACGGGGATAACTCCATCCCCCATCCCTTTCTCTGGCCTGTCTCTTTTTAGGAACTAAAAAACAGAGGAGGGGGTCTAAATAAAATCACCCTCACTACTAACAAATAAAAAGGAGAATACGAATACATTGCTTTGTTAGGGTATAACTGTTTTTTTTTTTTTTATTCATGCATTATGAAAATCACTTCCCTTTCTACCACCAACGTGACGGTTTCACTGCCAAGCAGAGTTTTAGTGCAGGTTTAAAAGTAGGAAAAATAGGAAGTGGTGAGGACTGGTAGAGGTGAGGACTGGTAGAAGCGAAGACTGGTAGAGGTTAAGACTGGCAGAGGTGAGGACTGGTAGAGGCGAGGACTGGTAGAGGCGAGGACTGGTAGAGGCGAGGACTGGTAGAGGCGAAGACTGGTAGAGGTGAGGACTGGCAGAGGTGAGGACTGGTAGAGGTGAGGACTGGTAGAGGTGAGGACTGGTAGAGGTGAGGACTGGTAGAGGTGAGGACTGGTAGAGGTGAGGACTGGTAGAGGTGAGGACCGGTAGAGGTGCCATCGGGTGGGTTAAGAACCTCTCCGTGCCTGGAACCCAGCGCTCCGTGGGTTGGAGGCATGGGTTATGAGGTAATTAGCAGGCCCATTAGCAGCGTTAGCTTGTCACTTGTACAGTTGGCTAAGTTTCCAGCGTTAACATTTTGCGTTGCCAACACTTTCCTTGTGCCAGGTCTGATGTCCCACAGTTTGGAAGCAAAGGATAGTGAAAGGAGTCGGGTGCAGAGATATGGGTGGAGTTGACTGGTGGTGTGGTCTAGGGGCTGAGGAGGGTTTGGGTATAGAGGAAAGAAGAGTGGAAGAGAGAAAGCGAATTGCGTTTATTGATATAACGCATACGATGAAATATAAACAATATGAACTAAATATATGTTTATTAAGGTATCACCGTAAGCTTGTTGGTAACATGTGCAAGCCAATTGCGTTCACTTAGGGCAATGAATTACGGAGAAATTTGCGACAAAACTTACGCAACGGCCCCGCCTCTCCTTTGCCAACCCAGCCAGCCACCAATCGCATTCAAAATAACGCACTGGATTCCGTTCGCCTTGCTGATTGTCTCCTGTTTTCCTTTGTCGTAAGGTATTATAGTTTTAATCGTTTAGGTAATATTTGGGTTTTAACGGGAATATCCTGACGCCTCTAAATATGTTTTCCTTTGTGATCGGGTGGCCACGATATGTGACAGGGATTTATTTCTGGCACTTTCATATTGGAACTAGAATGTCGGCTGTGAGTAACAAAATCTGCTAGGTTCCAAGCTACAGAGATTGACTTTTTCACAAGAAATTCGGGCATAACCAGCATAGAGGGTGTAAAATAGTATCAATTTATGTATTATGGAGAAGAAAAAATAAAATGGAGATAAGAGTGAGAAGTCAAATTACTGAATGGATAAATAGGAATACACTGAGACTGTGTGAAACGGAGAAAAAAAAAAAAAGACATCTCTAGGGTGCAGAAACATATATATATATATATATATATATATATATATATATATATATATATATATATATATATATATATATATATATATATATATATATAAATCTTTGAAACCGAAATGCATGGTAATTTATATATATATATATATATATATATATATATATATATATATATATATATATATATATATATATGCCTCTTCAGGCATAAAATGATCCATAGGTATACATGGCGAGTGATGAGAAGGGTGGGTGGTGAACTGAATGAAAGGAAGGCAATGATTGATTATGTGTGTGTGGATGAAAGGATGCGAAGATGTGTAATGGATGCAAGAGTGTATAGAGGTTGGGGGAGTGGACTTTCTGACCACTACTTGGTGGTGGCCAGAATTAGAATGCAAGTAAGATGGAGGAATAGAAGAAGGGAAAGACGAGAGGAAGGAGTAGTTGCAAGGAGAGTGGAAAGGTTACAAGAGGATGAGAAAAAGGCAGAATATAAGAGAGAAGTGGAGGAACGATTGGGCAAATATGAATTGGAGCAGATGGGAGACGTGGAAGGTGTGTGTAAGCTATTTACAGAAGAAATATGTGCAGCATGTGATGTGGTGTGTGGAAGGAAGAGAAGACGGAGGGGGGTGCAAGGAACAGCGTGGTGGACTGAAGAGGTGAAGCAGGCTGTGGCACAAAAGAAGAAAGCATACAATGAATGGATGAGAAATAGGGGCGTGGAAGAAGTTGAGAGGCGGAAGAGAGAGTTATATGTGGAAAGAAAGAGAGAGGTGAAAAGATTAGTAAGAGAGAGTAAGAAGAGAGTGGATGAGGAATTTGGAAGGAATTTGAGTGTAAAGTGGAGGGACTGTAAGAAAATGTTCTGGAGAGAAAAAGACAGGGTGGAAGTGAAGTTAGCAGGGGAGTGAAAGATAAAAATGGTAGATTATTAGTGGAGAAGGGAGAAAAAGTGAGCAGATGGAGAGAACACTTTAAGGAATTGTTGAACGTAGAGGATGGAAGTAATGCGAGTATAAGTGGCTGGGGAATGGCTGGGAGAAGGAGGGAGGTGAGAAGACAGGAAGAAATCAGTAGGATAGAAGTTGTGGAAGCAATGAAGAAAGTTAAATCGGGGAAAGCCCCAGGAATTGATGGAGTGTGTGGTGAAATGCTGAAGCATGGGGGAGAGATAGTAGTAGAATGGATGTGGAAGATGTGCAGATTGGCCTGGGAGGAAGGTAGAGTCCCGGAGGATTGGAAGTCAGGTATAATTATTCCCTTGTACAAAGGAAAAGGGGAAAAAGAAGTGTGTGGTTATCATAGGGGCATTTGTCTTCTTAGTATAATAGGAAAAGTGTATGGTAGGATACTTATAGACAGAGTTAGAGAAAGAACAGAGAAATTAGTTGGAGAAGAACAGGGAGGCTTTAGGAAGGGAAGAGGTTGTGTAGATCAGATATTCATTCTTAGATCTTTAGTGGAAAAGTTTCTAGAGAAGGGAAAGAAGTTGTATGCGGCTTTCATGGATTTGGAGAAAGCATATGACAGGGTGGATAGACAAGGATTGTGGAAAGTGTTAAGAATATATGGAGTAGATGGAAAGTTGTTGAATGCTGTGAAGAGTATGTACGATGGTGCGAAGGCTGCAGTGCGTGTGGATGGTGAACTAAGTGAATTTTTCTCTTTGAAAGTTGGTTTGAAACAGGGATGTGTCATGTCTCCATGGTTGTTCAATCTGTACATAGATGGGGTAATAAAAGAGGTACAAGGTAGGGTAGTGGATGTTGGAGTGGCCCTGGTGAGAGAGGACAGTGTTTGGTAACTCCCTGTACTGTTGTTTGCAGATGATACTGTGTTGTTGAGTGAAGACGAAGGGGAGCTGCGGGGCTTGGTGGATGAGTTTGAGAGAGTGTGTAAGAAACGGAATCTAAAGGTGAATGTAGGGAAGAGTAAAGTGATGGTCTTTGAGAGAGGTGAAGTTAGTGAATGTACAGTGAGGTTGGATGGTGAGGAATTGGAAAATGTGAGTACGTTTAAGTACTTGGGTAGTGTGATGAGTAAGGATGGAGGTTTGGAGGGTGAAGTGCTTGAAAGGGTACAGCAGGGAAGAAAGGTTGCTGGTTCTTTGAAAGCAGTGATAAGAAACAGGGAAGTGAGCATGGAAGTGAAAAAGTTACTACATGACAGTATTGTGATACCAACTCTAACGTACGGAAGTGAAGCTTGGACATTGTTGGAAGGACACAAGTCAAGAGTGAGAGCAGTGGAGATAAGTTATTTAAGAGGAGCCTGTGGAGTCACGTGGAGAGACAGGCTGACGAATGAGGATATAAAGAAGCGTTGTGGTGTGGATGTGGATGTGATAGGAAGCGTTATGAGGAACACACTGAGGTGGTTTGGCCATGTGGAGAGGATGGAGGGTGAAAGACTGACGAAGAGAGTGTATGTGAGTGAGGTGGAGGGGGGAAGAGGGAGGGGGAGGCCGAGGATGAGATGGAGGGATGGGGTGGAGAGGTATATGAGAGAGGGGGGTGTGAGTTGGGAGCAGGGCAGTGAAATGGCGGGGGACAGGGCGACTTGGAGGCGATTTGTTTGTGACCACCCCAAACGGGATTGAGGCGTCTGGCAATATATATATATATATATATATATATATATATATATATATATATATATATATATATATATATATATATATATGCGAGGAAGAAGGAACCAAAGGCCATGAGCCAGCAATAAGAGTTCCCTCCAAGAGAAAAACAAAATACAAGAGAGAGCCAAATTCAAGATCCATTCATTTCGAGATGCCTGGACACACTGCGTTTGAAAGACTGGAGATCATAGGCAGCAGGAAATACATACAGAGGGAGACAGTTCCAGAGTTGACCTGTTGCATAAATGAAGGACTGGGAGTAACGGTTAACTCTTGCATTAGAGAGTTGGACAGAAAAGGGATGAGAGTTTGCTGCTAGACGGGTGCTACACGCCCGTCATAGAGGTGGAGGAATGCATGCAGACAGTTCAGAGGAGCAATGACCATTAAAGTAGCGATAGAAAAGAGATAAAGATGCAACAGTGCGGCGAAGAGACAGGTTGAAGGGAGCCAGTAAGAGGAGGAGAGTTAATGAGACGAAAAGCCTTTGACTCCACCCTATTGAGAAGAGCTGTATGTGGGGAGCCTCCCCACACATGAGAGTTGTACTCCACACAGGGGCGGATAAAACCCCCGTATAGAGTCAACAATTGTGCAGGGGTAAAGAAAGAACAGAGTCGGCTTAGCACACCCAATCTCTTGGAAGCAGATTTTACAAGAGATGTAATATGATCTTTCCAAGATAAGTCCCGAGTAAATGAAACCCCAAACATGTTCAAGGATGATGCAGGATTAAGCTGAATATTATTAAACATTAGTGGGTATACCTGGGGAAGATTTTGACGGGTTGATAAGTGTAAGAACCCCACCCAGGGGTTGTGATGCCCCCAAGCCCCCTGTGGGATGACGCTGATTCCCTGCTCATCTGGGGGTTCTGACCCCCGGCCCCCTCAGGAGGCGCTTCCCCCGTTCTGCCTCGGGGGACACCATCAACCAGCCTTTCCCCTGGAGAGACCCGATCCCTGTTCCCCCATGGTGGAGCGCCGTCCCCCTGACCCCACGGAGTGTGCCACCTCCAGGAGACCACCTTCTCCCGACATTCCTCAAAGGGGGAACAACCTCCAAGCCCCCGAATGGGGCCCCGCCCCCAGCCAACCTGGGGGGGAACTCCACCTAAAGACCATTCGGGGAGGGTCCAACCCTCAGGCATCCCCAGGGGGGCCACCATCTCGGCCTCTGCATTGGGAGACACTGTCCCCCAGAAACCCTGGGAGTTCCCAGCCCCCTGGCACCACCAGGGGGGCCGGGTGGTGGTATCCCCCTCAGGGGGTGCTGACCCCTGACCTCCAGGGGGGGCACCACCCTCTGGCCCCCTTCGGGAGAGGCGCTGCAACCATGCATCCCTGGAGAGATCAGCCTCCCTGGGGGAGCACTGGCCCCAGGCCCCTCGCGAGTTTCACTGCCATCCGGCCACAACCCTGTCCTTGGGGCACCGCCCCAAGCCTCTTCGCACCCCTCTCGTGGAGGCCCAGCCCTCCTTCCTCCCCTTGGGGGCCCTAGGCCGTCTCTATATGAAGGCCTGAGTGTGAGATTGGTGACGTCACAGGATGGGTCCGATCGCCCGCCGCACCTCACATGCTACTGTTGCTCGTACGACTTACCTCATTCCTTTGTTTTACATTTATTGATTACTTTCTTATAACTCTTTCTGTCAGCACTTACCTTTGGCAAGTATGATATTTTTCATTAGGTTAGGTTACACTGACACTGTAAAGGAAATTAATAATGCTACTGAAGCTTAGCATTTTTATCCTAAGGAGTGATAGCAATGGGTGTACGAATACTGTGTGAAGAGAAACATGGAACTTTACAAAACAGAAACAGTCTAGTCATATCTAGTTTACTCTGACAAACAGAAAGGAAAGAAACAAAGAACAAAAAGAAACGAAAACTTCTATAGTGTAAGTTATGTCAAGTTGGTATCACCTAGAATGTGCAGGGATGCCACCAGCTTATTTTAAGGTATTTCAGAAAGCTAACTACGTTTGGCTCGGTGAACAGCTTAAGTATAATTACTAATTATCAAGGGTTACTCTGCTATTAGTGCCTTGCTGAAATCAACTACCATTTCCTTAGTTTTGCAGACACTGAGCTCCAAGAAGTTGCCCTTGCACCATTTAGTAAAACAGTCTAGTTCCTGTCTGCAAATAAGATAACTGTTCTTACAATAAGAAACTAACGCAGTACCATCAGCATACTGTAGGCTACTTAAAATATATATATATATATATATATATATATATATATATATATACCGACTGCGTTATATGGGGCTGAAACATGGAATATGGGTGTAGCAGAGAGGAAAAGTTTGAATGTAATGGAGATGAGATGTCTGAGGAGTATGTGTGGAGTGACGCGTATGGATCGAGTGCGAAATGATGAAGTGCGAAGGAGAACTGGGGTTGTTCGGGAGATGGCTGGTAGAGTTGAGCAGAGGGTGTTGCAATGGTTTGGGCATATGGAGAGAATGGATAATGAGCGATTGGTGAAAAAGATAACTAGATCTGATGTGAGAGGTGTAAGACTGAGAGGAAGACCACGAATAGGATGGATGGACAGTGTGAAGAGAGCGCTGGATGCGAGAGGGATGTCTGTTGAGCAAGGAAGAGTGGCTGTGCGTGACAGAAATAAATGGAGAGAAATTGTGAATGAATAAGTGATGACGCAGCCCTGAGGGGATATTCTCCCGCATTTGGTCTGATCAGCTAGTCAGGTCAGGTGCGGGTAAGGGGATGGGTCTGTTATGATGTGGCAGGGGTAAACCAGTTCTGCTGTCGGGCCCTGCTGTGGATGTCACTGCTTGCATTGCGCAGTTGACCCTTGTGCGGTGTGATGCGGTGAGGATCTGTCCGTTCTCCCCTTTGGGGCTAAGATGCGAATGAATGTGTTTGAATGGATGAGTAAATGGAGAGTGAGTCGTCCTGTCTCGGCTACCTCCCTTTCCTTGGGGGAAGCAGCCTAGGTATATATATATATATATATATATATATATATATATATATATACACACACACACACAGGCCTACTGTAAACACACCATTGTTACTGTACTGCATCCATCCACCCATGACCCATCATCCTGACATTTAAGATGAGAGTGACCAGCCACACTCATCCCTGAGTGGCATTATGTGAGCAATAAACCCCAACCATCCCTTGGATATAAACCTGTACAGGCTCAATCCGATTGGAGCGTCTTCTTTAATATTTTTACAATATATTGAAAACCAGGCAAAGTACAGAATTGGCAAGATTATGACTGTAAAATGCAACAACGCCTTAGATGCAGGATAGGATCATAAGAATAACAAATGTTCCAGTGTAAAAATGAAAACTAAGCCAATAAGTGTGTGTAGTTACCATGTATTTTATGGCTATAACAGCACGAAGTATTAAAAAAAAAAAAAAAAATCGCGGCTGAACAAGAGGAAAAAGCAGGACATTTTAGCTAACCGCTAGCACTATAAATCAGCCAAGTTGGTGGCGGGCCCACAGGCCCGCTCCCACTCTGACTTATTGTCAGGTGGGAAAATCTAACAACAACAGCCAAGTTGGCAACACTTACCAGCAGACGAAAACAACGAAAGTCTGTCTGTCTGTCTGTCTGTCTCTCTCGTCATTACAGAGTTTGTGTATTGCATTTTTCGAGAAAAAGTGATGGAAGCGGAAATTTCGGACTTTTGGAGAATTTTTAAAATTCCTCCCGGACGAAGATTTTGACACCTAAATGCAGGAAATGTCCAGGAAAATCCGGACGTGTGGCAACCCTAGTAAGGATGAAAATAATCGATGACAGGGGTGTTTGGTTCACATCAATACATTTATAGTTATTCTTTGCACTCACTAACACGGTGGACTCTGGAGAGTATTTCTGACGTTTTCCTCATATAACATCTCTGCATGAGTCGGCCAGACGCCAGGGGTCATGGAAAACATCAGTGTTCACTTGTAGGCCGCTATCATCACTACACTACCGCCACCACCACCCTGGATAGAATGAACGTTTCACACGGGAATATTTTCTTTACTCAACTATCGAGATAAGTGTCATCTGATTTCTTAAACTGACAAACCTTCACTTATGCAGTTAAGGTCTACTGTATGTCAATTGCAAAGTTTCGGTAGCTAGGGGGAACGGCGAAGAAAGATCCTTTGAACAAATTAAGTCCGTTTAATAATGCATGAAAATTTGGTTCTGTGTTTCATCTGCTCCGAAATACGACTAATACCGTAAGAAAATGTATTCTTTTTAACAAGATGTGGTTGCTTTGAACATGTTTTAATGAGAGTTATAAAATTCCTTAATATGATGCATAATACACTCAACGAGGGGACGGGGGATGGCCGCCCTCACTCTATGGCACCACTGTTACCAGATGGCTTCGCTGCCCAGGTATACTACCAGATGGCTTCGCTCCCCAGGTATACTACCAGATGGCGTCGCTGCCCAGCTATACAAACGCTCTTCAACTTGCTCACCATCCCACTAGAGGGAGTGGTGACCTGAGTGGGAAGGACAAGTTTAGCCTGCGGTCTACTGGATTCACAATTCACAATTAGTTGAGCCTGGGGTCTCAACAACTACTACAACATAAAGTTAATGGTAAAAGATTTTATATTTTCTTCAAAAACAGTATTTCATTTCTTAAAAGAACTTTGGTTGTTGTTATGTAGCCACAGGGTGATCTACATGTAAACGTGGTGGACTGCAGACTAAAGCTACTTCTCCCCTGCAGACCACCTTTCACCTTTCGGGGAATGGGGAATGAATATTTGGGACTCTTGCATTTCCGCGCAGCTCCGCCACCTGGCTATGCCGGTGCTACCACAAAGAGGCATCCTTTTCCAGCATCATTTCTTCCGTTAGGCATTATATACGCTTAGCTCAAGTAAGTTCATTGTCAGTGGTCGAGAAAAACTAGCTGGCATTATTACTTTAATCATATTAGAAGAAAAAAAAAATATGAACAGACAGAAAGGAGGGCAGCTGATACTGCCTACCAGACCGCACTGGACAAGAAAAGTAGGGAAAGAAGCTTCCGAATTTTAGTTTTTTCCTTTGAATGACGTGTGATTACTATTGCCCATGAAATATTTCAAATCAAAGACGGGGTACATCAGTAACAAAAACAGTAGCCTGGCATTACGACCACGGTCCAGTGCACTTGTAAATGGCTGGTCCATGCAGTGTCCATCTTCAGTTATGGTCCACGTACTGAATGTAAAATCTCACCCCCTGAACCCTTTGTTCACCAGAAGTTTACGTCTGTGTTATTAGAAAAGAGTGCGAGAATGACCAAGTTCTTCTCTCTCTCTCTCTCTCTCTCTCTCTCTCTAATACATGTTATTTGTGACCGATCTGCAACCCTCATCATGAAATATAGTCAGGAACGGTACCGTAAAGTTAGAAATACTTATTCAACATCACATGCTTCGGAAATTATCGTCAAATACAGGAGGCATGTCCACACCTTCCAACTCTCTATTATATGATTACAACTCCTGGATGCTTTCATAAAATGATCACATCAGCTGTGCCAAGGACCTGTGGACGTGCACGTGACGAAGGGATCTCCAGGACGCTCAAACATGTATGCTGTTGTTTTTTCCCCGCTAACGTACCTGAAAATTCATAACAAGCAGCATTCTAAGTATGTAACACCTGCGACCATCAACTGATTAAAGGGTTGAATATTTGGCTTTATCCTGCGACCTTCGTCTCGACAGGCTACGCTCCAAATCGCGTAGCTTCATTCTTGCCTAACCCGGAACCATTTCATCCTCTGAATTAATGCAGATGGAAACTTTGAGTTGACTTTATCTAGTGACCTTGACCTTTGACCTTTCCTCGTGTCCTCGACCTTTGATCGCTTATCCTCAAAATCGAATACCCTTACCCTTAATAAAGCCTGAATCCTTCCACCAAATGTAGTTTACATCGGATAAAACTTTAAACCGACCTTTCCATGTGACCTTGACCTTTCACCTGTTGTTTAAATACATCAGTCATTCAGGTGATCCTCAATACAAGTTTGATTCGTCTCACATTGAAACTTTTTTTTTTTTTTTTTTCAAATACAGACATGCAGGTCGAAATCTGACCCTGCCTGTGCATAACCTTCGACTGGTTGCTCACAAAAATTGAAGCGCTCGTTCTTGCCTGACTATGAACACTTCCGCCAAGTTTGGCAAAAGCCACATCAAAGTTGTTTGAAATGACCTTTCTGTGTAACCTTGGCCTTTGATCTTTTCTTATAACTTTCAGCTTTGATTAGTTTCAAAACCGAATCCTTATAGTCGTGCCTTATCCTCAACACTTCCTCAAAGTTTAGTCTGAATCGCTTAAGAACTTTAAGTTGACCCAGCCCTGTGACCTTGAGCTTTTACCTATTGTCCCCCAAGAACAATAGGTTTACTCCTTGGCTGACCCTGAACATGTCCACCAAGTTTCGAACCTTTACTTTGGACTAACTGCTCTCAAAACTGAATCACATAATTTTTGCTTTGTTCTCAACCCTTCATCCAAGTTTAATAAAAAAAAATGACAAGCAACTGTTTAAGTCCATATTGCTCGGTCAGACTGTGACCTAACCCTGTGACCTTGAATTTACTTATTGGTCTCAAAAGCAACACTTTACTCCCTGCGTGACCCACAGCCTCTCCACCAAGTTTGGCTAAAATCGGATAAAAATTGAGTTATTTTGTTTACAAAGTCACACGCGCATGCGAGTAGATCAAAACATGATAACCCTTCTTGGTGAGCTGCGAGTGAACTAAAATCGTATGACAGTAACAAGAATTTAATATACCTGCCATTTTTGTAACGAAGGGGTTGTTGTTCCTTGCCCATGTACTACGAGGGGTTTCTTCTAAGTTAATACAATAAAAGTTGTCATCGTACTGAGGGGATCACCTTTCTTAGAGTGTTCCACGTGAAAAAGATGTTTTCAGAATGCACCTCAGAACCATTCGGCACTTTTTGTGACAGCCCAGCGTTGTATTGCACCAATCATCGTGAACACGGACAATAGGCATCAAAGTTACCCAAGTGAGAGGAAGGGAATATTAAGTACAACAGGGTGAGCATTGTGGGTACGGTGTCGCGCAAGCTACTGAGGATCATCTAGGGTAGAGAATGAATTTTTTTTTCCCCAGGTGGACATCGACTGGAGACGAAGAATACTCGTATTTAGAGGTAATGCTTATCAAGTGAACCACGGTCACTGAGGTAGGTGGTCAGTTTTCGCCACCTCCAAACTTTCTCCTAGAATGCGCCCCTCAGTAGTCGATATTAATACAAATATTCATTTATAATGCTGGTAAAAGAGAACAAGTGGGAAGCAAATTATGTCCAAGTCTGTGAATGGCCTGGGAAGCGAACACTTATTCTCCCATTTGTAAGCTGGACGGGCGACAGCCATGCGCCACTGGCCAACGCTATGGTTAGTACAACCAGATAGGATAATGGCACTGAAGACCTCTAGGGCACTCTGGGAAAGGGTGTGTTCCTTTATGAAACGGTGTGTTAACTCCCTTAAACAGATGTCGTCTGTTTTGGTATACTCCTGTTACCTCCAGACGATTTTTGTCCAGTTCTTGGAGATAGTTCGCTTTTGAGGGATTTGATATAGCCTTCATTAACCTTCTTTTTACTAGAGTATTCTTGTTTGATTAAATAGAATAATTTAGTAGCTGCGAGAATAAAATATAAATGAAGTCTCCGGGCTGAATAGTTTAAATAAGTATAGTGGATGATTGATAGAATGTCTTTATTTTCCAAAGAGTTTTGTTATTATTTTCACATAATAGAATTTATTTCAGTAAATTAGCACTGACTAAATATTTGTATGTATGCTAAAAGCGTTATATAGCAAAAATGCAGGTAAGTCATCTGCTCTTACCAGGTTTCGTTGTCAGAAGCAGCGAGGATACTGCAATGATGGAACGACCCAATGAACAGGATCTCTGCATGCTGGATAATTATGTGAGCGGCTGTGCCCGAAAGAGACTATATACGAACACAGTGATAGTTGACTATATACGAACACAGTGATACTTCTTTACGACATTGATTGTAGTTGCTGTGATGGTGCATGGAGTGAATCTTTGAGAGATGGAAAAGTTTAAGGATTTCTGGACACTGACAGAAAAACAAAATGGAAGTGTCAAATGGAAACGGATAGAAATGACTTAAGAATGCAAAGTGATTGGTGATGAAAAGGCCTTCATAGAGGGGGGAAAAAATGAGCGCAGAGGCTTCACAAAATTTCAAGATAATGTAGTAGCGCCCACCCCACTGAAGCATTATGAGACTTTGTTATGGCATAAGAACGAATAATCAAGACCAAGAACAGTGAAAAATATGTACACCGGATAGTTCGTCAAATAATATGCAGGCTGAGGAAAGATTATAAAGTACTGACATCAGTTACCAAATACGGAAAAAAAAAAAAAAGGTCCTTAGATGGTATACTGTGGTCATAAACAGAGAATGCTGGGGTGTGGTGATTACATGATGAGGGTGAATGCGCGTTGGTCTTGGACGGCCGAGAAGATGGTGACAATACGGTAGGTGGTTGTGCGAGAAAACGAATGATATTGTGAATGTGAAGATCTATGAGATGAATAACGAGGGTTACAGCTCTCTCTCTCTCTCTCTCTCTCTTCACATGGTGTTGTGAGAGCGATTTAACTTATTCCTAGGCGATGGGAGCACGTAAGATTTCGTAAATACCAGCTTCCTTATACTGGATAATTCAGTGCTCTCAGGTCCCAGGTATAATTTCAATATTTCTCTTCTTAATTAACCGATTTAAATGAAAATTGTTATTTATCCTCTTCATTTCATTACAATTTATCCAGTTACGCCGTTTTGAAATTGGCCTCATGCAGTGCTTTAACATGTTTAATTGGAGGGAGGATCCGGATCCGGATCCAGATCCTATCTCCACGGATCCGGAGCCGTATCCTTTTTAATGGCAAAGCATTGGCGGAGGTATGAGCTTTCTGAGTGCTTTATAGTCCCAAGACTGTGTCCATTAATACAAGGCGTATGAGGATCCAGGAACAAAGTAGCATCAAGTAGGAAAACTACCAATGGAGTGTCCAGTAAAATGGGTCACACATCTATTCACTCATTATTCAAGTCTCCGAAATTTTCGTCTCCACCTTACAGGCCTAATGTTACACACACACACACACACACACACACACACACACACACACACACACACACACACACACACACACACACACACACACACACACACAGCACAGCACAGCACAGCACAGCAAAATAACATTACTTAAGACTTCCGTGTACAGTACGTTCCTGGTTCCTGCAGCATTTTCTTCCCTGGGCGCAGTTTTGCACTCGACATTCGGATGTAATGGCGGTGATGGTTTACGAAAGCAGACATCGCCTTTATCTGCCGTTAACTACAAAAGTTTAGAGGAGTCTGTGATGTGAGTCTCTTCTCTTAAAACACTCGTACAAACTATTGATTCGCAATACAGGTAATTTGTTCACCTCAATTTGGCTTGTTTCCCACAGTTCTCTCCCAAAATTAGGCAGTTCTATTGACTTTCGTCCTTTTTACAATACTTCTTAGTGACTATCTTAATATTCTAGTGATAATCTCGTTACAGTTCAACATTTAAAACAGAGATGGCAATTTTTAGCCAACTTAAAGTGAAGGGAGTATACAAAACCCACCAGCCATGACCCATCACCCGCACCTGAGAAGGCTGGAGATGGCTTTGGCAAATCTCGCAGCATATTTGAGGAAATAAGGAGGAATAACGACGCAGGCTATGTATTACTGCACCCCACAAGGTATAAGTTGGTGTGCTGTTTCTCAGCAAATAGACGAACCATATCCTACCCATCTTAAAACTAAATCTGAATTACCGCATAAAAACATCAACCTATACAGGTTATACGCAGAACAAGAATCCAGTCACAAATAATACACTGAATTATTAAGGAACTGGTATGCTGCCTTGTATAGAATTTCCACCAAATGGGGGGTGCTTCTTTATTACTATCACTGCCAGACTCCTGGGTATATCGTTCATAAACAAATATAACAACACAATAAGTCTCGTTCTTCAGCCCACTGTATGATTCCTTTCTCCTAATCATCGATGATCTGAGTTGCACATCTAGCCCTGTCAGCTTAGGCTATATGCTGATGGCTTTTCCACCCATTTTTTCACAGAGACTATCCTAAGAGTCACAGCAGCAAGCTCTGATGAAGAATTAGAAACATTTCTATGACGACAACTCTGTGCCTATGGAAGAAGAAAAGTCCATATACACTATACTCTTGGGAGACTTCAATGCAAAAGTTGGCAAATCGAAAAACAGAGAAGCACGTACGGGAAAATTCAGAAGGGGAGAAAGGATTGACAGACGAAATGGTGGTAAATTTTGCTGAAACGTATAACAAGAGAACAGGGAGAAAATGGACTTGGAAAAGTCCAAATATAGAAACAAAGAAATCGACTTCATTATAGGAGAGAAGAATAACACTGTCATAAATGTCACTGTTATCAAAGTAAATGTAGGAAGTAACCATAGACTGCTGGGTTGCACAGCCGGATTCAGTTTCAGAGTCAAAGAAAGATATGCCTAACAAAAGGAAGTGAAAACAAAGCACCATTTCAGTTGGAAAAAACGAACATATTTCAGGCTTTAAGTTATAGTGAGTGTGACACTGAAGAGTTCAATGATAGACTAACAAAAGTGCTAAGAGAATCAACGGAGGTAGTAGGAAAAGTTTATACAACCAAAGCCAACAAATATTCAAAAAAGACCCTCGAGCTCATGAAAAGAAGAGCGATGATGAAGACAGAAACAGAGAAAGATGAAAGAAAGAGCAGAATTTAAAAAGCTTATCAACAAGAGATAAATATAGATAAATATGTATATATTAATATATAGATAGATAGATAGATAGATATGTATATATTAATATAATACATACATATATATATATATATATATATATATATATATATATATTAGGTTGGTCCATAATTTTCAACTTTAAAAATTTTTACCACCTGCGGCGGGACTTCGTTCCTGTTGATTAAAAATAGTGAATGCACATTTTCATGCTTATTGGATAATTTTAACTGGTTTCCATCATGTTCAGCGTTATACTATTGTGGAGTAATGTTAATATACCATTGGGTTACCTAGGTCCCCCTCTTTGCAGAGTATCAGCCCCTCAATGGGGGAGGGAGGTATCATGGGAACCCAACTGCCACTCATTGTTGCGTAGTTTTTTGGCTTGTAATTGCTGCCAGCTGTAGCCTTCTTCGCTTCTGGATACAATTGCCTGTGTTGCTCAACAGCCTGGAGAAGAAACTGCCGTTGATCTTCGTTCTTGGTCAACACTGGATAAAACTCTTGAATCAGTGCTACCCCTGTTTCAGCAAAGTCATTTGTTACCTGTGGCCCCTGGATGATGCACTCAGCTTCCTTGTAATCCTCATGACTTTCCCATGTGGATGGATCGAATTTAGGGAATGAATGAGGAAGGCCAAGCAGTGTGAAGATCTCGGTGTTACTGGTCACAAAACTTGAAATTGTTTTCTGATTCAATGCTGCCGTCTCAAGTTCAACTGCTGCTCTCTTCAGTTGATCTTTGCTCCCTTCTTCGTTAAGAGCCATCACCATTTTTCGTTTCTCTTTGGGGTCAACAATTGGATAAAAAAATGCCAATCCAACTAATTGCTCTGACAAATACCATACGTGACGACCAAATGCTTTCAAGCAGACTTGTGCAATGTCCTTATTAGGATAAAGTGACATTTCCTGGAGGAGCCTAAAACCATTTGCTTGAGCTAGAGCTGCTTTTGTTGTCATGAACCATGATTTCAGATACTGCTTCATGATAAACGCAACAAACCGCTTCAATCTTCGGCCTTGCTTCACTGCGGTGCTTCTCTGATGATGAAAAAGATAGACTTTGATGCTGCATATAACTTTAGCCATCCATCTGGCAAGGTGGCAAGCACCAGTGCGCTGAAACCGTGTTCCACGGGCGATACACCACCCAAGAGCAGTTCTCGATAATTATCTCGAGGTGGGCTTTCTTGCAACTGTTTCATACAAAATGCTATGAGCTCATCACATTGCTCACTATCAGTCACCGGCATTTCCTCACTGTCATTCAAGGTCTGAAAGCGTGTTATGTCAATAGCATTCCACTTGGCTTTGAACTGCTTGAATATCTGAATGTCGGGACCAGAGGACGGTCCAAAGCAAATGGTGAAGGCCTTTTGAACAAGGATCTCAAACAATGTGATGCCGACAAGTGAGGTGGAGGAAATCCTTGTGCAACTGTTGTTGAATAAGGGTGCACGCCCCTGCCCACAATCCAGTATCGTTGGCAGTGGTGTCGAATGCCATTCCTACCACACGTTCAGATATACCCCAGTCATTCAAGGGTTCAATGATGACAAACTGGGTACATTCAAAAGCTTTGAAACTCCATCACCTGAGACAAGAATTGGAAGGCGTACAGTGACATTTGCTCCTGTTACATCGGGAATTAGTTTTCCATCCCAGTGCACTACAAGTGGCACAGTTGGATGGAATGATATGTTCAGCCATTCTGCAGATTCTCTCCGACTCTTGATTCGATCTCGGCGGATACTTTGCCTGTTGATAGTATACACTGTTGGATCTTGTACACAGGCAAAAATGGTCACAGAAAGCAGATGGACTGCAGCACGGTCTGAAGTCTTGGTCCGATCTAAAGCAGCAGCAACTGGAGAAGTGACAACTGTTTTTCATGCTCGTTAGCGTTTCTGAGGAGGAGCTGCAGCCGAAAAGAAAGAACCTGCCTAATCTATATAATCATCACCTGTTTCGTCTTCATCACCAGCTGGGTTTTCCTCCAGCTCCACTATTTCCTCTCTTACTCCTCAGTGACATTCTTCACGCTCTTTCCTCCCTTTTCAATCTGTTGTCTCTCTGTCTCTTCGTTCTTTCCGGTGGAGTTTGACATCAGTACCCAGCATACAGCCTAGCCTCCCTTCTCCCTCAGACACAAGAAACTCCTTATCCTCACGATTTTTGATGAGGTCGAAGGCATTCGTGTGTGCAATGTCACAAAGATCATTCATCTGTTCTTGAAAGTTCTTTGTCTTCTCCTCCACTCTTTCTGTATTCCGGGTCTTACTCTTCTCTAGCTTTTTCCATTCTTTATAGAAAGATTCGATTTTGGGGATACGATTCCGTGGCTCAGATGCAGGAATGCCAGCTCTCTCCCAGAATCCCCCTAGTTCCTCAGACAGAACACACGTTGAATCCCTCAGTGTTCGTGTCACTGTTCGCATCAGGTAGAAAAGTTATGCTAACACTTCTTCACAAGAAGGTAACTTACTTCCAAGTAGTCTTTCACCTGGTTGGCCAACAAGCCAAATCTTGGTATTCCTCCTGCTTTTCATGACTGGCGTTGACAATTTCACTTCAGTCATAGTAAATAAGTGCCTAATAATAACTCAAAAGGTAAATCCCTGAAAAAAGCAACAAATACGGGTAGTATTAGAATGTAGCTTCCCATGGAGTAAACACTTTTCAAATTAAACAACGAAATTATTATCACAACTATAATTTTGCGTATTAGGCTCAAAATTTGGGTAAGATGCGGCACCAGTAAATATCATCCAATTCGGCTAAAGTTTGATGTCTCAAAAGTTTACACCTAAACTCACCATATACAGCACACTTCCGGTGAAGTAAATAATACAGAATTAATTTTCCCCTCGTAGTAACAAGGACCACTATATATATATATATATATATATATATATATATATATATATATCATCTCATCAGCCACTGCAGGACCGGCGCGAACCCTCGTTCTTCAGTGTACGAAAACGCACACTTTACCACAGAGGCTCCATATATATATATATATATATATATATATATATATATATATATATATATATATATATATATATATATATATTCCCAGTGTCAACTACACATTCCAAATTAACGAAAACATGGGATGCTCGACACAAAACTGCATTTACGTAATTCGCTGCGGTGGATGCAAAGAGGTTTATATTGGCGAGACCTCAAACCTCAGGCTTCGTACTAACCTACATAGGGATCATATTAATCACGGTAAAGGTTTATATGTTAATACCCACACAGCTAAATGTGCAAATAATGTTCTCCAATCTTCAATATTATGCCTTTCTATAAATTAAAAAAGGATGATCCTATATTAAGAAAATCAAAGGAAAAATATTTCATCAGCAAATTTAAACCATTACTGAACAGAGATCTATGAGACACTGACCCAATTACAGCTTAAAAAAACAAACCTTTTTCCGAATTACGAAAATGGGGCAACTGAAGCTTCCCACAACTGGAAATGAAACTAACAACACTGGACAATTCATACCAAATATCAGTGGCTATCAAATCACTTGTAGGAAGCACACCTCTTCCTGGGCCACTATTTTTAACAGAGGATCCATGAAAATAGAGAAACGCATTTTAATTAAACTTTGATTTTAGTTTACAATATACAATTTTAGTACATGTCTCCTGTTTGTGTGCATGCTGTCGATATTCTAATAAAAGGCATGAGTGTGGAAATGGAGCGTGATGGGAGCACATTAACGTAACTTTTTATTTTTTTGTATGTACCCAGTTCTGTACCCTGACTAGAGTGATGCATGCAAGCGCAGACTTTCCTCCTACTCTCGAGATAATGGAATATTTTCCTCCTCAGTATTTCCTCATAATCTTCCTGCATTGTTATACTGCACAAGGAGTACCACATCTGTGCTGAGCGTTCTGCAGTGTGGCTTATTGATAACAGCATATTTTGATATAGTATTAAAAATTTCACAAACCGCAATGAAAGTTAGTTAAGCTAAAATTACTTATAAGAAAAATAAGATTATGTACATCAGAAAGCAGATAAAGTGGCTATAATATTATATCAAGCAGGATAAAGTTACAGGAATTCCGGAGACCCAACGCGATATATCCTGGAACAGTAATCTCTGGGAAGCAGCAGGAACAGCAGCAGCAGCAGCAGCATGTACAGGCAGTATGCATCTCACTATAGCTAGTCCCAGTTCCATTCCTCACATTTGCGTTAATCTCTGCTGAAGTTTGTCTGAGTATCTTACACCAGTTGGTTCTTCTGTCTTGGTGATTTAAAGTGTGATTTGTGGTAAACTCTCTGTACTGGAGCTTGTATCATGCGGCTATAATGAATGAGCAGAAACCGTCAGGATACGAGTAAGCTTCACAAAAGAGAGAGAGAGAGAGAGAGAGAGAGAGAGAGAGAGAGAGAGAGAGGAGAGAGAGAGATTATTAAAAATTTCTTTTCATGCAGTGGTACACCATATCTGTCGTGAATGTTTGATTCCACTGATCATCTCGATAAAGTATCCGCTCAAAGATCCAATTAAGCATCGTGAGTTACAGTGTCGAAGTTGTTTTTTTACACTTCGGCTAACAGATACAATACACACAAGAAGACTGGGCTATAAGCTACAAATCACTTGCTGTGCATGTTAATTCTGATAACGTTTGATGATTTGGAAGTACTGTACTGATGACATAGTTAAGAAACCAATAACATTAATAACGGCACTGCGAAACGATGAACCTGTTTGTCGAGAATAAAGTATACCCTATTTGCTTCCGTCTTGTAACGGACAATTATTTCAGCTGACAAAAACTCTTGGCAGCCAGTCAGCAGTGGGTTTACTTATTCCTTTAAGCAAAGCAGTAAATCAACAGACATTATCTTCAGCCACTACCTACTAATGATCATGGACAGTATTCATAACGAAACTTAGTCAGTTTCTAAGTTGCAAGGCGCCATAGCAATTAGTTCTTGGGAATCACAGTGTGTTGTCTCATATTGCACTTGATTATTCACAGCAGTTTGGTTGTGACCTGTATGGTAGCTGTCTGAGTCAAGATAATGCATTTATAAACAGTTTCTATATAACTGAGGCTCAAGAAAGTTTGTCACCCAAAAAATCCATGTCTATTTTTTTTTAATTTCACCTTTGGAAAATACTAACGAAGAAGGCAGCGTGTGTCAGTTGACAGGCTGTGTTAGATGACTGGAAGCTTCCTTTATAAGAAATTAATATCAGTTTCAGTATTTACTTGGTCGTGCTGTTGCTGTTACTTAATCAAGGTCTGTCTGGCCGAGCAGACCCGTCGACCACAGAGAAGCAACTGCTTCCGTGAGGGCGTACCACGGGTGCAGTACAGTACATACACGGTGTAGGGATCGGGATTCCTCTTGTGGTAGACAGCGCCTTACCAGGATCGGACCAGGATCCCCCGCTCCTCCAGCCAGGTGCTGGAAATATGGGGTGGTTTAGCTACCGGGTGAACGCCGCAGCGCCACCACAGGTAAACTCCCCGTCAACGCCAGTGTTTACTTGGTATGTGCATTATACGCGCCCACCGCTTACAATACCATACATGGTGGGATGAAGGATATACACCACAGGAATTGCAGCTTTGCTAAGCCACCAGAATTGTGGTGCTGGTTGGTGTGTGTAGTCCAACCCTTGCAGGGCTCCTGGAAGATTTTGGCATCGCTCGCAATGTCAGACTGAAGAAAATTTTCTCATTCGATACCGTCTGTCCATGTTCTTGTATCCGTTTGTTTGCCATTACATTTAAAGTATCAAGTTTCACAATGAGTCTGCTATAAGGAAATGAGTTGTTGTGAAAGAAGATATAGATAACGAGAAGCTGGTTGCTGTTGCTTCTAACGATACCGTAGCGGCAGCAGCAACATCTCTCTCAAGCATGGCCTCTACTTCTGCCACAGCTCGCGACCCGTTGAGGGGGGCTGATACTGGCAACACTAGGCCTGAAGGAGGAGTGCAGACCATCACCATCACCGGCACCGTGAAGTGGTACAGCGTAAGGGCGAAGTACGGGTTCATTCGGCGCCAGGATACTGGCGCCGATGTATTCGTGCATCGCTCAGGGATCGCTGCTACCTCTTCACGGCGCCTCTCGTTCTCGTTACGCCAGGGCGAGACAGTGGAGTTCCACATTCACCAGACACCGAAGGGTCCCGAGGCTAGAGACGTCACTGGGCCGGGAGGTGCAGCTGTGCAAGGCTCTGCCTATGCACGGCGGCGCCCCACGGCCCAGGGGCGCCGGCCTGTGGATCCCCGATGTCCTGGGGATGTGGATACCATTGTCGCCATGTGTATCGCGACGGCGAAGGCTTTCTGTGGCGATGACAAGGCAGCGATGCTTGTTCTTCTCCCTCAGCTTTTTGAGAGGGGGGTATAGCAGCACCTGACGGGGGAGTGCCTACTGGCCATCTCCTGCCATGTGGCCCGGCTACAGGTCGTGGCCTTTTAAGGGCGCGGCTACCGGCTGTCGCCTAAGTCCGGCTACAGGCCGTGGCTCTTAGGGAGGCGTGGCTACTGGCTGTCTCCTGAAGGGCGGAGTGGCTGCAGGCCGTCTCTGAGAAGCCTTCTGAGCGGCTACCGGCTGTCACCTGAAGGTCTGAGCGGCTACTGGCTGTCTCACAAAGGGCACATCTGCTGGCTGTCGCTGGTGTGCTGCTTGGAGCTTTTTTTTTTTTTTTTTTTTTTTGGATATTCTCCCCACAGCATGGTGGGGGAACGGGCAAACAGAGAGCCCGTCAGGGAAAAGTCAGAATTAAGCTCTCAATTCAGAGCAAAGCGGGAACAGCAGGCTGAAGGACGAGTGGGAGCAGGAACAGCAGACTGAAGGACGAGGCGAGGGCGGCAGGTGCAAGGGAAGGTGTGATGGTCGGTGGTGAAGAACGGCTGGACAAGCACCTCAAGGCTCCCCATCAGAGTCGGAGACGTCGGTGTACTCGGAGTCGTGATCAATGTCGATATCCTCGTACAACTCCAGCTCCCCCGAGTCACAAAGGCGAGGTGGGACGCCTAAATGTGAGTCTTGAAGGAGCTGGTTGACAGCTTGAGCTAAGGAAGTAGTTCCACCCCGATCCTGTCGAGGGTCAGCTCGGCCACAAGGTAGTCTCCGTTTCCCGCTATGGTGGTGGAGGGCGAGTTCCGGGTCATAGGGGAGCACGGCCCTGGCGGACCTACGTCCCTGTCGCCCGAGGTCGCGTCGCGCTCTGTCTGCCCCTCCATAGGCTCCTCCTGGGGGTGTTGTGATGCCCTCGGTGACTATTCCCTGCATTTTATGAACATCAGCTTGAACGCCAGAAAGGCTCAAAATTACCTATCAGTCTGAGATAGAACACTCTTACTGGTAAATTTCCCCTTATGATATAACACATCGACAAGCAACAACATGCTAACCAGGGCAGCTGCTTTCTCACGGTCTGAATATTTATAAAACGCTTCTCCATTCACAAAAGTGCTAAGCGTGATATAACGGTATTAAATATTCTGAACAGTACATAAGAATATAAGTAATGTTTTCTCAGCCACACATAGCTCTCTCTCTCTCTCTCTCTCTCTCTCTGCAAAATAACCAGAGGAAATATGAAGGGAGCGACAGTGAGTACTTTCGTATATTCAGTCTTTAGACAGAGTGATTGAAACGCAGTATTTACTCCTTCTGTCAGGGGCTTCTCTAAAGTATAGTCAGGTACCTCTACTTCTGTGTATCGAACAGTTTTAATTCAGGTCATCCTTTGTACTGTGCGCCACTCCCTGCTGCGGGTGTGCATAATGACCTTTACCCATTACGTTTCTGTATCACTGTCTGAAGATGTAATTTACGAGAGTACTCGCTGTCGCTCCTTTCATTTCTCTTGTGGTTATTTTGCATACATGTCTTCGCGGTGAAGTTTCTGCGTATATATATATAAACGTCCACGCTGGGGGCACCCACCATCCTTCACCTTCAGGTAACTACACTGAAAGACAAGCCAAATGACTTTCTGTATTCGTATCGTATCGCGTATCGTTTATATGGGCTCCAACATGCTTGCATGCGTCGGCTTTGGTCACCTGATGGTGACTCTCCACGCTTCCCGATCTCTGGTAACCTCCCTATTCAGTACCTTATTTCTGAGATCACACTTTATAACCTCATTCCGGGTCTTTTTTTGGCCTGCATCTCTCAACTTCTTACTTTACTGCGTGCTAACCATGTTACCAACAAATTATCTTCTGTAACTCTAGAAATTTTTGTCCTATTCATTCCACATGTTGCCAGTCTGAGGAATGGTTGGGATTCATTCTGACGTAAATCCATCAGCAACGAGCGATTGTCTGACTGAACTGTTTGAACAAAAAACCCTACGCTCCTAATGGGGTAATGAAGAATTGGATAATGGACGGATGGATGGCATTGTACTGTATACATACACTACCTTTAGTACAGTTCGGGGGGAGGGGGGTCCTTTCTAGCTCCTTGCATGGTGTTTAAAAACTTCTGAACTAGACTGCTGTATACTAATTTTCTCGTTAATACAAAACAGAGACCTGCATCCTCCATCCCTCCCCTCAGGCTAAGTCGTGATGGTGGAAGGGCGGGCGTGGGAGTGGTGGTAAGGCGGCAAGCGAGGTCCATCCTGTTGCTATTGCTGCTGCTGTTTGTCTGCCTCTTCTGCTTGTGAGTGTTCCATTCCAAGAACTGATGCAATGCGGTCCCCCTACACTCTTCTCTATACATCCTCTCGCTAGTTTTATTGCCATACTCTACCATTTCATGTTTGAAGTGGCCAGTCCTTCACTCTCGGTATTCATTCATTCATTCATTGCCAGACGCCACGTATCCCAAACGGGGTGGTCAAGAGCTCAGAGTTAATTGTTTTACAGGGAGGGGCACTAATCCTCCACCAACCCCACTTGACACTCTCGGTATTCACCACTCCAATTATCCCCTAAACTTCTCTCCTTTTCAACGTGTAAACTATAATCATTTCGTCAAACTTTCGCTCCGTCCTCTCGCCGTTCCCAGTCAGTAATATTCTAAGTATTGTACTTTCTTTTTAACCCTATAAACAGGCGGGATACTTCCAACCTTCTTCCCAATCTCTCTGTCATTTTTAGCACTGCTTTGTTTTGGGAATGTGTACCGTCAAGTGGGACAACGCCACCCACGAGGTGCAAATCCAGTCACACACACACACACACACACACACACACACACACACACACACACACACACACACGCAAAATTATATCATTATTATTATTATTATTATTATTATTATTATTACTGTTGTTGTTGTTGTTGTTGTTCTTGTTGTTGTTTTCATTCACACACTTTTCATACTAATTTCTTATTTTTGCACAGTTCTATGTGAAAATGTAAAGTACAGTACTGTACATGTCCGTCTTTTCCCAGAACACCTAAAAATGTATTAACACATTTTAGCTGGAGAGATTATGAATGTTGTAAATTGAGTAAATCCTTCCAGCCTATGCGATAATTCTAGTCGATAATTCTATTAGTTTGAAATTTCCACATGTATGGAATAAGGGTTTGAAGAAAAAAAAAAAAATGCCCTATTGGTTGTAATGTCTGTGGGTGCGGATATGTCCACACGCAGGCTACACAACTCTCAGCGAAAAATGTTATGAAAACACTCCCGATCAGGTGAATACGTGGCAGTTGACTGAGTGATACTTATGGGAATTCACTAGAATTCGCAGTTTCCCACCAAAGTTCAATGTCACGAGTTTAATTAGATAGAGAATCGCGCCAACTCGTGACACTCCACCCTTCACCTTTCCATTCGATTCCCGTAACGTCCATCTTGGCAGTTACTTCAACAAACAAGGGATGAGGCTACGGCACACCTAATGTCTGACTTGGCTCATATCTCTAACTGGGGTAAAAATAATCTGGTTGTTTTTAATGCATCAAAGACTCAGGTTTTGCACCTATCAACCCAACGAAATCTTCCACAGGTATACCCACTAATGTTTAATAATATTCAGCTTAATCCTGCATCATCCTTGAACATGCTTGGGGTTTCATTTACTCGGGACTTATCTTGGAAAGATCATATTACATCTCTTGTAAAATCTGCTTTCAAGAGATTGGGTGTGCTAAGCCGACTCCATTCCTTCTTTACCGCTGCACAATTGTTGACTCTATCCAGGGGTTTTATCCGCCCCTGCGTGGAGTACAACTCTCATGTGTGGAGAGACTCCCCACATACAGCTCTTCTCAATAGGGTGGAGTCAAAGGCTTTTTGCCTCATTAACTCTCCTCCTCTTACTGACTCCCTTCAACCTCTGTCTCTTCGCCGCACTGTTACATCTTTATCTCTATTCTATCGCTACTTCAATGGTCACTGCTCCTCTGAACTGTCTGCATGCATTCCTCCACCTCTATGACAGGCGCGTAGCACCCGTCCAGCAGAAACTCTCATCCCTTTTCTGTCCAGCTCTCTAATGCAAGAGTTAACCGTTACTCCCAGTCCTTCATTTATGCAACAGGTCAGCTCTGGAACTGTCTCCCACTGTCTGTATTTCCTGCTTCCTATGATCTCCAGTCTTTCAAACGCAGTGTGTCCAGGCATCTCGAAATGATCGGATCTTGAATTCGGCTCTCTCTTGCATTTTGTTTTTCTCTTGGAAGGAACAGTTTTGCGGGCTCGTTGCCTTTGGTTCCTTCTTCCTCCCATAAAAAAAAATAATAATAATAATAATTCGTCACAACACAAACTAATTGGCTCGAATTTATTTCACTTTGGAAACAAGTATCTCACGTTTCAGCCTTTCGTTCATTTGTTGTAGTTAAAAAAAAAAAAAAAAAATGCTGTGTGTACGTTGAGCGCTGATGAGGTACACTTGGTCAGCGAAAACTGGAAAGACTATGAGGAGAACTCAACTTCCAGGACAGAATAAAGCCCCCCTCCCCTCCCCCCCCCCAAAAAAAAAAGCCAGCCGTGCATAAGCTTGTAGATCCTAGTGTATTGGCCCTGGGTACCACACAACTAATAATGGGGCGTTGGTATGCATATTAACTGGGTGCGTCTACGCCATGATTTTCTAAACCTCCTTCTTTTTCTTTTTCACTCATTTGTCCACTCTCTCCAAAAAGTAAAATAAGCAGGTCACTACCAATGACAAGCCAAGCCTCTAAATTCTGGTGACTGAGTACCAGACATCACCAAACAAAATCAGCCACATATAATCTCCCATAAAATTGTAATTCCTGAATCAGTTTTCATCATTTACGAGGCAAATCCTGTTATTCTTAATTATGCTCAGTCAAAAGAACTACTTAAAAAAGTTCCAACATCAATAAATTCAGTGCTTTGACAGTTAATTTTTTTTTGGCAAATTTGATAAAATTTAGGTGAATTAAAAGAAAATATATATACTTCACATGGTTATGTTAATTTTGAGATGGACATCAGAAAGACGTAATTCATATCAATGTTCATTATTTACACAAAACTACGCGATTAGAGGCTGCCCCAGCTTACACTCCTATCCACCCATTGCCATGAGGGGCAAACCCTACAAGAGTTCTCGCTCACTCGAACAAATATATAATGTCAATTGCTGATTGATATGGGGCGAAAACTCCTAATTCCTTGAACTGTTACTGTATAGTATTTATTTTGCTTACCATAGTCACTGATTTTGGACATTCATAACTAGCTTCAGTGCTTCCCTAATTGTGCTTCTCAAGAGTTTGTTTTTTTATCATCACACTAACATGGCAACTACTGTCAATTTCATGTTTAAAATACTAATGTATTCATATATTTATAAGATAAGTGTGCAGAAGACAATACACCCTCATCAGTAGAGCAAAAATGACTTGCAAATATACACAGCACTTCATAATTTGCTCCTTATCGCCTTCAGCCCTAATGCATCATTGTTATCTCATTGTCGGTATCTCCAGGCGACTGAACGTAGAGGTAGTAACGGTATATCAGTATACCATTTACTTCTTCTGAGTGAGGGATTTAAATAACCGAAGAACAGCTATCCAGTACTGACCTGTGTCTTCTTCCAGTCAGGCCAGCTTGCACCGAGGCCCTCCCCCAGGTGAGTCCAGGCCGGCGACACTCTGGAAGACTATTGCAGCCACCTCTCAGTGGACCTTCCATAACGTGAGGAATATCTGACATGCTGGTGTATACTAGTCTCTGTATAGTTTAGTTACTATCACTTGATGATTAGAATTGGTACGTTAGATTAGGTCTGAGTGGGTAAAATATTGTGCTTTGGAGATACACACTGATCACTAAAATCAGAAGAAACCTGCCACCAAGACCAACCCAATTGACAAAAACTAACGTGGAACAGCATAACTGGCATATAACTCTATTCATATTTCCATTTATCGCCACGACAATTATTTCCTCGCTTTATGCAACATCCTCAGAGAAGCGGTGACAATATTTATCCATAACCGCAGTCGCAAAGACTCCTCTGTTCCGCTCTTGATACAGTTTCCTGTTTACTCTTATGCCATTGTGAAGCATAAACCAAGTGGTTAATATATGCAACGTTTGAAGAATTATAGCCATTTATGGGAATTGGTCTTATTGAGAAACCACTCGTACAGTAGTTTCGGACCGCCTGGATTTCTTCAGGTATTCCAGGTCAAGCCGAAACTATTACATCTTCTCATAAACACAGTTTGCATGTGTCAGTATAATCTTCAGTCTGAATACTTCCCATCCGTGACAGTAACTTGTCAACAATCTTAGCCTGAAGTCTGTGGAAGCATAACGCCGCCACCTCTCCATGGTCGAAGACGAAGATCCGCAAGCAAGCCATAATGTAAGGAAGTAAGCGACATTATGGTAAACATAGGATGATTAAAGCTAAGTCAGCTACGGTGTTGCACGGTTGTATTGGATCCATTAGGCTGAGTCTGAGTGTCATATCTCTTTTCGTTTCGGATACTTGTGGACGTGGCACAAAAGTGGAGGATCTCCCAACAGTACAGTAATAAGTCACTCTGACCCAGCCTGACGGGCCTAACTCGCCTGTGAAGCTGTCTAACCGTGACTTAACTCTGTTGAGAGGGATGTTTACATTATTTCCTTGCATTATTGAAGATCCGCGGCAAAGATGCCAGATCGAATTCATAACCATTGTTGAAATTCTCTCATAAATCATTAAAATGTAATTGCAAAGGATTCCATGAAGTCACTGGAAAAACAATGCTAAAATCAATCATATCACTAAAGTCGTGTACCAGTCTCAAGAGCATCGACACTTTTTTCCTTTGTGCGTTAAAAACTTTCACTAAATGGAGGTGAAAATCTGTGAACTTATCGAAAAATAAAACATAAATAAATAAATGGCAACCTCCGATTCGCGGAGAGGTGGCGGTGACATACTTCCTATAATGTCTCGTCCACTTTCCCACTGGGTGATCACTGGTGTTCCTGTCAGACGGATGTGAGGGTCCAATGGAAGCTGATGCTGTGGCGCTGCTGTCCACGCTGCACACCAAAGTCAACAGGCTGCCAGGTGAGTGCACAAAAAGTTCACATACTTCACAAGCGGTAGAGGCTTTCTTGCATTTGTTTCTTAGTTATGATGTCAACTGCACCTTACTACTCTCTTGTGTGTTGTTTATGTCTATTTTAATGCTAAAGTTGACTTCATAGATAATACATAGAATATTAATGTGCCATATAGAAGACTGATAATAAAGGGATACTAGAGAGCATCCTAAACCACGAAAATACATTGCAAACTCCTTGACTTTCATTCTTGTAATTTATGGATTACCCAAGCAGCTTAGTATTATAAATTTGTTTTTTGTTTATGTCACGTCAGTGAACGTTCGTATGATTTTATGCAATCTGTGTCGATGCTGGAAAGATTTAATAGCACAAAGTGGATTACCTACCCACAAGGCAGAATATGGGTCCTTGGTCGTCGCTTATTTAGGCTCTTTAGCATCCTCTTACCGATATGTTTCTGTGATGTGTTATTCTGTTCTTGTGTTATTCTATTCTTGTGTTATTTATGAAATCCTTGTGGATATACAAGATTTGTATAATCTTATTACAAAATGACAAGGTGAAATAAGCAACGTAAATCATTATGACGAGATACAATGTAGCTTCCTAAACCGACGGCAATACGGGTCTTTATTTTGTCAGATGGGATATTTTGTCAGCTGGGATCCGGTGGTGAGTTCGTTTTCGTTTTATGATTTATCCCTCCTGTAGAGGGATCCGGGCCATACTTTGGCCCGGTCAGTGGGATGTGGGCTGGCTTGTTACATAGCAAGGGGGAAGACAGGGCCTGGGAGAGCCGCCCAGCACACACGCCATGTCTTCTTGCTGGTTTTGTGGTGTGTGTTATCCAGTGGTGTATTGGTTGGCTTATCTAATTTGCAGCTGGAATAGCTCAGGTTTGATTGTCAGGTCGGTTAGGATGTTGGGCTCAGGTTGTTTCCCTCCTTATCCCCGTTAACTCTGCAAATATTTAAGGACTTCTAAGGACTTGGATACAAACCAATTACTGCGGGTTGTGTTAAAAGGGATGAGTAAAAATAAGATATTTATCATCTCACATAATCATCCTCGTGGATATATATATATATATATATATATATATATATATATATATATATATATATATATATATATATATATATATAAGGGGTGCCGTGGTTGAACCAGTGTCGCATACTATAAAAGTAGGCCTATGCTTGCACCCAGTCGGCTTGCGCGGGCCGATTACACTTGGTTTACAGACTACACACACATCCAAAGCCACTCCAACACAATAATTACACTTACAAGCACTTCTCACCCTACACACAATCTCTACCAGACAGCCTAAGCCACTTGGTAGAGATACATTGGCTGTATCGTCCCCACTTCGGTCGGGATAGGCTGGTCCTGCAGTGGACACTCAAACAGCTGATGAGATGAGATGAACTTTGTTCAACATGTTTAATAATTCCAAGACCACAACAAACAGTAATTATATAATGTACTTTATTATGAATTTCCGTTGCTTACCATTCATGTTAATTTCTTGGCACCATGATCTTTGTTAAATGATCTGAGGGCACACAATTTTGTTTTACTGTAATACAACTTTATCCTGATGCAATCTAAGTGTAACTTCTGACCGTAACTGCTGTATCTGTTGCCCCCTTGCAGGCGACACACTGAAAGTGGATCCGGGACCGTCGTCATGGCAGATGTGGAAAGACGACCCCGGCAGCCCCTGTGCTCACTACCGCACTATGTGAGTCATGTTGACGCTGCCACTATTACTAGCATTGCTTCTTCTCTTAATAGGGCTACATTCACCTCGTCATTACCACTAACGTACTATACAATACTACTCTTTAGTGTTACTCAGAGCCAGTGTTGCATCACGACATATCGTTCGCAGTATCCCCCACTGCTGCAGGACTGGATAATGGTGTTCATACTGTTGTTGCTGCTGCAGCCCCAGGTTCGTCTGGTCGTGAACCCCTGGACCTGCAGGTAACCGGTTATGTTGAAGGCTTCCCGTGTTGCGATAGTGTGGTGCATGAGGTGAGTGTGTTGTGCTGTGGGAAGCTGAACCACAATGTGGGCACAGTGAATTATTTAAGTTGTATTTTGTGTTGTTATTATACCAGAGAAAGATGGTGACCGTATCGCCATCTGGCTGGGTATACTTGTGTCTTTCTGGGTAGGATAGGTGCTGACGGGTGTAGCCTATGTCTGGTGTAAGTTCATGAAGGATGTTAAATGGCTGAATGTTTTAGATGTCTGTGGTGACTAGGTGTTTATGAATGTATTTATAAACAGAGATGTTGGGTGGAGAAGGAGGGGTGTTGCTGAGATGCCATGTCCAGTTCGGGCCAGTTGTTCGTTTCTTGGTTATTTGTGGAGGGGGTTAAGGCAACATGAAGCTACAAGGGTCAGGCGAGTCGAGCTGAAACAATATTCTGCTTGCAACTCATGTTCATGCGATCTTCGATTCGAATTATTTCGGTCTCATGATGGAAATGATTTATGTGTGTGGTCTTTTTAAAGCTCATCCATGTGTATTTTGTTTAGGTTGGGACCCAGATTGGGCTGCCGTAAATAACAGTTGCTTTAATGAACTGTTTATAGACGGCTTTCGGGCATTCTTTCTTGTATGAAGGTCGTGCCTGTGAGTGTCTCCATGACATCGTGTTTGCGAGGTGGATTTACACTTATGTCACTCGTATGCAAAGAAACGGTCATGTGTGTGTTCAAGGCAAGTCCCGGAATTTTTGATTGTCCTTCCAGTGGAACTGGTCATACAGCTGTGCAAACTGTCATGATGACTGATGACCATACAAGAGCATAGGATCCCAAACGTGTGTGTGTATCGTTTGATCTTTAGCCCCATGAGACTCTTTAAATGGACCCCAGAAAAAAATAAAATGGAAAAGGTATATCGGTATTTGTGAAAGAAACAATTGTACTAGGTTTGAAGTGAACTGCTAAAGAAATGGAGGAATGGCACCAAATTGAACAGTGTTTGAAAAAATAAAAACAAGTTAACTCAGGTCTCCACCGTAGTGTGGAAGCCTAAACATTTTTCAAGAACTAACTGCAGAGACCTCCTTTTTGTGCTGACTGTTGCAGTTCCTCTTTTGGCTTATGGTTAATTCAGCAATGCTCTCTCTCTCTCTCTCTCTCTCTCTCTCTCTTTCACACACACACACACACTAATGTTTTATTCCTCTTGTGTGTGTGTGTAATTCCAGGTTTGGTGTGGGTGTTACTCCTGTGGTGCTGGTGTCCGTGCCGGGGTCTGGCAGCACATGGCTCCGATACCTGCTGGAGGCAGCCACTGGCATCTTCACTGGCTCTGATTACAACGACACCATCCTATATCAGCATGGTAAAGAGAGAGAGAGAGAGAGAGAGAGAGAGAGAGAGAGAGAGAGAGAGAGAGAGATGCAGACTGCACATATCATTTCAAGGCGTCAAAAATAAATGAATAAATAAATAAATGAATAAATAAATAAATAAGGTAAAGGTTGGGGGAACGCCATGAGATGCTTAGCTGTAGTACTGATCTCCATAACATGGGCCATTGAGCCTTTGGCGGGTTATTCACCCAATATCCCGAGACACAAGGCCACTGCATCATCCAAGTCACACAGCTACCACCCCTAGGTGTTACTGGTTTTACTTACCAACCACAAAGGGTGGATGGACACAGTGAGTCGGGTGACACCACGCATCTGAGTTCGAACCCTGGCGTCAACAGGCTGCCAGCTTCGCAGTCAGGGATGCTAACCACTCAGCCACCGCGGCGGCCCAGCTCGAAATTTAACAGAAAGCTTTCCTGTCCCATTGCATAAGTTCAAGAATTATAGGAAATACAAAACGACGAACAAAAAGGCAGAGAGCATTAAATCTTAGAGCCAATATGTCACTATCAATAAGTATACCACCAGTCTCAAGTTCCCCCAAAAAATCAAAAAATGCTGGTAGACAGGCCGTCCTGAACAAATGCAAGCATATCATGGACAACTGTAATGTACCTCAGTGTTGTCTCGCGAGCCGAAAAGAACGACCCAAAGATCCGTCTGTGGTTCCAGTCCTGTTACATCCTTGTTTTGTCTGTGTGTGTGTGTGTGTGTGTGTGTGTGTGTGTGTGTGTGTGTGTGTGTGTGTGTGTGTGTTTTTCCTTATTTATGACCGCGTAGGTGAGTATGTGAGTCAATCGGCAGGGTTCCTGGGTGAGAAGACTGGTGTGAAGGACGGAAGCACAATTGTCCAACGCACACACGGCCCTGCCTTCTACCTCACCTACATCCATGACCTTCAGGACCGCTACGAGGCCATCAGCCCACAGCGGCCCACCATCCTGCTCCTCAGAGATCCCGCCAGGTCAGCCTACCAGATTTTGCTTTGTCACTGGTCATGTTCGTAAACTTTCTTTGGCTTAAACTGTGAATGATGCTGCTTGTTTATACTTTTGTGTTGAAACATACAGCTACCAAATACTTCGAAACTATACTAGAGTAAATATGAAAGTGAAAAATATGACGAAACAAAATAACTGCTGACATAATTAAGTATGGCGGACACTTTTATAGTACAAAATGGCTATGATCCTTTACCAAATATTCTTGCAGGTCTGTGAGGCCACAGACCGAATTCTCATTGGTGAAGGAGACCCTATACTACATGGAGTAGAGTGCAGTACTAGTCGAACAGGGCGGTACTCCCAAGGTGGATGGAAAGCTGATGACAGGGAGAGCTGGAGCTCCCGTTTCATCAGCCCTCGGAACTAGCTTCTGACCATCCCCTTTTGCTGAAAATTTTCAGTGTTCCAGTAACACTGAAAGTAGGCCACCATGCTGTCCAATACAAGTTTCTCTGTACACCAAACTACATGAACATTACACACTACACTCCAGACTCATAATTTGGTTAAAAATGTCGTCTCAATACCAAGTCTCAGAGCTCCTGGGGGGGGGGGACAATAAAAGCCTCACCATCCGCCCATCTCCCAGTGACGACCAAGCGAGATGCCTGGATCCACAGTCTGACTCACTTCATCATTTCTGCAACATTTGCAGCCTTTCCTCTAACTTTCTCTCTGTTAAACACCATCTCTCCTCCTCTTAATCTCCGCTAAATCTCGCCTTCTTTTCCTCACAGAGACTCAATTGTTTGAGAAGACTGACAGCAAACCGTTCACTGTATCCTCCTAACTTCTCTATACTCATTTCAAAGCCAAAGGTGGCTGTTGTTTATATTTACACAACAACATATCTTGCTCTCGTGTTCCTGAACTTATAATCTTCTGAATTCTCTACTCTCTGACTTCGGCTATCCTGCCATTCTTTGGCTAAATATATGTGTGCTGTCTACTTATCCCCTGATTCTGCTCATTATGAAAAATTCTCCCACTATCTTACTATTAAGATGGAGCACATAATATCAATTTCTCTTTTCTCTGAAATTACCATTCTAGGTGACTTCAGTGCTCACCGTCACCTTTGGCTCTCCTCTCCTCTCACTGATCCACCTTGTGAACAAATTCAAATCTTTTTTAACCTTAATAACCTAAAGTAACTTGTACTGCATCCTACTCGTATCCCCGACTGCCTTGGAGAGAGTTCCAACATACATGACTTCTTCCTTACAACTAATCCTTCTGTTTACAATGTTAAAATTTTCTCTCTGTTAGGCTCCTCTGATCACAGCCTTGTCACCTTAACCTGTCCCATCACTCCAGTAAGGCCTGTGGACCCTCCCAAGAAGCGGCGGCTGTGGCACTTTGGAGCTGCTGATTGAGAGGCCCTCAGGCAGTCTATCTATCTATCTATTGCCAGACGCCTCAATCCCGTTTGGGGTGGCCACAAACAAATCGCCTCCAAGTTGCCCTGTCCCCCGCCATTTCACTGCCCTGCTCCCAACTCACACCCCCCTCTCTCATATACCTCTCCACCCCATCTCTCCATCTCATCCTCGGCCTCCCCCTCCCTCTTTCCCCCTCCACCTCACTCACATACACTCTCTTCGTCAGTCTTTCACCCTCCATCCTCTCCACATGGCCAAACCACCTCAGTGTGTTCCTCATAACGCTTCCTATCACATCCACATCAACACCACAACGCTCCTTTATATCCTCATTCGTCAGCCTGTCTCTCCATGTGACTCCACAGGCTCCTCTTAAATAACTCATTTCCACGGCTCTCACTCTTGACTTGTGTCCTTCCAACAACGTCCACGCTTCACTTCCGTACGTTAGAGTTGGTATCACAATACTGTCATGTAGTAACTTTTTCACTTCCATGCTCACTTCCCTGTTTCTTATCACTGCTTTCAAAGAACCAGCAACCTTTCTTCCCTGCTGTACCCTTTCAAGCACTTCACCCTCCAAACCTCCAGGCAGTGCTTCTTTGATTTTCCCTGGAATGATTATTACTTCCATGGCCGAGAGCCATCCGAGTGTTCCTTCCACATTGCAGAGATTGTTCTTTCGGGCATGGAAGCATACATTCCTCTCTCTTATCCTGTGACCTATGCAAAAAAAAAAAAAAAAAAAAAAAGTTTGGTGTAATGCACTTGTTCTAATGCTGTCCACAACAAGGAGAAGGCCTATAAAAGATACTGGAGCCAACAAACCCCTGAATCTCATCTCATTTATGTTTCTGCGTAGATTCGTGCTAAGCCTGTTCTTTGCTCTGCTGATTTCATTCGTACTCTATATTCTGAACTCTTGAACTCACATTCTTCCCGATACTTCTATCACCTTCCCAGAACTCTTTCTAACAACTTTACCTTATCATCCTTCCCTCCTCATTTCCACTCTTTTAGTCTTTCTGTAGCTGTTTCTTCTACTGATAAAGCAGAACTCTTCGCTCAGACTTTCTCCTCCACTTCCATCCTAGATGATTCCGGTGCTGTTCCTTCATCACTTTCCCCTCTCGTATTTCCTCATGACTGACATTAATATTTCTGCATTTGATGTATTTTCTGCCATCACTGTCCTCAATACTAACCAGGCATATTGGCCTGGTGGGAATCTTCCTGTAGTCCTCAAGAACTTTGCTTCTGTGCTTACAAATTGCCTAGGCAAACTCTTTCAGCTTCGTCTGTCAACTTGTACTTTCCATCTTGCTGGAAGCTTGCTCTCATTTAGCCTGTCCCAGTGAAGTGTTATCATTCCCAGCCCTCTAACTATCGCCCAATTGCATTAAATTCCTGTATTTCAAAGTTTTGAATCTGTTCTTAAAAAAAAAAAAAAAAAAAAAAAACTTAGGCACCTTTCCTATCACAACCTTCTTTCCAATCATCAGTGTGGGTTCCGCCATGGACGCCTCACCGTTGGTCTTGCCATCTACCTTTCACACTCCTAGTTATCCTACATCCGGGACTTTGGCGAAAGTTTTGCCATTGCACTTGACATCTGAAAGGCTTTCGATCGAGTCTGGCATAAATCTTTAATTTCTAAACTGCCCTCTTACTGTTTCGATCCTTCTATGTGTGCCTTCATCTCTAGCTTCCTTTCTGGTCCTTTTATAGCTGCTGTTGTGGGCTGCCACCGTTCTTCTCCTATAGCTGTCAATAGTGGTGTTACTTATGGTTCTGTCCTATCACCAACTCCTATACATCGATTCATCAACGACCTTCTAAGCTGTACATCTAACCCTATCCACTCATTCGCTGATGACTCCACCTTTCACCTTTCCATTCACTTCCTGCATCGTCCATCTCAGCAGTTCCTTCAACAAACAACGGATGAGGCTGTGGCACATCTGTTGTCTTACTTTGCTCATATCACTGATTGGGGTAAAAGTATTAATGTCTGTATATTTTTTTTTTAATCATCATCATCATCGTCATCATCATCCAGACCCCCTTTCCCACCCTAGGGCAGGGTGAGGAGTAGCAGTGTCCAGACAGTCCAACTTGCCCACTTCAATGAGCCACGCTTCCGCTCACTAATCATTCAAGCCCCCGGAATCCTGGCCCTATCGGATACGCCAAACACATTCACCACTTTCTGTAGCTTCACATAAACGTATCCGATTGAGTCAATCCGGACGCTGTCACGTTAAAAAGGGATGTCAAACCCCAGATCATGCGCTTCTGCTCACAACATTCATCCAGACATCTCGATCTCTTGTCAGTTCCCTAGCCTCACCAACTTCCTAACCTCTCTTCCTCACACACTCATCCACCATATCTCTCCACCTTCTCCATGGCCTACCTCGCCTCCTCCCTCCTGTAAATTCGCTCAGATATACCATTTTCACCACTCTATTGTTATCCATTCTCTCCACATGACCATACCATCTCAGGACGCTCTCTTCGATTCTGGTGTCCACAGACTTCCTCACTCTACATCATTCAAGAATCACATTATTTCGTATCCTATCCACTCTCTGTATTCCACATACATTCCTCAGCAGTCCCATCTCCACTGCCCTCATTCTTGACTTTTCATATTTGTGCCACACATAGTCTCACTTCCATATGTGGTACTAACACTCCTTCATGTAAGCCTAGTGCAGCTGCAACACTCAAGCCTCTGCTTCTTAACAAGGCCTTCATTGCACCAGCTACTTTCCTTCCTCGTGTCACTCTACTTTCCACTTCTTTTGCACATTTTCCTCTCTTTTCTATCACTGTACCCAGATATTTGAACTCTCTCACCGATTCCAGTCTCTCGCCATTCACTGTTACATTGCACTGGGAGTCACCTTCTCTTTCATTAGCCATCACTTTACTCTTTTCTACATTCACTCTCAAGTCACGACTCTCACAGACACCAGCAAAACTCTGCACTAGTTTACCAAGTTCTTATCCAGTATTAGCAAGTAGTACTGCATCATCAACATACAACAAATTATAGATATTCCATCCATCACCATTCATTACCAACGCCATCCCCCTCTCCATTACTCGTGTTTTTACATCTCTCATCACCCCATCCATATATATATTGAACAACCATGGAGACATCACGCAACACATGCTTCATTAGCGTTATAAAAACTCTTGAGGGCACCTAGCAGCTTACCATCTACACCGTACATGCGCAAAACTTTCCACAATCCTTCTCTGTCCACTTTTTTTCAATGTACCAAAAACTCAGTTCTTACATCTTTCAACCCATCATTTCTTCTCCAGGAGTATCCTCTAATTTTTAACAATATCCAGCTCAATCCTGCATCATCTTTAGACATACCTGGGGTTTCATTCTCTCGGGAAATGTTGGTAAGATCGTATTACTTCTCTTGTAAAATCTGATTTCAAGAGAGTAGGTGTGCTAAGCCGACTTTACCCCTGCACGGTTGTTGATTTTATACAGCTCTTATTTGCGGGAAGGCTCCCCACATACAGCTTAAGTCAACATGGTGGAGTTAAAGGCTATTCGTGTCATTAACTCTTACTGGCTCCCTTCAACCCCTGTTTCTACGCCGCACTGTTTTATCTTTATCTCTTTTCTATCGCTACTTCAATGATCAATGCTCCTTTGAACTGTCTGCTTGCATCCCTCCACCACTAAGGCGGATAGGTTGCACAAGTCTAGCAACAAACTCTCATCCCTTTTCTGTCCAAATCCTCAATGCAAGAGTTAACCGTTGCTCCTAGTCCTTCATGTATGCAATAAATCAACTCTGGAACTGTCTCCTTCTTTCTGTATTTCCTATTGCCTATGATCTCAAGTCTGTCAAACGCAGTGTGTCCAGCCATCTCGAAATGAACGGATCTTGAATTTGGTTCCCTGTTATCTTGTTTTTGTTTTTTCTTGGAGGGAACAATCCTGTGGACTCCTGGCCTTTGGTTCTTCCTTGCATAAAACACACACACACACACACACACACACACACACACACACACACACACACACACACACACACACACACACACACACACACACACACACACACACACACACACACACACACACACACACACACACACACACACAGCCAAATTCTCGCATGCACTTCTCAATCCTCACTCAGAATCTTTCAAATGCCTATACGTGTAAGTGAAGCATTTGGTGAAGATAGACTGTTTCCCTGGTGACAGAAAATGCTGTTCCTCAGCCCTACGGGTAAACTGCCTTTCAGAATTCGCAAAACATGGCTTGAACGTGGTAAGGAGAGTTGCCCGCCCATTTCATGTACGCGTAAGCCGGCTGCTACAGACCATACATACACAGGCTTTACATACTAGCTGTGCACTCAAGCTCTGGACTTAAGCAGGTAGATAAGTAACAACAGACGAACGATGATCCACTTGGATAAGACTCACAGTATCGTATGAGAGCTCCAGCAATCCTATTTACATATCTCTTTTCTGTCTCGGTTTCTCTTGCGTATTTATGACTCATACAGCTATGTTCAATTAATTCTAATGTATGTATCAAGTTCTGGTACCAAAGCTCCTCCAGTCCTCCACATTCCTTACACAACTGATCAACCCTGGAACAGTCTTCCTCAATCTTTTCTCCCTCTGCCTACGAATCCCTGTCTATCATGATCAATGGATCGCAGTATTTCAGAATGAACGGATTTCGATTTTTCCTTCGTTTTCGTTCAACTTTCTTGGGAAGGCAAAAGTTTTGTTTGCCTTTCGCCCAGGGCTCCTTGTTCCTGTGTTGTAAAAAAATAATAATAATAATAATAATAATAAAACTGAACCGACCACAAATGAATGAAACTGGCATGACAGGACCGATGTGAATATGATGGGGCTGACTGGACCTGAAGTGACCTACGGTAACCTAAAAGCAACGGAAATGATCTGTCTGTGCCATAGTGGACGTTACTGGGCCTGAAATGACCTAACTGGAATTGACTTGACCTCTCTGGAAAGGAAGTGACTTGACTGGACCACAGTGAACGAAACTGAATCCCATGGACTAGACGTGGCCTTGTGCCCTAAACTGGCTTATTTTTTGCCTGAACTATCGTGAAAATGGATGGATCTGGTTGAATCTGAACCTATCTGTCGTGAAACCATCTTAAAAGTATCACCCATAGTATAACAACTGGACAAACTGCCGATAAACTCGCTAATTTCAATAAAAAGTAAGTAATTCAACTAGACAAACAGATGAAATAACTGTAGCTACAAGGAATGAAAAGAAATTCATCAGCAGAGGTAGTCATGTAAAAATACACTCCGTCCATAAACAAATCATGGTCAGTAATGATACTTATGTGACTGCTCTGCTGATTGTGTTCTATGTTTCCGTCACTGTCTGTGTTCAACATTTTCATCACTGTCTGTGTGTGACATTTCCATCTCTGTCTGTTTGCTATATTTCCATCTCTGTGTGCTATATTTCCATCACTGGCTGTGTGGTACATTTCCCTCACTGTCTATGTATTACATTTCCGTCACTGTCTGTGTTACCTTTACATCACTGTCGATGTGTTACATTTCCATCACTGTCTATGTGCTACCTGTCCATCACTGCCTGTGTTCTATATTTCCATCACTTTCGGACTGCAACGCTCTCATCACTGTTTGCACTACGCTGTCTCTGTGCCACACTCCTATCACTTCTGCGCCACACTTCCATCACTGTCTGTGTGTGCTGCATTTCTATCGCTGTTTGTGTGTTACACCTTCATTAATGACGCCCCTCACTCTCCTCTGTGCAGAACCATCATCTCGTACTGGAAGCTGTTCAACCTGGAGGGCACCAAAAACAAGCATGTGCTGGAAATTCCAAAATCCAGATTCGAGGGTGGAGGTCAGTGATCAAATTTAGTTTTTTTATATGTAATTTAACTGGTTAAGATGATGCAGGGAAGTGTTACCGCTTCCCATAAACAATATACAGTACATGCAAAATAGCAAGACAAGAGCTGGTAAGTGCTACACGCTCGCCCACCTTCGCCGATTGCCTTTCCCCTTTTGCAAATTGTAATGGCGCACCCAACGCTCCTGATAAAATTACCCCGCGTTTAAGTGTATTTGCAATGGCAAAATATTTATGATCAGTGTAAACTGAACCACGAGGAATGTGGCGAACACAAGACATCCTGTGACGGTCATCCATCTTGAACGTGTGGTTTCCCGCCAGTAATCCAAAGCTGGATGTTTTGCCTTCAGCTACGATTGTCATTTTACACATTTACCATGGATACATTCTACTAGTGTTTTGTGTTTAGAACCTACTGCAAGATAATCTGAAACCAGCGTTGCAAAAAAAATAAAAAAAACGTCATAATGATCATAACATAAATTTTATAAACGTCATGACTGTCATAAATTTGTCGAGCTAGAAATGTACAAAAATATAAATAAAAGAACGTACATTTGAAAAATCATGAAAGTTTACCAGTAATTAAAGCTCTGTTTCAAGGCATGTCTCTCAGTACCGTGCAGTATAAATGTTAGGACAAATAAATCTAAACTTTATTGAATTTTGCTTTTAAAAGACGAAAACTTCACTTCATTTTAACATTAGGAAATTAAATATTTACTACATTTGAAGGCTTATTTTGCAAACATTAAGAAATTAAATGATTACTACATTTGAAGGCTATTGTTGCAAACATTAAGAAATTAAATAATTACTACATTTGAAGGCGACTGTTGCAAACATTAAGAAATTAAATAATTACTACATTTGAAGGCTATTGTTGCAAACATTAAGAAATTAAATAATTAGCAAACATTAAGAAATTAAATAATTACCATATTTGAAGGCTACTGTTGCAAACATTAAGAAATTAAATAATTACCATATTTGAAGGCGACTGTTGCAAACATTAAGAAGTTAAATAATTACCATATTTGAAGGCTACTGTTGCAAAAATAAAATTAACTCAGATATTCCTCCTGGTTTGATGTGCAGTAATCAAGTATATTAATATATAGTACTGCCAAAATTGTTTTTATTTAGCATATCTCCCAATTTAGTATTTTAACTGAAATTAAATCATAAAGTAATATTGACAGCCGATATTCCAAAAAATTTCAAAAGGCAAGAAATAAACACTAAATCTATGGTAGCGCATTTTTTTTCTAATCCTTGATATATTTCCTGAACATTTAATCAAAGAAAGTTTTTTCTTCCAATAACTGTATAAACATAATTGCGAAGCTGTGTTTGTATGTTACAATCAACTCTCCTTATTCATTAAATACACTGAATACATACGTTTTGTTGTGCATTGTTTTACAAAACCTGCTTGTGAAATTATACATTTTTGACATTCATAACACGTCTCATATATCAAAAATTTCTCGCTGAAAACGTGTTTTACATCGCTTTAAATCAGCGGTTTAAAACACGATTTCAGGCTTGAAATCGTGGGTTGACTGAATTAAATCATGCCAACCCTGCCTTAAAGCCGTAACAACAATGAGGTTAGCTGTCTTGGCTATCCTACCATAACCGTAAGAGTTTCCAGCGTCAGTGGTGAAGCCCTCAGTCATCATTATTTTGCTGCGTACAAATGTGGGCAATATGTGAAGGTTAGTGGCACGTATGAAGACTGCTCGACAGTAGGACAAGTACAATCAAGTCTATGTTCAGAATCAGAAAAAAAAAGGGGTGGGGGGGTGAGGCAGTACCAAGTACGAACTTAGTTATGCATGTAATTAAGGGATCTATGATTTTAGTACGAATGTGATGACAATGAATTTATTGGGGTTAATATCATTGTTTGGGGACCATTTTATTTCAGCTGTGTGAGTGAAAGACGGGTGAGGTGCTTAAACTCATGCTCCTTTGACTCACTCCCAGCTGAGTAAAGTAGCCTGTCGTTAAGGCGCAACAAAATACTACAGTTGTGCCATTTATGACAGGGTAAATGCTGGTAGTGTTAACTCTCTCAGGATGATATGACTCACTCTCTGCTGAAGAAAACCGTGTGCTAGACAGAATACAAAAGTTATACTGATCCTTGGAACGTAAACTTAGGAGCGCTCAGAGAGGAATGAAAAGGGTTATGTTAGGGGCCACATGGAGGGATAAAAGTAGAGCTTCCTGGATAAGGGAACAGACGACTTTAGACATTTAATCACTACAATCAAAAGGCATAAATGGATGTGGACAGGTGGCGTCCTTCGTAGAACATATAACAGATGAACAACCAGGTTAATTGAGCGGCAGCCCAGAGGTGGAGTAAGAGGAAGAGACAGACAGAGAAGACAGGATGGAAAGATAAAATTTGGAGATTCGTTGGGACTGGATGGAACAAGATAAGAGCCAATAGGTCAGAGTGGAAAAAGAAAGGAGGGGCCCTTTTCCTGCAGTGGACTGACAAAGGATGATGATGATGATGATGACGATGATGATGATGAGTGATCAAGATAATGTTGATATGCATAACGATGAATAGAGACAATGCGAAAAGATAGTGAAACAGAGGACGAACTAAAAAGCGCTCAGAGAGCACACACCTCCGCCAATGTCACTGTCATTAAAAAGGATCCGGATTCGGATCCGGATCTGCCCCCAAATTTAATTAATTCTTTCTTGGTCCATGGCGCACCATTCCACAAAATGTCATTGAAATTCATTGAAAACTTTTGGAGATGTTGTGTGGAATACTCCGGATCCGGATCCGGTCCAAAATTTAATAATTTCTTCCTTGGCCCATGGTTCACTCTTCCACAAAATATCATCAAAATCTTCTCATAACTTTTTGAGTCATCCTGCTAACAGACAGACAGACAAACAGACAAATCAACGCGAGGTAGAACATAACCTCCTTGGCGGGGGTAATAAGGTGTGTGTAATTCACCGGTAATTCACCGGGTCGGTCAGGATCACTTGATGGTCGTGATCGTCAGCTTTTACCCTCCCGGAAGGGAGCTGAGAGCTCATATAGTCCGATCTAAGGGCAAGGCTGTGACCTTCACACACTCACACACCCGTCCCCTTGCTCAAGGGAGACAGTAACCACCCACTTCGTCAGTGAAACTTTTCGTAACCTGAGCGAGGCGCGAACTCCCGTCTACCAGTTGGCAAGCGGGAACGTTACCACTGTGTGTGTGTGTGTGTGTGTGTGTGTGTGTGTGTGTGTGTGTGTGTAGATAAGAGACAGACACAGACAGACAGACAGAAATTCTCATTCGAGGAAGAGATATGAAGAGGTATAACAAAATTGACGAATATCCAGTTCTGTCGTGATACATCATAACAGTTGTCAGATCAGCGGTTTTCAACCTGGGGGCGTGCCCCCTGGGGAGGGCAGGCGTTAGCAATTTCCAAGGGGAGGCCAGAGGAAAAACACAGTGGCCTGAGCGAGGGTGTGTGTGTGTGTGTGTGTGTGTGTGTGTGTGTGTGTGTGTATCGAGATGAACCATTGATTTCTATTAAATATTCATATTATTTATTCTGTTCCAGCCATCAAAACACATTATTCTTACCATGTAATAAATTTGTTTCTTTCCTCCTCTACCTGTCCCCTCGTCTCTCTCTCTCTCTCTCTCTCTCTCTCTCTCTCTCTCTCTCTCTCTCTCTCTCTCTCTCTCTCTCTCTCTCTCTCTCTCATCTGGCAGATTAGAGTGAAAGTGAATGACAACAAAGAGTCTTATATTCTAAGATAGGCGTCACCCATTAAAGTTGAAACATTACATAGTTGGTATTCATTCCTAGTCTGTCCATAAATCTGCCCTGACATTTTCACTGTTTATTTAAAGTTTCACAAGCTTCAATTTGGACAGTCGCTTGCCACATCCACAGCTGACAGCTTGTCTCTCGCCCTCACACAGGGGGGATCGGGTCTCGTTGTTACATGTCCACGTTGTTACACCTTCAGTATCTCCAGAATTTGTTAACGGGTGACGGAGTGGCCGTTGCCATATTATGCAACTTATAAGCAAAGGAGGGCCTGACGTGGCAGTTAGAAGGTATTGCTTGAATAAGGGCTAAGGTAAAAAAAAAATGATTTTTCAACTGTCAAAGTCTTTTTCTAGTTCAGCTGCATTTTGTTATATCTGTGTTATCTGCTGATGCAGCTGGTGATACCATATGCATGAAAAGGCTATGAAATAGGCAAAGGCTCGTGGTGGTGCTGCCACGTTGCAGCCAGAATATGCTGGGGTTTGTTGTTATGTGGTAGCAGTTACAGTATCAATTCACCCCCTTCGAGAACAACTGAAAAAACCTGACCCACTATTTTCAGATACCCTTTAAACCATGCCCTGGAATAACCAATAGAAAAGAGACTGATGCGATGGAGGCAGTATTCAAACGAGCAGTGAATTATCTACCTATGTACATGCCTGCCAGGCTGCTTCCACCAAAGCAAGGGGAGTAGCCTAGACAGGACGACACACTCCCGATTTACTCATCCACACACACACACATTAATTCGCATCTTAGCCCCAAGAGGAGAAGGGACAGATCCTCACTGCACCACACCGCACGAGGGTTAACTGTGCAATGCAATCAGCGACATCCGCAGCAGGGACAGACGGCATAGCTGGTTTACCCCTGCCACATCATAATAGACCCATCCCCTTACCCGCACCTGACCTGAGCAGCTGATTAGACCAAATGCGGGAGAATACCCACTCAGGGATTATTATACTTTAAAAGTGGTGCAGATCAGTGCAGTGCAAACACAAGTAACTGATTAATTACTAAGCAGCGTTCGTCAAGGTATTATTTACGTAAATCTGCGTACAGTAGGCGGTATCTGCATTTATCCGTTAGTGTCTTTACTATCTATATGTCTATCTGTCAAACCATCTATCGATCCGTCCATCCATCTATCTGTCTATATCAAGCAACAAATGTATTCATCTGCCTATGCCTATCTGACTATCTATCTATCTATCTCTTCATAAATAGTGAAAATGGAACAAGTGAGTTCAGCGAGTGCTAACGAGTATGATGGCGTGACACTGATGGCAATAGTTCATGTGAGAGATTCAGTTACTGCCAGGGATAGTGAAGGAGTAATTGAATAAATGATAATAGTGTAATTTACAATGATTAACCCAACAAACAATATGCAGATACTCCTGTATTCACATAGTAATGACAGCCAGATAAGTGTGGTCATACTTGGGTTCTATAATGTAAATGTAAAGTTACCCCGGGGGACGTAAGAAGCTGCCCCATTTCGAGTAAATTGTGACGGATGATGTAATAGGGATGACCCGAGGAGCTTGTGATGGGTGGGGGGGTAACCTTAGTTGTGGCCAACTCGCCTCATATTTGCTCAGCTGGCCTCATAATTGATCAACTCGCCTCTTATTTGACTAACTCGCAGTATAATTCATCAACTCGCCCCTTATTTGACCAGCTAATTAGATATAGCACTTCTCCTACTATTTGAAGAATAAAAAATAGCCCTAGGATACTGTATATATATATATATATATATATATATATATATATATATATATATATATATATATATATATATATATATATATATATATATATACTGTATATCATCATCATCAGCCGTTGAGGTCCACTGCAGGACCGGCCTATCCCTACCCAGTGGCTTAGGCTGTCTGGTAGAGACTGTATGTAGGCTGAGAAGTGCTTGTGAGTGTAATTGTAGTGGCTTTGGATGTGTGTGTAGTCTGTGAACCAAGTGTAATCGGCCCGCCTTAAGCCGACTGGGTGCAAGCATACTAGTACGCGACACTGGTTCAACCACAGCACCCCTTGTGTCCGCCAAAGTAGCAAGTGGCTTGGTGAACGCTTCCCAAAGATTTTACAACTCTGGCGGGAGGTGAACCCGCGCTCACCAGCGTGCGAAACACACACTCTACCAATGTACCACAGAGGCTCATATATATATATATATATATATATATATATATATATATATATATATATATATCCACTATAAATGCACCCTGATGATTTTACTGTGAATATTCATTGCACTTCACAATATACCCTGCTCCATTTGTTGAAAAAGCAGTCTTTTTTTTTTTTTTTTTTTTTTTTTTTACCGTGTGAACGTCTGACCAACTCTGAGCCAAGTATTGGAGGGTGACTCCCCCTCCCACCCCCCCTCGGTCGAGCCATCCCTGCTTGTAGTTGTACTTAAGCCACCTGAACTTAGACCCAAGCCTGCATCATTGCTGACAAAAAGAAATAAATAAATAAATAAAAATAGACACATGTAAATTATTTAGTTGTCTGATTAAACTAATTCATCTCAGTCATGATATTTGGTGTTATTTATGACCAGGCCAGTAGCAGCAGTGCACACAAATTTGCCCTCCCCCCTCCCTCCTTGCCACCGTCCCATAGGTGAAGGGGGTCCAGGTCCAGCACCTTGATTAATATAGTACTTGATTTTGGCATAGACTATTCTCCTGACAGAAGGGAAACTAGGATACTGTGTATTTTGTCCTCTAAATATATTTGTAAATAGAAAAACTATGGTAAACAAATATTTTGCCCTCTCAGAGACCTCTCCTTTTATGTTAAAAAAAAAAAAAAAAAGTCTCTACTCTCCAAGTTTGACCAAGTCAGTAATTTTTTGACCTGCTCAGAAACAAATATTGGGGGGTGAGCGCCCATCCCCCAGGTCGGACCATTCCTGATGATATACCATTACAAATCTTTGAATAACCCTTTGGCAAAAATATTTTCGTTTATTTTGCCTATAAATTCAATAAAAAGGCACATTTTCGTATGTTCAGGCAAAGAATCGTTGTTCTTTCTCTAACTTATGCTTCATGGGGAGAAATTTAAAAAATGTCACAGCCAGACACTGTTCCCTACTTGCTTCTTCGACTGACCGATGCTTAATGTTGTGAACCAAACAATAGCTGTCAGAATGTGTGTTAACTGAAAGAATGCAAGTTGGTTAGTGTTTGTTAACAAGAACATTTGACAAATAAAAAAAAGGGATTACGCATTCACGTATTGTTTTGATGCTTGTGACGGTGAGATGCTGTTTCACGACCATGTTGTGGTGTTTTTGATAACAAACAAACTTGTGTTAATTTGATTTTATGCCTGTGGTGTTGTTTTATGACACTGTGGAGGTGTTTATGACGAAGTGGTGATGCAACACGACATTTTAGTACAGTTCATGACAAGGCTGTGTTTTATTTATGACCAGGACATTGTGATGGTGTTTTTGGCTGTGATGATGTTAATGACCATGTGGCAGTGTTAATTACCATGAGATGGCGTTGATGATTTTTTTTTTTTTTTTAATGTGTCCGACCATGGGCATAGGCTTCACGCCCTGCTATTAAGGCCCAGCAGTCCTCCTACATACCATACACCTCTACATGTCACCATTTCGGCGCTAACACCCACCGTCCATATTGAATACATGCTAGGGCTGTCTCATACAGGACTGGTGTATTGGTATTAACAGGGGTATTTTTACATGTCAGCGGGTCTTCTGGTAGATCAGTAAAGCCTGATTTAATGAAATTCAAATCCTTAAACTGTTCCCTGCCCTAGCTGGGATTTGAACCTGGGTCCGTTAGGGATTCATGTGATGGTATTTAAAAATATGTGTTTTTTCTGACCATTTGAAGGCGTTTGTAATCTCTCTTGTATCAGTGTTATGTTAATGTGTTTTATGATCCAGCGATGTGCATAAACATGTATTTCTGTGACGACACTTTTCTCGTGTTGCTCTCAAGACAAAATACAGGAAAAAATGTGACTACTGTGGTGATCTGCATCGGCCACTCCAACCCGTAGCCTCATTTTCAAAATCAGCAGCAAAGCATCGGCGTCAACGTTTTTAATTTGCTGTGCAGCCTACTATTGCGGCTAATGCGTGCTTGTTTTCGTGACGATTTCATTAAAAGCAAAACAGGATTATTATTTTTCCTTTATTGAACGAGGTAAGTGCAAGTGTGGGAAACATTCACGTGGTGTCACCAAACCTGGCAGCTCCTGTCTCAGGTTATATAATTACGAGTCATCTGCCCCCTACCCCTCGCAAAGGGTAATTGTGAACGGCAGGAGAAGGGATAGTTCAGCCTGTATTCGAGTTAATGTCCACCTGAAACCGCTGCATCGCTAATAACAATAATAATTCAGGAAGAAGCTTTTAGAATCTGATGATGGCAGGAAGCAGGGGGGGAAGGGGGTGTAGGTGGACCAAGGCTAAGAGGGACGTGACGCGAAAAAGACAGAACAGGTTTGTGAGATAGATACGAGTGTTACTCATCTTTAACACCGTATTTTAAAAATCTCATTCAGTGTACTGCATGGTCAAGTTCGGGTTCAGAATGAGTGATTACTTTTACCATTTTATTTTTTACGTGTTCTTCAGTACTTTTGTATTAGTATGTTACCCTCATCCAGCAGATTACAATTATTAAAGGAACAACTTTTATTACAAACTTCATGGATTTATTGAATCATCCAACCAGGCCAGCATTCTTAATCTAATATTACCATACTTTCAAAGTTAATAAACTAAAGGATATAACTTTCCACAAATATCAAGTATCAAACAGTTTTGCTCAGCACCTTTTATGACACTTGTTTCTAAATTCACTTAAATATGACTGATTGCAACTGACGCACAGCAGCTGTATGTGATCTTTTCAGTGGATACGACGCGTATAGGCCAGTCTTAGAATATGGCAAGTGTTGTCTAGATAAGAATTTATTAATATATTCTCATATGAGTCTTCTCACTACTCTGCTAAATTAATGAAATATAACACATACTCAATAACATTAAAACTGGCTCATCGAGTCCCTTCAGAAATTACGCGCAGAAAGATACAAGACGCAACATCAATATCTGTATAGGATGGGCAAGCTGTTGATTATGTCAGCAAAGGTTTTCAGAGCAAATCAGTTACTTATGCAGGAATCAGCATCAGCAACTTTATTATTTTTATTTATTTATTTTTTTCTTTATCGTCCTCACTTATCAGATTTCCACGATTTTGTGTCTGAGATGACAGCCATGTGGGAAGAATTGGCGAGCGACCGGTTACTGTGGACCACTGGCCCACTATACGTCATCCACTACGAGGACCTGGTGCGCAACACGCTGACACATCTCCGCCACCTCCTTCACTTTCTCAAGTGAGTTGGATCTTCACCTCGCAATAACAGATTTGCTCCATACTGTACAGTACGTGGGCAAGAGAGATGCTTGGAACCACTAACTCACTTCATTTTTGCAAAATTCGCGGCCTTTCCTCTACTTTTCTATCTGTTGTACACCACCTCTTTTCCTCTGAACCTCACCACCTCTTCCTTGCTATGTGAGGCGACTGATAGAAAATCCTCCTCTGTATCCTCCTACTTTCTCTATGCTCACCTCAAAGTCAAAGGTGACTGTTGTGTATATATACACAACAACATATCTTGCTCTCATGTTCTTCAACTTATTTCTTCTGAAGTCTCTACTCTCTGGCTTCGGTTATCCCGTCATTCTCTGACTAAATATATCTGTGCTGTTTACTTATCCCCTAATTCTACTGACCATGAAAACTTCTTTGATTATTTTGCTTCTAATATGGAATGCATCCTATCAGTTTCTCCTGTCTCTGAGCCCTCTATTCTAGGTGATTTCAATATTCACCACTACATTTGGCACGCCTCTCCTTTCATTGATCCACCTGGTGAACAAGTCAACACCATTTCCATCCTTAATGACCTAATGCAGCTTGTACAGCACTCAACCCCTATCCCTGACTGCCTTGGAAAGAGTTCCAACATATGTGACCTCATCCTTACGACTAATCCATCTGCTTATACTGTGGATTTTTCTTTCTCCCTTAGGCTTCTCCACTTACATCATCTTGACTGGCCATGTCACTCTAGCGAGGCATGTAGACCCTCCCAAGAAGTGGCAGCTTTGGCACTTTGGAGCTGCTACTTGGGAGGCCCTCAGGCAGCACTTGTTTGATTTTCCCTGGAATGATTCTTGCTTCCACAGCTGGGAGCCATCTGCGTGTGCTTTGCCCATTATGGAGTTTATTCTCTCGGGCACAGAAGCATACATTTATTTCTCTTATCCTGTGACTAATGCAAAGAAAAAAAATGGTTTAATCACGCTTGTTCTAATGCTGTCAACAGCAAGAAGGCCTACAAAAGGTACCAGAGCCCACCGACCCCTGAATCTCATCTCTTTCATGTTTCTGCCCAGAATCTTGCTAAGTTTGTTCCCTCTAAAGAAAATAATTTCACTTGTACTAAATGCTCCGAATTCTCCAACTAAACTTCTTCACGTTCCTTCTGGCACCTTGCCTAAAATCTTTCTAACATCATCCTTCCTTCCTGTTTTCCACTCTGATGACTCAGTAGCTGTTTCTCCTACTGATAAAGTAGAACACTTCGATCAGACTTTCTCCTCCAATTCCACCTCAGGCGATTCCAGTGCTGTTCCTCCATCACGTCTCCCCCTCTGACTTCCTCATGGCTGACATTAAAAGTTTTTCGATTGATGAGGATTCTCCCATCACTGGCCTCAATCCTAACAAGGCATATGGGCCAGGTGGGTTCCTTCCTGTTGGTCTCAAGAGCTGTGATTCTGTGCTTACACCCTACCTAGGTAACCTCTTTCGCCTTTGTCTATCAACTTGTGCCTTTCCCTCTTGGTGAAAGTTTACTCTCATTCAGTCTGTCCCAAAGAAGGTTGACCATTCACAGCCCTCTGACTATTACCCAATTGCTTTAACATCCTGTCTTTCTAAAGTTTTTGAATTTATTCTTAACAAAGAAAAAAAAGGAGGGGGATGGGTCCATTTTGATGTGGCAGGGATAAACCAGCTCTGCTGTTGGGCCCTGCTGCGAGTGTCGCCAATTGCACTGCGCAGTTGACCCTCGTACGGTGTGGTGCGGTGAGAATCTGTCCCTTCTCCCCTTGGGTTTAGATACGAATAAATAAGTGTGTTTGGATGAGTAAATTGGGAGTGTGTCGTCCTGTCTCGGCTACCTCTCTTTCTCTGGGGAATGAGCCTAGGTATATAGATAGAGAGAAAAAAAAAATAAGGCATCTTTCCTGACACAACCTTCTTTCCGCTCTTCAGTATGGGTTCCGCCAGGGACGCTCCACTGACGATCATCTCACCTGCCTTTCAGACTCCTGGTCATCCTCCTCTCGGAACTTTGGCGAAAGCTTTGCCATTGCACTTGACATCTCAAAGCCTGGCATAAATCTTTCGTTTTCAAACTGCCTTCTTACGGTTTCCATCCTCCTATCTATGCCTTCACCTCCAGCTTCCTCTCTGGTCGTTCTATAGCTGCTGATGTAGACGTCATCTGTTCTTCTCCTATGGTTGTCAATAGTGGTGTTCTTCAGGACCCTGTGCTATCGCCAACTCTCTTCTTTCTATTCATCAATGACTTTGTATGATGTACATTAAAACTCTATTCACTCATACGCTGATGACTCCACCTTTCACTTTTCCCTCCGCTTACTGTGGCGTCCATCTCGGCAGTTACTGCTACAAACAAGGGATGAGGCTATGTCACACTTCATGTCTGTCTTGGTTCATGTTTTTGATTGAGGTAAGAGTAATGGAAGAAAGATTTCATGTTCACTGTTAGCAGTGAAAAGAAATTGGGAAGTGAGCATGTAAGTAACAGTCGTTGCGTGACAGTATTGTGGATCCCCACTCTAATATATGGAAGTTAAGCTTGGACCTTGTTGGAAGGACACAAGTCAAACGTGAGAGCAGTATAAGTGATTTATCTGAGAGAAGCATATGAGTTACTTGGAGAGACAGACTGACGAGTGAAGACCACTGCAGTGTGGATGTGATGGAAAGTGTTAGAAGAAATGCACTGAGGTGGTCTGACCATGTGGAAAGGATGGAGAGTGAGAGACTAACTGGGAGAGTATGTGAGTGGGGTGGAGGTGGGGGAGAAGAGGGAAGGGAACACCGAGGGTGAGATGGAGGAATGGAGTAGAGAGGTATATGAGGGGGAGAGATGTAAGCTGAGGGAAGGGCAGTGAAATGGCAGGGGACAAGGAGACATGGAGGAGATTTGCTTGTGGCCACCAGTTACGTGATTAAAGCCCCTAGCTATAAATAGATAGATATACCAACAGGAAATGAAGGATCCAGCTGAGTAATATTTGTGCAGGTATGTTACACAGAAATTATTTACTGCCTTACCTCTGGGTTCTCTTTGCTGCTCATTAGCGTTCCTGTGGACGAAGGTCGGCTGGCGTGCGTAGCTTCCCACCTGGAAGGAGATTTCAAGCGTAACACCACCACCAAGTGGGGCTACGATCCCTTCACGTCCGACGAGAAGCTCAGGTTCGCCACTGCCGTCAAGAGGGTTAACCGCCTCCTGACTTTGCTGCAGTACCCACAGCTCCCGCCAGACCACCGCCTCTCGTAGACAGCCTCTGCTCTGTCGACACTGTCCTGACATCTGTTATGTGAACCTGCAGGCCTCTTCAGTGAATCAGGACCCAAGGTCATATTGTAAGGCAATGGAAAACATGCAGCTCCTATTCACTGGCTAACGTACTAGATCAGCATTCCTCAGCCAGGTCCAGGAACCTCGTGGCCGTCATGGAGAACTGCCAGGAGGTCCACGAATTGGCTGAAGAAAAATATTGAATTGTTGAATGTCCTATTATATTTCTTTCCTTTTTTTTATTCATTCAGCTACATAGTTTGCACTGAATTCAAAATTACCATTCATACTGAACAGAGTTAATAAATTTAAATATTTTAATGTATAATTCTAATATCTCTTCTTATATTCACATATAAAAATTATCAACTGTGTAATGAATGTAATTATAGCTTTCGGTGAATGCTGAAAAATATTTCGTCGTAGGCAAGCTGTATGTAGAGGTCGAAGCTTTGGATGCGACTGGAACTGACAGCCGATTGTGGGTAACTATTGGATATCTCGTAAGTCAAGACTAAATGTGTGAGAATTTTTTTGTTTCTTAACAGGAGATGAAGCTCCTCTTTCCAGCTGTTACAGAATTTTTTGTGAATGAAAGACACCTGTAATCTGGTGTATGAATTTTCTTCCTCTGTTCATCTTCTGTAATGTACAGATAGATAGATTACAGATGATGAACAGAGGAAGAAAATTCATACACCAGATTACAGGTGTTTTTCATTCATAAAAAAACTGTAACAGTTGGAAAGAGGAGGATGGCAATAGGTGTGATGCGTGATGTGCATGTAGTGTGGTGTAGACAGTCGGAGGTAGGGGTTTGTGAGAGTATGCTGGCTTACTCTCTGTGCTGGTGAAAACACTGAAAATGTCCAGCAAAGGAAGATTGTCAGGCCAGGTCCTGAGGGCTGGTGAAACGGAAACTCCAGCTCTCCCTGTAACCAGCTTGCCATCCACCTCGGGAGTACCGCCCTGTTCGACTGGTGCTACAGCCTACTCCATACAAAATGAACCAACAACTGGGAGATTTTGGCAAGTGTCCCGTGGTGCAGCCATATATTCATGACAAACTCGAGTATGACTACATAGTGACTACAGTAATTCAAATGCATTATAACTTGCCTAGATTCATGTACGTATGTATGTACTCATCGCAGTAACGTACTTGCCTAGACACAGGGGTTTTTCGTAGGAAAGCGATACGGTCAACAGCCAACTGAATTCATAACTGGTGCACTGTACACATTATTTACAAGCTCTTCAATTTTACAAGCTATATAAACAGTGGCACTTAATACCACTACAAATACATTAGAAGTAAGTATTATATTTTTATGTTTTGAATAATCATAATATCTTTGATTTTTAAACAGTTCAGCATTCTTGTCCTTGGGCAGATAAACAATTTACTTTTACTCTCTTCCATTGCTTTCAAAAACCACTTGATCTGTATAAGATTTTGCATCAAGTTTATCTGTCATAATGCAAGTAAACCTTTCATTCCAGTTTTCCTCATGTCTGATTTACCACTTCTTTTCCTGAGCAAGCCGTCTAACCACAGCTTCAGTAACTGGGCAAACTTTAGTAGTCAGCGTGTTGAGAAATGTTTGTTGAATAACTAGTTACACATAAAAGCATTTAAGCTATCTATAGAAAAGGATGAAAATTACGAGGGATGCTATACACTGTCTAGAGAGGTCTGAGCCCGGGATTCCCAATTTCCTTTCCTTAATGTATTAGGTCATAGAAATGTCTCCAGTTTCAGTACCTCTGTTTATAGGAAGAGTCCCTTTACAGGACTTGGTCTTGATTTTTTGTCTTTTGTACCCAGAGTCTTTAAATTCAGCTCCATTAAGACTTTGTAATTCAGGTGTAATAATCTTTCCTCGGACTGGAATTTGTTCCATTTAGAAATTACTAGGCTTAGATCAAAAATTCTTGAATAATGGATATCCTTTGCATCTTTTTGAAAGTACCTTGCATAAACTCCTGGGTAAATTATTCGGTTGCGGAAATCCTGTGTCTTTAGTTCCCAAACAAGTACTTCATATTAGTCTCCTTTTTTTTGGGCACAGCAGTTTTCTCATTAGAAAGGAATTAAATAAACTGCTTAATGCAGTTTATCCACAGGTTTCATTTAGGTTCATCTTTACAAATTCATATACTATTGGATCCTTTTTTAGGTGTAAGGATACATTCCCCAAAGCTTTATGCTCTAACATTGTGTACAAGATTAATTGTTCCTACTGTAATGCAGGATATATTGGGAAATTATTCGAAACCTGAAAATTAGGATGTTCGAACACAAAGGCCTGTCATATAGAACCACTTCACCACTCTCAAACCCTCCCTTCTCGGAACTTGGGGAACATTCATTTGTTTCGGGTCATACTTTTGATTTGGATGATTTTGAGATTTTAATGACAAATAATGATAAAACTAGTCTTAGAATAGCGGAATCATTGTTTATACATGACTTAAAGCCATCAGAATACATATGATTCTTCCATTAAATTATTTACCCACTGACTCATTGTGATTCGATTCAGCCGTCTCATACAGCTCAATCAAGTTTACTTCTCCATAGACTTTTGTCTATTGATTAATGGCTTTGTGTAGTTGTCTCGGTGTAGACATGTGTAGGTTAGATCTTTAGTAATTTTGTGATTTTTTTCCTACTTCATTTTTTAATTTAGCTTGTATATATTTTATTGTTTTTATTATTTTGTCAATGAGGTGTTATTTGTTGCAACTTCATTTTTAATTCATTGTGTTTATTTTAGTTTTGTCTGATGATGGGGTTGGATTACCTCGAAACGTCACTACTTAAATAAATCGTGAACATGGCCCCAGCCTATCGTCTCCCTGTCCTGGTCTTCAGTTTTATATATGCCATCATGTTCCCTACTGGATCCTCAGTTGTTAATATTACATATATATACTGTATAATATATATATATGTGTGTGGAGCTATTTCTGCTGTCTGAGTGATTTAGTTTGTGTCCAAAGAGAGGTTAGAGATGGTATTTTTAGACTCTAACCAGATAAAAGGCCTCCTTTGTGTGTGCAGGTTTAACGACGGCTTGTACAAATGTTATCAGGTCTTGCGAACATCAATAAAGTCTGTTTTTCAAAAATTCAGATAATAAAACTGTTCCTTGCCCCAGCCTGAAATCGAATTCATGTCCTTTCAGCCAAAAGACCACTTCTCCAACCTCCATCACCACCTCCCTTCTACTGCAACCTCACGATGTGGTCTTGTACTGTTTCCTTATCACTGATGTCACCCTTTAGCCACTCTACAGTCTACCGTTACGTGAGTTTATGTGTAGACTAACAATATATAACTCGATACTTCAGCACAGGCTGTCCTTCACCGCAGGCTGTTCGTTACCTAGAACTGAAAATGAGACCCTTACTACAAATCAACGGATGTGTGTCGTATTCTGGGTGCTTTCCTTCTCCGTCAAACTGTTATGTATTTGTAATTGTCCCCTACTCACAAAATACTGCCCACACATGCTAGATTAAGCCCCAACACTTGTTCCTTCGACTGAAAATCGCTTCCTCACCCACCAAGTCTTCCCTTGTCTTCTTCCTTCTGACTTGCTGGCAAACCCCACATTATTTTGATAGCTTTTCCTTCTGTCCTCATGAGCAGAGCAACGTTGTGGTATTATAGGTCTTGGTGGGTCAGCTAAACTAGAAGCGCAGCTACTTGCAAAAAGTTATGGGAGGACATTAATAATAATCTTTAAAATATTAATATTTTATTCTTCACTTTTGGGGCGATCGCTATTGTAACATTCTCCTCTTTACTGCTGAGGCTTAGCACTTTGAAAACGGCCTCGAATTATTTATATTCATAGTTTAGGGTGGGGGTATTAATTTTTGTGTACAACGCTTATATACCTTAAAATTTGTGATTCTTCTTTGATAATATACAATCGAAAATCATCGCTCGCCATAACGCCATAACCACCACCTTACCCATTAATACTACGTGCACATGCGCGGGGATGGTTACATTAACGTTTTGGTGATATAATAATTCCGCGGATCGCCAGAAGCATTTGGCAGTGTTGCCTGCGTTCACGGTAACAAACGTTTCAAAAAAGGGTTATTCTCTAACCATCACATTCTTATGGACAATATATAATAAAAATCACTTGCATATTACTGATGTGGAGCCTACCTTTAGCTAATATTTATATCCCATTGGCTCCCAGAGTTACTGTGCGAGGGTTTTTGCAGGAATGGTGCTAGGCGTACAGCCCTCCGCCTGTCGGCTCATAGTTGCGAAGCTCATAGGTCCCTTCCCCGAGGTTTCCTTCTTTATTAAATTTTGATACTGCCCAGTTCCGTCCTATATTGAGGACACTGGGCGCTAATGGATATATGGCGTAACTGCCTTATCCTTTAAGCAAAATCCTGGTTCATATTTGCAGCTTAACTGTTTTATATGGATACAATATAATAATGATAAGCCTAACTGAGTACACTACTAGCTTCGGTCTCAAGTAAAACTTTGATCTGCAGTTATCATTACCTCTGCCAGTGAAGCTGGAGGGGGCTATGCATTCGCCCCATGTCTTTCTGTCCGTGTGTCTGTCTGCGGACGAATCACAAAAAGTTGTTATCGTGCTTCAAGGAAAACTGGTGGATAGATGGACAGTGGGTATGGGAAGATCACTGATATATATACACTGGATGAGGCATGCCGCGTACGACTACACACGGGTGGCTGAAGCCAATGCGCAGCGGCGGCGGCCATCTTGGTGGTCCCATCGAGCCCAAGAGCCTGCGTATATATGCAAGCGTAACACGACCCGAAAATCGGAGAACTGCCATCAGAACTGAGGCACCTACCTTCTTAATTTGGGAGTTTCTCATTTACTGCCATAAATAAAGTCACTGGTAATGAAAAACCCACATACTAAGCCATTGCCACCCTTTTTGGTGTCATAATACGAATGACGCCAATCTGATCATTACTAGTGTCCCGTCGGTAAACTCCCGATTACCTGGATGCGTCTACGCCATCGATATATATACTATATCAGTGGGCCAGTCTTGTTGAATGACTCCTCAACAAGGTGGTCAGAGCAGAGCACAGATGTCTTAGTGGGCATCCACTTATCACGTTTCATATTGACATGCTACATCTTCAGGATGTCACGACATCCATGTGGGAATCTGGAGAACATACATTATAATTACCTATACATATGATTCAAAAGGTTTGCAAATACCATCAAATTTGATACATGGGTAGGATGTTCCCTCAGTTTCCTTGAAACCCTCTGTGTAATGCAGTGCTTACAGAGCCATCAAGGCGCAACTTGATGGCAATCCCCCAGACTTGGCACTTGTACCAAAAAATTTAGTCAGTACATGTGTAGCGCACCACGGACGCTGGTGGCACTTCCAGCTTTACTCTGTTTTTCATCTAAAATATATATGGAACACCTGAATGTTGCCAAATATGGTCTGATCAAACTATGCCTGCTTAATAGCAATGTAGGTTCGTCTCCGCTGCCGCCAATTTGTAGCACTACATCTTGCTGATGTTTAATTTTCTTTGTCTTTTATTAGGATAGATTAAAAGTCCAGTGGTCCCTTTTCCGTCCTTTATTATCTGAAAACTGGGAAGATGCAAGTGTAAAAGTCTTTCTGTATGGAGTTTGGCTAGGGACTGACCGTGAGAGTGGCATCATGGCACTGAACTCTTATATCAGCATAAGTCAACAACCCTGTCGCACTTATATCAACAACAACTCAACTCAGTCAATGAAACCTGAGAAGTCAGGCGTTACATACCCCTCCACCATACATATGTAGACATGGTTGCAGCTACGTAGCATATGTTGTACATACAAATAAGATGACAGTAACACTCTTTGAGATGCTTCTACATATTTCATTTAAAAGACTGGAGGTCATGGGCAGACGGAATTACAGATTGAAATGAAGCCGGTTCCATAATTGACCTGTTGTACTGAAGGACAGTGAGTATCTGTTAATTATTGCATTAGACAGTACAGCTAAAAAGGGATAAGAGCGTGTTGCCAGACGGGTGCTACAGCTGTAACTGAGTAGTGATGCAGCCAGATAATTCAGATGAACCGAGACTATTGAAACAGCGATAGCAGAGGGCTAATGGACGTATTTGACCCTGAATGAATGTAACTGCACCTGAATGGCCTAGTACGTACAGGAACTGTCCAGAGCTCACCTGAGGTTGATAGAATGTGTAAGGCCTGAATAGCTCGTGGTGGCATGAATGGGTTTAATTGGCTCTAAATTGGCCTAAAATTACCTGATTTTAGTCGAAGTGGGTGTGATGAGCCGAACTGGACCTAAAACGGCATTTATGTGCTTGAATAAATATAACTGGTCGTGAGTGTGCCTGAACTGGTCTGTTTGAACTGGAGTGAATGTGAAAGAGGTTCAGTACCATGAACATTAGACTGCTTGAAGAGATCATCGGACCTGAATACCCATGAATTGATTTTGTTCTAATTTAATCACGTCACTGGCCATTTAGGCAGTTGGCAACCCGAGAGTTACGAGGTAGACGAGCTCTTGTGTTACTTTTCCGTGGATATCAGGTAATAAATGTCATATCTGAGTACAGTTATCTTACCAGTGCATAGTCAGTGACAAAAGTTCCACTTATTCCACTGTATTTCCTTCACACAGATGGCATCCCATTTACTTCCTCCCCGGCACACCAGATTAACGAGAATTATCTACAGCTAGAGGAAAGATGAAACAGTCGGCTAATTTTTGTTTTGAACTGTTCAGAGTGACCTCAGTAAAATTCTGCAGGTATTTCAAATGTGCATTAACCTTTTCACGAGCTGGGACAACTCCATTATTCTATTCCCACTAACACCAGACAGTTCTCCTCAGCTGGAAGTGAGTTACAGGAACCTGAAATTGGTCATGATAGCACTATAGATTGCAACAAAGGTTCAAAATAATCTCTAGTGATCATGCAACAGTTTATTTGCAACAGTGATACATTGGATCTTGTTAATTTTTTTACTGAAGTTAAGGTACATCTAATCAGTCTGTTATTATAAGGTCTTACATACTTAGCTAACATAATTTACAGAAATTAGGTGGTAGTTGGTATGCGGGTTAATCACTCATGTTCGTTTATACTAATCTTTGTGACGAACCCACCAGTTATCACTATTATAACAACCCCAGTCATGTCTTACACTGACGAAGGACACAAATGCAACCCTTGTTACTGTGTTGCAGACATGTGTTGGCCAAGCACTGTTCTGTGTACGCTAAAATGTATTTCAACCCTTCAATCCGATGACGTTTTTCATTCTTTTTTCCACTACTGCTAGTCAGTTTCATTCAACTTTGACGAGACTTCTGAAGTGTGAGGAGTTATATATAGCCGACATTTACCCCATCTGTATTTGATCTTCATAATTTGAATAAAATGGTCAGGCGGTATGAAGAGTATAACGCAAAGTTGTTCGGACGGCAACAATCAGTTATTAGGTGACGTGGCCGCCGACTACAACAGCGCTCTTAATGACGTGACTCATGAAGTTATCTCCACACTGTCATCCTACTCGCCTGGCCTCTTCAGACAGAAGCCAGAGCAGAGCGGGAATAGTGGAAATGAAGAGGAAGATGAAACATCGTGATATGTGAAACACAGGAGCAAATAGTGGGAGAAAGAGGACGATTAGGTAATGGGCCGGAGTACTCAGGGCGTAGTTTCACAAAAGGTATTGGGGTGCCTGAGTATGCAAATGCTATCTACCCTCCATGATGTACAACAAGGGTTAATGTATCAGCCCATTAGAGCAGATTCGCATGAGACAGAAAGGGCGTAGTCAACGTGCGCATCGATGACTCAGGGGCAGGACACGTCCCCTGGAGGTGCATATAAGCACGCTGATAAGGGTGACATAGTTAGAAAGGACTTGTATATTGCCCAGACCGAACAGTAGGGACCACCATTCTGCTGGGGAATGCTGACAGACACGACCATGGGCACTGTGGTTCTGGTGAGTAGAGGTGTTTGAAGTTAGGAGTCCTGTGAAAGTGTAAGGCAAGGTATACAAGTGCCCTAAGCGTGAAGTAGAGCGCCAATAGACTTCTACTCGATAACCAGCAATACTACTTTTGACGCTTGAATTAAGTAGTAGAATGAACTCAAGCAAAGATATTGTAGAGTATCTGTGAACACTATATACTCAACGAGATAATTATTATGTTAAGTAACTGAAATGCATCAGAGTCATATATAAGTGATTAATATGTTGAGATATTTTCCTTGGTGTCGAGCTGAAACTCTGTGTATTATTTTGTCATGTTTGTATTAACGTAACTTTCCTGTATAACTTGTTTGCTAAAGCAGTGTAAATATTCTGTATACACTTCTTAATATTAAAGTAGAAACCGTCTTTGTGTTTTACAACCTCAGTGCGTGGAACAGCTATTTATTGTAGTCCGGGAGGGAATTGGGACAGAAAGAGATACAATATCATGTTGTTCAAACCTTGATATTACAGGTTCTCTCTGGACTTGGTCTCCACACTCCCAACCGCTATTGTTCGCGTTGTCACTATTAATTCGTGTCAGTCATTCATCGTGTCGGGGAAACTGGGTGCGAAGTATACTACTGGTTACCGAGGGAGTGTAGGTGTTATGAGTCTTTTGTGACAGGGTTCGACACGGCACGGCATCGGGCTGATGGGATTAATATTTAATTTCCCATGAACAGTATTGCCTGCTGTCCTTATTATCCATATGAGAATGTTCATTTTCAGTAAATTACGGTCATTAATGCTAACATCTAAATAATCATCGACTAACAAATTAGGATGTCGAGTTACACAATTACATAAACCACAAATACAAATTAAGAGGCTAATTCTCCTGGAATCATACTTTTTTTTTCTGATTTCGGGCACAAGAGAAATAGAATTCTGTACATAATTGCTACATATATTAATATTATTTGTATGCATGACGAGGCGACATTGGTGAACATGACAGCAACACCAATACTGCCTTCGCCCCCCCCCCCCCACACACCATCTGATTAAAATAACAAATTTAAACTGATAATCCTGGAGTCAGAAGGGCGAAATAACCAAAACTGAATGTTGAGATTAGTGAGGTTAAAGTCTGAATTGTTTACTGTTTATCTCACCAGCTCTTCGATAAGTCTGTAAAACACAGGCAATCTACCCTGTTCAGTGCGCCAGGTTTTACAGCCTCAAACCCCAAAAGTGATTGGTAGTAAATTCGCCCTTTTGGCTGTGGAGGCCAGAGATATGGGTAAACAGAACAGGGGCGGCAAATGTTAACATGCGGAGAAGACGACAGGTTCGGGAGAATTTTCAGCAAAGCATTGTATTACGTACAATTCTGGGATGCTATTGAAGGACATATCACACTGGTCAATATAGCTACTGATCTCCGTATTTACTGTCCACAATTACCGTGAAAGAATAACCACTGTGTCGAGTCCTGAACGTGACGAACACAGTCCACTTTGTATACATCGATGATTTTCATCAAAGATTTCAAACATTTACTTAATTTGTAAGAAGAGTTTTTATCAATAATTTTTTATGAGTTGTATTAATTCAAAAACATAATCTGTGGCGAGAAACAAAAAAAACTATTATAATTTGCAGTTGTTATACTTTTGTCTGATTGGTTGTATCTAAATGTCATTCCTTTTCTTACCGCGAGTCAATGTCTCCATAAGTGTGTTTCCTCTCTCCTGACCGACAGTGATCCACCACTCGGTCATCACGAGAATGCACCTGCTGCCTCGTCTAAAGTTAAATCATATCACTGAAAGCTTTCCATCATTTTTATTGTTACTTTCTACGGCAAAAGTTAGCGAGATGGAGGGATAAGAAGACTGAGTATTATTGTAAGGGAGGCTGTGGTATGTTGTGGGAAGAGGATCCTTACTGACTAGGGACAGACATACCTGAAATTCTTTTGTCGAAGCCATTACTCACAGAATGAGCTGTCAGGCTCATAGACTGATAGGAATGTGAACGACCTCTAGGTGTGTGTGTGTGTGTGTGTGTGTGTGTGTGTGAGTCAAGTCCACAGTATGCGTCTATCTTCTGTACAAGGTTCGCGATCGATGTTCGAAGGTCTTGGTAACTTCGTCCAGAGTGACAGTGCCTTAGCCCTTTCGTTACGATGACGTGTTTTTCATTTACTCAGTCTTCCACCAGACGATGCTATTCAAGTAAGAACTGACTTCTGGCCATAAGGAGTTCAGAGATGGTTCTGTTCTGATACTTCCAATTTGAAATGTCTGCCTAAAACTCAAATACACCGTTTAGAAATAGCAAAAATAAGTATTAAAACGACGTCATAGTATTGAAAGGATTATTGATGTATAAACCCAGTACGGTGATGTGATTTTTGATTACGATGGCCTCGATTATTGTTATTCTTATCACCCGACGGTTTTATTCAGGTTAGGAGCGACGTTGGTATTGTTGGTGTGAGATGATTAATTCATCATCCCTACTACTGCACAAGATGTACCTAATTCCCTGTAGGATCGTCTGGTAGCACCATGAATGTAATGAAAAATGACGTACTCGAGAAGAATGGGCTTGGTAATGAACTGTCTACCATCATAGAATAAGTGAGTATTAAAGAGATCAAAGTCAGATGTATAGTATTATAATATCTTTAAAAACTGCTCGTGAAAAGTTGATCTAAAGTGTGTCAAGCATCTTCACAAACAAACTTAAATTTATTTCTTACAAATAAACTTGAATAATTATTAATACAATGCTGAAGAATATCAGTGGACATGAGGGTCACATTCTGTTGTAGTAATCATCTGAAACAACATTTCCTTCTTGTTTCTAACTATATCTTCAAACCATGAGAATATTACATTAAATGAAAGTAATATCCGAATACAAAGCGTGACACGCATCATCCTCACGCTCCAATAAAACCTGACACGTAATAATTATACCAGGTTCATACAGAGCCGAAAGTATTGTGTTCACATGCAGCTATAGAGATACCCCTTAAACCTGTATTTCCCTCCCACCAGTCTCTCGGCCTAAGTGTTCCTCATATGATGCATTGGTTTATGTGGTTCAACTTTGGGACGGTAGGGGTATTTTTCTTTTCAGTAAAGCTCTATAGTTATGGCTAGACTGAAATAATACGTGAGGTTCTGCCCTTTAAGCTCTCCAGTACGACAACTTCATTTTGAATGCGATCCATGTATTTACTTTTTCTATTTCTGTCAGATAACATTCAAACATGCAGGTCATCTCCAACTGAAAGGGTCAGAAACAGTCTCCCGTAACTCTTGCACTCTGTTGACGCCTTTTGTTTACCTTTTGTCTTACTGTCTTCAGACGATTTATTAAAGTCCGAGAGGCTTTCTGGTAGTGAAGGTGGAAAAGTTTTATGGTTAATAACGGGCACTGCGATAACCTATCAGTACTTTATCATACTTGGCCTCATGACTTTATATTCTCAGGTTTGACTTTTCCTTGTACAGCAGTGAGAAGATCTGGCGAAGAGGTGATGCCCCCTGAACATCCCTAGGCATAGATGACCCAGTAGACGGCGTTGAAGGCGAGGAAGCCGGCAGGGTAGAGGACCCGGAAGCAGCGGTCAAGCCACAGGGCGGCCACATGTCCCCGACCTCCTGAGCGGTCCTCAGTGAAGTCAGGCTGACACACCAGAAAGAAAGTCACTTATAATTCTGCGTTGCCATGCACTCTTTTACATACATGATGCACAGTAGAGTATATTACAAAACAGCTAATAACGTCTTTGGAAACCCAGAGATACTTTCTTTGGACAAGCTTTTCAGAAATAATTGTATGTTTCATGTTATTATTCGACAAAAAATTGGAGCAGTGCTACAGTATTCTCCACAACTGTGTCAAATCAAACGATTCTAACATTCTGGTTCAGGCACAATAAATGTAATTACTACAGATCAGCAAAGAATTTCCAGTATTTAGTAAAAGAATGGGTACACTCAAGTAGTAATAATGCACATTATTCATATGTCTTATTTACTTAAACTTCATAGTAAAACCAGGTTCCTATAAACTTAGGCACTAGTAAGATCACACATACCAGTGGAATTTCCATTAGACCTATGCCACTATCATTGTAGAACACACACACACACACACACACACACACACACACACACACACACACACACACACACACGCACACGCACACGCACACACCTTGTGATCACGGACCTCGAGAGCGAAGGAGTTGCGGGGTGATGTGGCTGAGCGTCGCCCCTTGGCCTGTGGGAAGCTAAGAACCTCCACCACCACCGTCTCCACGGCAGCGATGAAGATGAAGGTGAGGCACGTGCCAGTGAACACCTCGATGGCCTGTGGGTGTAACCAGTGAGGGCAGGCAGCAGGGGTGGCACTCCCAAACATATGTACCAGCGATCCTCTGCCGTAACGATTTATTTTTACAGGAAGAACTATGCCAGAAAAACACGCCCTCCTTTCCTGTTTTCCTGCAGAAATCCTGAATAACCTGCGATAATTTTCCCATCATAACTAATGTTTGTAAGGAAAAAACAAGGGACATAATTGTGAAGACTTTTCATTCCCCTTGTCCTTCCTGCAAAAATAAATCTGGGTTACGACAGGCTGTGTCTGTGAATCTCACTCCGGCGGGGGGGAGAAGGCTGGAGAGAGACAGACGTTCCTAAAACTGAATAAAATCGTCATGCAGCAGCTACAACGTAAAAGTCGTCGTAGCGAGGGTATTAAGGAGGCACTAGAGTTGTCAGACCCAGTGAAGGTTGCAGTGAAGGTGGGTGAGAAATCCACTGTGAGAGGGAGGGGATATATTTAATGGGAAAGATAAGGGATCTACAAAGTGAGAATGAGCTGGTATGAACATCTAGTGATAATGATCATAGAAATACCAGTTAACACGGCATCAAGTGACGGCTCGAGGGAGACAGACTGAGGAGATATGGTGTCGAGCGATAGATGAAAGAATTGGGTACTTGGGAAGTCAGGGAAACTGAAGCCAGGGAAGGAGTTGCACAAAAGCGGGATGAAAAGAATAGCGAACACCCGGTACCAAGCCATAACATGGCATATGCCAGTAAGGCAGAAGGTACCAGGGGGAATAATTACACTGAATACATAATGTGAAGAGGAACAGTGGGAGAGTCACATGGGTAATCAGTAATCAGTAGGCGTCATCGTAGTGAGGAGAGGAAAGAAAAAGCTGAGAGACAGCGTTGGAGTATAGTCAAGCAATCAAGGAAACGATAACGGATGGTCAGGGGGCAGTTACAGTGTGAAGAGAATGGCGGAGGGACATGGCTCATTAAATGATCATGAGTGAGGAGGTTATGACCTAAGCAAAAACGAACACAAATAGTCTCCCTTCAACGACTGGGGTGGGTCGAGGTGACCCAAGGAAGGACTGATGATTTAATAATTAACTATGAAATTTGTGGTTAACCTGTAGGCCCCTTGAGGATTGCCAATGTTTATAGAAAGGGCGGGTTAGGACAGGAAAACAATCAATAGCTGGAACAAGGTGGAAAGAGGATCTAGAAGAGGGAGTAACAGAACGCACCAGTGAGTCAGCTCGTTCATTCCCAGTAAACCCGGCACGGCTAGGGATCCAGCAGACGAGAACTGACTTTTCCGGACAGAATGGAGGAACAGCTGCTCCTGAATTGACGTGGTCAGGGGTTGCGAGTGAGACGAGGTGTGTATGGATGTGTGTACACTAAGCGCATCAGCGAAGATAACAAAGGAGGAAGAAGAGATTCAATGAAGTGACTTCATACCAAAAAGACTCGCATAAAATTCTGCACCGAGAATACCTGCATCGGGAGGAAGAGCAATTGGAAGGAAGAGCACTTTGGAAGGGAACACAACAGCAAACCCAACACCATGACAAAATTTAGATATCCTTGGCAGATGATTGACAGGGCATGTGTTCGAGAAAAAGGAAGCGTATGGGATCTGGGAGAAGAAGAGACTTAAAACAAGGGAAGAAAGATGGGCAGAATATAGGAGGTGGCAGTAGCCAGGGTCTAGACGAAGGGACGTAGGGAAAGAATAAAAAGAAAGGTGAAATAAATAGACTGAAAAAGGGTGGGGACCTGAAGGGGTAACGGAAGGAGATAGGAGGTCGAACGAAAAGACTGTTGGAGAAGGCTGGGAGGGCGGAGTAGGAAACTGAAGCAGACATGCATATGACCTAACTTTTAAAACAGAACAATGATAAGAGAGGGAGGAATACTAGATTCAACGCAAAGACTTCCAGTGGGAGTAGACCGGAAAGCACTAACAGAATGATGAATGGAATCAAGTTTTGAAAGGGAGCAAATGGAGGCAGAAGAATAAACATAGCAGCCATTCTCGAATTTAGAAAGAATAGGGACTGAATGAACACGAAGTGTGGCGTGATCAGCGTCCCATGAAGGCTGGTGCATCGTTTCCAGCAAGCGAGGGCAATGAAGAGCAGAAAACTGAAGGGGAAAAGAAGTTCATTCCAGGAGTGAAAGATGAGCTAGGAAAAGTGGTAGGAGAGCGGTAACTAAGAGGGGTGTTGTACAGGTAAAGAGAAGGTTGCAGTATGGTTCATGAACGGATAAACGTTACTGCACAGGACTTAGAGACAGAACAGTGAAAATCATAAACAGTAGTCCACGTTAAGACGGCAACAATGGAAACTGGAGAAGGGACGAGAGACTAGATAGATCTGAATGTCCAGCATTAATACCGAAATCAACAAGCAGAGACACCGAAGCAGAGAGGGGAGGAGGGATAGAGAGGAGAGAGTGCCATTTGTAGCAACAAGTAAAAACCTCGTACTAAGGAGTCAGTCCTGGAGGACACCATTAGGCTGGGGAAAGGCACGGGAAAGTTGAGCTCGTAGGAGGACAGGAAAAGATCGTAGGGAAAGATATTTTGAAAAAGTATACACGAGTATATGTTACTATAAAGAACACGGGAACGAAGACAACGAAGAAAATGATACCCCCACTTTGTATCGCTGACCTTTTCTAAATTAAAAGAAAACAACAATGACTGACTGGCAGAGAGAAAAAGTGTAATGGGCAAAATATTCGAGTCTCTGGAGAGGATCTAAGGTGCTGCGTGCCTTGCGATATTCAAACAGTAAAGGGCAATGATAACATTTGGATTCGAGGTGCCACATGATTCGATTACTGATTATCCTAACTGGGCCACTTCACCTACCCAAGAAAGCCCTCGAATACCTATAGAAACAAATCACAATATATGTCCTTATTCATTAAACCTAATATGATTTATCTTACCCTTACATATCCCATCCTAACCTAGCCTAACTTAATCTAAATTATCTTAATTAACCAAATCTAAATCATCCATACTTAATCAGTTCAAGTTATCCAAACCAAATATATCGATAAGGAATTTGAAATGACACCAAAAGCAAGACGTGCATTAAAGGAGTCTGACAGAAAGTTTAGCTCTTGGTGGTAACTTCGCTGGAGTGACGGTATGTGTGATATAGTAAGTTTTTACGTAAGTCATGGGTGATATTTTTTAAACGCCCAATATCTTTGGTAACCTATGTAACGTAACAAATATCCAATACCAAGTGGGATACTTGGAACACCTACGACAGTGTGGTAAATCATTAATGCAGAATATTAAAGCAACACCAGATGTCGTATTCTCGTTGACTTAGGAAGATTTGCAACACCTCCTCGTTCTGAGACTAGTTTTGCATAATATATCTGAATATTTTATTTCTGTAACTGATGTCTTCATGGTGTAGGCATAGAATTTTGGCGTGTGTCACATGCAAGAATGAACATAAAAGCAATAAGTGTTGGAGTGCCAGAAAGCCGACCCGAATACAGCCATAAAACTGACCATTGTTTCATGTGCCGGAGGAACCTTGCTGTAGGCGCTCTCGTGGAAGATGGCGGCAGTCACCATCGACAGCATAACCGTCAGCATCCTAGCACACGCTCCTGCCAGAGAGAGAGAGAGAGAGAGAGAGAGAGAGAGAGAGAGAGAGAGATTAAACCGCGGAGAAGTAACTGGTTAAAGTAAAGCTATCTGTAGCTGGTTAAAAAAGCTGTTCACCTGCCACAGCAGTTCCACCGCGTTCAGTCCCTGTAGATGAAGGTTAACCCCTTAAGTAAATTAACGCATTTAAACTCTTCTTGCCTAATGCCAACGATGATATTAAGCTTAGAAGGGACCTCTGCCACTGAAGGAAATTGAAGGCTTTCCCTCGCCTCTTCAGTTCGAAATGTATCTCCTAAGCTAAACAGAGTCGTCTGAAGATGAAGTCAGTTTCGTGCAGGTTATTCTTGCTACTTCCAAACGATGTTTTCAGTATAGGGGAGCCTTACAGTAGTAAAGGGGCTCATGAAGGCTGCATCTAACCCTTTCACTTCGAATAAGCAACCGTCAACCCCTTACTCAAAGCAGGAAACCCACCTAACATTCACGCCCCATACAGACCAACATCACTATACTCTGCACACCAGCCAGAGTAAAAGGAAGGTTAGTTTTACAGAACATCACTTCCCACATCCCTCTCTCTGACTCCCGACATGGAATTCCACCTAAACACTCAACCTGAACCCATCTCTTCAAATTAACTCATCCTCGTTGGCTTAAAGAAGAAACAACCATCATTAAGAGCCACTCTAGCATTCACAAACATTAACAAAGCTTTTGACACCGTACCAAACCTCATCCTGATCAGTCAAATCCTGGACACAGCGACGGAAGAAAATTATTAAAAATGGTTGGCCAGCTTCCTCTCAGGTAGACAAGCCCAGCTACAGGACTCTACCATAGCCAAAGTTCAAAATTCAGCATACAGTCCAGCGGTGTTCTACAGGGTTCAGTCTTTTCACCCTCGCTACGCAGTCTTTTCCTACACAACCTGGCAGCTCATCTCCCTTCAGTAACAGAACTGTCCCATGCTGATACCTTGGCAATAGTTTCACAGCACTGCAAATCTCAACATGCTTCAGACCAGCTCCATCTGCTCTGAAACTCACTCGAAAATTGGCTAAGAACACCATGTTTGTCTCATCACCAAAAATTAACCATCACCCTCTTCACTCCAGACAGACAAGAATCTGAAACCCAACCACTTGTTTCCTCCTTGAACACTCCCACTGGAAAGGCATTCCAAAATTGTAAACTTATATTGGACACACACGTTTTACCTTTTCTCAGCACACAAGTAACATCTTGCAGTCATCTCTCAAAATCTCGGTGCTCGAAGACACTCGCAGGCACTACTTTTGGACAACAGAAAGAAACCCTGAAAACTTTTTACAGACAATTCGTTAGAACAACCATAAACTAAGCTGCTCAAGCTGAGTCCCAACTTTAACCAACACAAACATGGATAAGCTAAAAAATTAAATAAATAAATAAGAATAATAACAGGATCCATCAAAGCCAAAAATATAGATCATAAACATCAAGAAACATAAATACTTCCAATCAAAGATCACATGAATATGAGAGGCACACAGGCCATCGCTGCAGCTCAAGACCCATCCCATCTTTTTCATGTTGATTCATGCCAGTCCACAAAGAAATATGAAAGGAACAACTCTCCAACACTAAGAGTATCTCAGCAACATTCTCCCTCCTTCACCCAACACTTCAAATTGTAGACATACATAAACACACACAACAGCCATCCAGAACCTTCAACCATACAGCATCCTTCATGAACCTCCACCAGACATATACACATCAATAACTACTCTACCCAGTTAGACAAGAACATTCAGCCAGACCGTATCCGGTCACCAACCTTCGCTGCAACAATACCAACACAAAATACTGTACAACTCCCAAATAATTCACTATGTGCAGTGCTCACGTTGCAGTGCATCCCCCCACACCATATCACACATCCTCACTACATGCCCCACAGTATCAAAACATTGACAGTCCTTCAACGTAATCCCAACAAAGGATCTCAGCAGCGACAAATTGAAGTTGGCAATTTCCTTCGGGTCAATGGGTTCACAGCGTGATGGGTCTGGGGTTGCAAGAACAACAGCTTCCATATATTCCTCTAAGGTGAATTAAATCGTGTGTATATAGCAATAATCAGACATAAATGATGCTGTCTGGTTAAAGAAGCACAACAGTTTTCGTTTCATACTGAAGGAGTTCCAAGTTGCCCTGCCACCCGATGTCATATAAACACTACTTTCATGTTGTAGTAGCGATAATGATGACGGCAGTTGTGGTGGTGCTGGTGGTGATGATGGTGTCCGTGGTGATAATGGCTGTTTACATATTTTTATTATTAACCTCACAAAAGGTTTTATACCAGTGTATTATATAATGGATACCCATATATAACCCTCCTCGTCTACTTCGCCGGGTGACTTCTTGTGTTACATGAGCTCACTAAGCGTTGTTAATGTCTGGCCTTCATCTTAATGATTTCTCACTGCCATTAGCACATTCACGCCCACACCAGCACACTAAGCCATCCCCGCAACACCAAAGATATCGCCAGGTGAGTATCTCTTCTGTATATTTACCTCCGCCAAAGAGGTTATGTTTTAGCCCGTGTTGGTTTGTTTAGTTGTCTGCCTGTCTGTTAGCAGGATTTAAAAAAAAAAAAAATTATGAACAGATTTTGTTGAAAATTTGTGGAAGGGTGGGCCATAGGCCAATGAACAAATGATTAAATTTTGGGCCGGATCCGGAGTATCCCGCACAATGTCTCCAAAAATTCTCAATGAATTACAGTGAAATTTAGTGGGAAGGTGCGCCATGGACCAAGAAAGAACTGGTTAAATTTGGGAACGTATCCAGATCCGGACCTGGATCCTATATCGACGGATCTGGATCCGGGATTACTTCAAAAGTTATGAACGGATTTTGATGAAATTTGCAGAAGGATGGGCCATGGGCCATGGGCCACGGGCCACGGAAGAAACGATTAAATTTGAGGGTGGCTCCGGATCGGGATCCGGAGTATTCTGCACAATAACTTCAAAGGTTCTCAATTAATTTCAATGAAATTTTATGGAAAGGTGAGCCATGGACCAACAAATAATTTATTAAATTGTGAGCGAGATCAGTATCTGGATCCGGATCCTATATCCATGAATCTAGATCCGGATCCTTTTTAACGGCAATGGCGTTGTCGGTGGTATGCGCTCCCTGGCAATATCTAGTTACAATACCCTAACTGAACCATAGCCCCCAGCTAAAGCAAACTGCTTAATCCCACCAATACGATGACGTACTATAGGTCTTTGGTTTAGTCTTGCATTTTCTTAAGCTTTATACGCCTTCGTTAACCCATCGACAAATGAGTGGCTCTCCTAAGCTGAATATAACTGGCTGGTGGCAGAATAAATACACTCCAAGAGCTAAGATGTTTACTGCCGGACCATCAGGGTTCTAGAGCCTAAAGGATCCCAAAGAGGCCACTTTATAAACTTGTATGTGTATTTACATACAATCTTAAGGTATGAATATTTGTAAATATGACTCAGGTCCCTGGGAATCGTCTAAATTGGTCCTAGGAGGGCACAGGTTTATTGTCCATCAGACTCATATGCCTTGCTAGTATTGAGGCCAGTGATGGCAGAAAATACATCAGCTGAAGAAATTTTAATGCCAGCCATGAGGAAGTCAGATGGGGGAAGTGATGGAGGAATAGCACCGGAATCGTCTAAGGTGAAATTGGAGGAGAAAGTCTGAGCAAAGAGATCGGCTTTATCAGTAGAAGAAAGCGGTACAGAGCCATCAGAGTAGAAAAGAGGAGGGAAGGATGATGAGGTAAAGCTGTTAGAAAGGATTTTGGCAAGGTGCCAGAAGGACCGTGAAGAATTCGAGTTGGAGAGTTGAGAGCATTTAGTACGGATGAAATTATTTTTAGCAGAGCAAAGAACAGACTGAGCACGATTCCGGGCAGAAACGTATAAAAGATGTGATTCACGGGTGGGTTGGCTCCGGTACCTTTTAGAGGCCCTCTCCTTGTTGTGGACAGCATTAGGGCAAATGTCATTAAACTAAGGCTTTTTTGCATTAGTCAAAGGAAATGAGAAAAGAATGTATGCTTCCATGCCCGAGAGAATATCCTCTGTAATGCGCAAGGCACACTCAGATGCCTCCCGGCCATGAAAGCAATAATCATTCCAGGGAAAATCAAAGAAGTACTGCCTGAGGGCCTCCCAACCCGCAGCTCCAAAGTGCCACAGACGACGTTTCTTTGGAGGGTCCACAGGCCGCACCGGAGCGACAGGACAAGTTAAGGTGATAAGGTTGTGATCGGAGGAGCCCAACGGAGAGAAAAGATTAACAGTGTAAGCAGAAGGATTAGTTGTAAGGAAGAGGTCATGTATGTTGGAGCTCTCTCCAAGGCGGTCAGGGATACGGGTAGGGTGCTGTACAAGCTGCTCTAGGTCATTAAGGATAGAAAAGGTGTAGGCTTGTTCATTGCGCTTTCTGCTTCCACGTGCCACTAAGCTATACCCTGTGGATACATTGGTAATATATATCATGCATGGTTTTGTATTGTATTGTGATTTGGTAGTGGACGTCGCCTCACCCCTGATGTTGATGAAGAAGGTAAGGTAGGCGGTGGTGACGGTGGCCAACATAGGGATGACGGTGTGCTTGATGGCCCACCCACTCCTCGGCGACACCGTCATCTCCACGTGCAGCTCCCGCCTGGCCCCTGCACACAGCAACAATGATCAGTAAGTCGTGGCGACCCCAGGTTACAAGCACCACCTACTGACTGGGCTCATATACTACGCTTTCATGTTTTCATCCACAAAACTAAGACAATATACACAAGATGTTGTTGAGGAACTTTCAGATAACTACTTCCATTTTATCCAATACAGGTACTGTATACAGCTCCAACTGTTAATCCAAAAGCTCGTTATGGATGCACCATGTGTATAATGACACGGATGTTATTTTATATAACTGTATAACCGAGTAGACTCATGTATTTTTTACCTGACTACGGTTGTATCATTACTCCTTACAGGGCCATTTACCTAGCTATTCCTTCTGTTATTAGGATTACCTCACTTCTAGAAAAGTTACCTCATCAGTAAAAGAAAAGCAAATGGGTAACACAAAATTAAAAGTGGCAGCAAGAGATTCCAGTAAGTGGCAGAGGGGTCGAGAGAAATACAGGGTAACCTCAGTTAATAGCATTAGATAATGATGAGAGTATTAACGATCGAGATAGGAAGGCAGGGTAACCTCATGTCATATCATAGGTACAATAATGGTGGCAGTATTAACACTCAGGCTTCTATGACTCAGTCTCTGATTAAATCAACTGTTCAGGATTAGTAGCAAACACCTACTTAGAGAAGGGACTATCAGAAGTAGAGTTAGACATAAAAATCAACACTGTTTATCCATCTATCTATAGCCATTCGCCTTAATCCCGTATGGCGTGGCCACAAACAAATCGCCTCCACGTCGCCCATAGGGCCCTCCCCTCAACTTACACCCCTTTCTCATGTACCTCCTCGACTCCATCCCTCCATCTCATCCCTGGTCTCCCCCCTCCCTCCCCCCTCTCCACCTCACTCACATACACTCTCCTTCCTCTCCACATGACCAAACCACCTCTCTGTATTTCTGCTGACGCCTCCTATTACATCCAGCCACAGCGTTCCTTCACATCCTCATTTGTCAGTCTGTCTCTCAATGTAACCCCACATGCTCCTCTCAGATAACTCGTTCCCATTCCTCTCACTCTTGGCTTGTATCCTTCAAACAAGGTCCAAACTTCTCTTCCATACGTTAGAGTTGGTATCACAGTACTATCATGCGGCGACTTATTTACTTCCATTCTCACTTCTTTATATCCTATCACTGCCTTCAGTGAACTAGCATCCTTTCTTCCCTGTTGAACCCTTTCAAGCACTTCATCCAATAAACTTCCATCTTTAATCTTCACACTTCCCAAGTACTTAAATGCACTCATAGCCCATTTCCTCAATATCCAGCCTCACCGTGCATTCAAAGACTATTTCTCTCAAGGACCACAAATTTACTCTTCCCTTCATTCACCTTTAGATAACATCACACTGTATAATTGCGCCCGTTCGTGCATCATAAGACTGGTAGGATGTCACAACCAATTTGCTGAAAGACTTCCGTTTCTTTAAATACAATGGTCTAACACTGGATGAAATAGTATACCTCAGTGAGTCTAGTGCCGCCAGGAGATAAACACCTTTATCCCAGAACGTCACTTTTATTTTATTCTTGCTACCTCTTGGCGATTTTACTGAGTTGAAAGATCTCTCTTATTAAACGAATTAATTAAGACTATGTAACTCATCCAGTTCGGCAAGTCTCGGCAAGACACAACGAAGGTAGCACTGATTAATTAAAAATGCGCCATTGAAGTAAATTAGTCAAAGACACTGAATATGTTAACCCGGTAATTGGTAAAGCTTCCATTCAGCTGAAGAGAATCGTCTGTGGCTACCTAAAAAAAAAAAAAATCGTTCATAACGGTTTAACTCCGGCACTGTACACTGTTCCAGCTGACTCCTGGCGACTTATTCAGCTAAGAGTTAACTGTAAGAGTGTTAATACTAGTGACGCGGGATAGATGAAGACGTTCACTAAACTGTAGATTTTTTTTTTTATTTCTGAGAGTGAGCCATACGACCTTGAGTATTAACCCTTAGACAACGGGGTCATTACCTTGACAGGATAAAATCGTTCGGTGTTAGCTGGAATAAAATGCTAGAGTTGTGTAAGCTGGAATAGGATGTTATTTACAATTTCTCGTGTGGTGATGACGAGTGGCGACGCTTGAGCTTAGTAAAATCATCTGAGGGTAGCAAAAGAAATTTGTTTTTATTAATCCTCGAATGCTGAGGGAGTTTTAGATATGTGAAGTTGATGTGTATGTGCACAGTGGGCGCAGAGGTCGGTAATGGTGTTATGTTTCAGCTAACGGCAGACAATTTTATTCTGTTGAGTCAAAAAGGCCTCAGGGTGTTACTGAAATGTGAAGTTAATGTGTCTACTCACTGCGGAGGTAGTAGATGGTTTCGGCGACGGTGACGACTCTGGTGAGCTTGTAGCCGTGAGACAGCACCACTTTCTTGTAGTCCAGGGGTGGGTTTCCCTGCCACGCCGGGTCCAGTTCACTCTGCTCGTACCCCACTGCCAGGGGAGATGGACGCTGTTTATCATCAGTATCACCACCATCATCATCATCACCACCACCATCATCCTGACATTTTTTCTCGCCTAAAGATTGGATGAGGTGAGATCCAGAAAGCAAGGAAAGAGAAAGCACGAACGAAAGAAAACTATCAACAGCATACACTGGGCCACGAACCAGACACTCATTTACACATCATTCAACACCTCTCATTACACAGCCAAAGGTGGTGGTGAAATCCCCTAGAATGAAGATTTCAGAGAAGGGAAACTGATAGGATGTGTTCCATCTTGGAACTAAGATAGCAGAAATATTTTCATAGCCAGTTGAGAATGTGAGTGCATTCAAGTACTTGGGTAGTGTGATGAGTAAGGATGGAAGTTTTGGGGATGAAGTTCTCGAAAGGGTACAGAAGGGAAGGAAGGTTGTTGGTTCACTGAAAGCGGTGATGAGAAATAGGGAGGTGAGTATGTAAGTTAAGAAGTCACTGCATGATAGTATTGTGATCCCCACCCTGACGTATGGAAGCGAGGCATGGACCTTGCTAGAGGGGAAGAAGTCAAGAGTGAGAGCAGTGGAAATGAGTTACCTGAGAGGAGCATGTGGAGTGACGTGGAGGGACAGGTTGACAAATGACGAAGTGAAAGAACTTTGTAGGGTGGATGTGAATGTGACTGAGAAAATTAGGAGAAATAAAATGAGGTGGTTTAGATATGTAGAGAAAATGAAGAACGATATCTGAATGACAGACTGACTAAGAGGGTGTATGTAGATGAAGTGGAGGCAGGGAGAGGGAGGGGGAGACCGAGGATGAGGTGGTGGGATGGAGTTGAGAGGTATATGAGGGATGGGGGGAGTGAGCTGGGGGGAGGACAGTCAAATAGTGGGTGACAGTGACTTGGAGGCATTTTGTCTGCAGCCACCCTTTGCGGATTAGTGCGTCGGGCTATAAATAGACAGATAATTGAAATAGGAGATAACTAAACAGCACAGATATATTTTGTCAGAGAATGAACGGATAACCAAAACCAGAGAGTAAATAATTCAGAAGATTCAAGTTCAGGAACATGAGAGCAAGTTATTGCTTACACAACAGCCACTTTTGGCTTTGAAATGAGAACAGAGAAATTAGGATACAGAGAAGGGTTTGCTTTCAGTCGCCTCAGACAGCTGAGTCCCAGTGAGCAAGAGAAGGTGAGGCCCAGAGGAGGAGTGTTGGTATTCAACAGAGGGAAGGTTAAAGGAAAGGACGCGAATGTTGGAGAATTGAAGAAGTGAGTCAGACAGGGGTTCCAGGCATTTGGCTTGGTCGTCACTGGGAGAGGGTGGATGGTGGGGACTTTGATGGTCCCCCCACCCCCTGGGGACTCCAAGACTTGGTGAACTGGTGTCATTTTTGTAAAATTTTGAATAGGAAGTGTACTGTGTAATGTGCATGTAGTTTAGTGTTGACAGAGGATCTTGTATTGGACAGCATGCTGGCCTACTCTCTGTGTTACTGAGACACTGAAAAAGTTCAGCAAAGGAGGATGGTCAGGAACTAGTCCCGAGGGCTGATGAAACGGGAGCACCAGCTTTCCCTGTTATCAGCTTTCCATCCACCTTGGAAGTACTGCCCTGCTCAACTGGTGCTACAGGCAACTTTCTGTGTATGTGTGTGTGTGTGTGTGTGTGTGTGTATTATGAATTATGAATTTTCATCTGGAAGAACAACGGATAGCTCTATATTTGCTAGTTATGTCTTCAAAAGTTTAAGATCCTGTTGAAAGAATGTATCACGTTATCTCTGACTAGAGTGATGTATGTATCGTTATTATGCTGATAATTATTACTGTTCATACGTCGGTAGCCTCTGTTCTCCACCTTTTATAAGATTAATTCTATGTACTTACAGAGTACCAACTCGTAATGATGTTTAACCATTTGGAATATAGATGAATAACATTAAAAGTAAATGGACTGGAACAAGAGAATGTAAAAGGCAAAGTATGAGAAATTGTATTCATTAACTAATAAAGAGAACAAAGTTACAGACAGTTCAATCATTTTCAGACTTGGGTTGGTATCCAAAGACACAAAGCGCTGGTTCATGCAACACGAAAAAATACAAGTTCAAAAAAATTACCATATATAATATTCGTCAACCTATTTACAAGACGCTACTGGTGGTGTGTGGGTGACATGAGAGGGCAAGAGAACACTGCAGCACGGTACTCACAGCTGGTCAGGATAAGAGTGCACTTGTGTTCGCTCAGCGGGTACGAAGACAGGTCCAGTTTGCAGGGGAAGTCGTAGTGCACCCTAAAAATCATATAAAATGTTTTATTTACTCGGATTAAAAAAAAATGTTGAACTAAGATGAGACTAGATAAATAAGGCTGAATTTTAAAACATAATTGGGTTCAAAATAAAGAATATCCAGTATACCATAAGATATTTACAGCTGTTATTTCTTTGTTTTAACTGAAGATACAAGAACTTTCTGATGCCGTCAACATGACCTTAGTGAGCTCACAAGAATGACAATTATAACTGGTCACCGTCGATTTTCCAGCTTCAGTTCTACCAAAAACTTTGATACAGAATCAGGACCCATGTTATCCAGTAGGAGGGAAAGTGAGGCTTGGGAAGTTTAAATTTGGTGAATACTAGTCTCTGAAATTTTATTTGGATCTTTTAAAGGTTTAGTGGCCGTGATTGAATGTATGGATCATATCACTAACACCGATGCTATTTTGTTTTTTATGTGTCCTATTCTTTGTATAGACCTGACAGTGTGTTCCCTGAGCCCCAGCAGTTTTTTTACCTGCCACACACCTTCACAGCTAGCCATCCACCCTTAGTACATGCCAGGGGTGTGCTGGAGACTGGTCCAACAGTATTAGTGTGTTTTTATGACATCTCGGTGGGTCTCGTGTATGACCATGAAATTCGTTTTGCCGAAATCTAAATCATCAAACTTTTCCCTCTCCAAACCCGGGATTCAACCCTGCATCAAACTTTACATTCCTTTCGATGTTTCTAAATTTCAGCGACCTATATGCCATGGGATACTGGGACTTGATGGTGGCGGCGATGTAATCTAATTTATAAAGAAAACAGTGACTCTGCTTCAAGAGTAAATGTGACAGTAACGCCGTAAAATATAGTACATAAAAACCAGCAAACTTCAGTATTGGTGAGAGACAGGCGAAGGTCTGCAAACTCTTGGGAGCCATTTGAGATTAACAGATTAACTGAATTAACCCTGTCTAGGAAAATCATCGCGTCCATTTTCTTGTGCTCTGAGTAGATCTTCAGCGTGAGAAGGAGCAGCCTGTGTGTGCCGGCGTACCCAGTGGCGTGGTTAATGAGATAAGTGGCGGGTGCAAGACAACACTGCCTGCCTCACATTCCGCCCACTAAAGTTTTCTGGAGCTGAGCCACGGCAGGCCGAACAGTACAGTCGTATTCTTGTTGGCATTTATATCCTGTATATTTCACCTTGATAATATCTTGTGTATTATTGATATCTTCTTAATATCGATTCAAATCGTATCAGTAATACACGAGAAGGTATTAATTGCTGAGAGAATTCCTAATGGAACAATAATACGGTCATAAATTTACTCAGTACATCCATAATCCCTAAACAGTTCCTACTATAAACAAGAATCTCATACTGGAAAATCAGTAGCATAATAGCTTACTTGCAGACCATCAGTTACACCTAATGACACCTCTGCCAGTCGTATAATACTAGGGTACATAAAATTGTTGAAATGAACTAGTACCGTTCCTTCTTTTCCTGTTCATATATAACCAACGTCCTGAATATCGTTTCCTATAATCCAGAAACTCGTTTACTACTCTGAGTGGTAACCAGTTAACCAAGAAATGGATGCCTGGTGATCTAGTGGATTAAGAATGTTCAATCAATGGCTGGGGATGTAGTGGATGTTGTTAAACCAAAGAGGATGTGGCCGACACAGGGTTTATATCAAGGAGTGGCTGGGATTTCTTGCTCACATAATGACACTCAGTGGAAAAAGGCTAGTCAGTTCTTAAATGGCTGAACTGAACATTTTAACCATGGTTCCGTACGCACCTGATGAGAAAGTCAAGGTGTATCACCATGAACGGTACTGACAATTACAGGGCAATGCAATATGGAACAATGATAACTTGCCTTCGCCACTGTTGGTTTATACCTGGCATCACCAAACCCTCCAACACCTACGTCATAACACTCAACCTGCCGCACCCACCTCCAAAGCATCCACTGTCACCACCAATTCTGATCACAACCACCAGTTCTGTCAGCTCTACCGCCACTGCCACCCGTATCACCCCTATCTCCACCTGATCATTACAACCATCACCATATTCACTAACTTACTGGTAACTCCCCCATCATATCTTAGTCATTTCAAATTTCTATACAAACAAACCTTCCCATGTACTGATAGCTAAGTCACAGTCAACGCGCATCAGGCATAACTGGCAAGGAAAGCACTCAGTAAAACGTCCCCATGGCTACATCATGCAACCGTCGAGTCACAAAATCAGGTCCATATTATAGCTGCAGATGAATACAGTTTGGGGGAAAGAAATCCTACCCGAATGCCTGGGTTGGCCCGGGAACCAAACCTATAACCTCTTGTTGACAGACCCAGTGCTTCCGTATACGCCACCCGGGGAACGCCTCTGTGTGTGTGTGTGTGTGTGTGTGTGTGTGTGTGTGTGTGTGTGTGTGTGTGTGTGTGTGTGTGTGTGTGTGTGTGTGTGTGTGTGTGTGTATAATTTACCGGGTCGGTCAGGATCACTTGATGGTCGTGATCGTCAGCTTTTACCCTCCCGGAAGGGAGCTGAGAGCTCATATAGTCCGATCTAAGGGCAAGGCTGTGACCTTCACACACGCACACACCCGTCCCCTTGCTCAAGGGGGACAGTAACCACCCACTTCGTCAGTGAAACTTTTCGCAACCTGAGCAAGGCGCGAACTCCCGTCCACCAGTCCTCAGGACTTGATTCTGATCATCTTCCTTTGCTGAACATTTTCAGTGCTCTCATTTACACAGACAGTAGGCCAGCATACTCTTAATACCTCTACCTTCAACTGTCTACACCACACTACATGCACATAAGATATCACACCTTCTATTCCCACTCCCTTTAGCAATGGCCGCTGCAATATTGCTATCAGACGAGGTGGTACCTAGGATTGCTACCACAGGCAGGGTAGGGCTGGCAGCACAGGTTCCTCCTGGTCGCCATTAAGCCACTGTGCCGGCAGCGACTGTTGCAATTCCCAATCATGCTCGTCAGCAGAGAAGTTAAGGTGCGGCCTGATATTTTACCAATATCCGTGGCCTTAGCACCAACCTAAACTCAGTTCATTTTTTCCTACGGTCCATATCCCCTCTGGCCGTATTCCTCACAGAACCACAAATCTCACCCTCTACAGAAATATCCCCATTTTGTTTTCCTGGTTACCATCTCCTCACAAATTTCCATAACAAGGGTGGCACCTGTTGTTATATCAAATCTCAATATGCAGTTGACACTATTATAAACTTCACTTCATCCAGTTTTGATTACTCATTGTACAAACTAAATTGTCTAAATAATACCAAATATATCTGGAGGTGGCGGTAGCTCAGTCGGTAGAGAGGTGGGCTGCAGTCCTACCGGACCCAAGTTCAAATCTCCGCTGGGGCAGGGAACAGTTTAAGGATTTGAATTTAATAAAAAGCAAACTTTACTGATCCACCAGAAGACCCACCGACATGTCATAAAAATACCCCTGCTAATACCAGTACAGTACACCAGTCCTGTATGAGACAGTCCTAGCATGTATTCAGTATGGATGATGGGTGTTAGCACCGAAGTGGTGACATGTAGAGGTTTATGGTATGTAGGAGGACTACTGGGCCTTGAAAGCAGGCTGTGAAGCCTATGCCCAGTGTCTGACACACACACAAAAAAACTGTTCCCCCAATGCTTCTTCAGAACCCAGTGTATTTGACTCCATATCCACACAGCTGAGTAGCCTTAACCTTGCCCTTAGCACCGAAATTACCAATTTGGGTGACTTTAACCTACATAAAGTAGAATGGTTATTGCATTCTGCCAGGACTGACAATGCTGGTCTTGAGTGCAAGCTGTTTGCAGAATCGTTTAATCTCACACAGCTGGTAACGCAACCAACCAGAATACCAGATAACCCTGACCACAATGCCCATCTCTTGGATCTATTCCTGACAAATAATCCAGATCAATACAGGAGAAAGGTACTGTCACCACTTGGATCCTGACCACAATCTCATCAAAGCCTCATTAGTTAGCCCCCCCAACCATCCCCGTTCTGAACCTGTCAGGGTGACCCGATGGCACTTTGATAGGGCAGACTGGAATGGATTTAGAAATTATCTTGCTGACATTCCATGGCAGTCTTTCTTCTCTAGTGATGCCAATTATACCCAGTCCCACATTTGTGACTTAATACTAGCTGGTATGGATTTATTCATACCAAGTCAACAGTTCACTAAAAGATTGAACTCTCCAAAATGGTTTGATAGCAACTGTGCCAGAACAACAGCTCAAAAGTCATTATCATATAACTCTTACTTAAAATAAAAAACATCTGAATCACTCTCTCAATTTAAAATTGCTAGTAACAATGCAAAAGCTGTAATAAACCTTGCTTTATCAAACTTTCTTCAAAATCAAGCATCAAAATTACTTGACAACCCAAATGAAAATAGAATATTCTGGTCAACTCTTAAATCTTTCAATAATAACTTTAACAAGACATCATCCATTCCCCCACTAAAATCTTCCTATGGTACGTAACATTATAAATGACCTGCGTGGGAAAGCAGATATCTTTGCCAGTACATTTGCCAGAAATTCTACCATAGAGGAAGTCAGCCAGAACGTCCCAGTGCTAGAATTTGTCCCTCCCGAAACTGTTCCACCTAGAATTCAGACAAGACACTTAAAATCCATCCTAGACAATTTACCTATCAACAAAGCTCCAGGACCAGATGGAATTCCTCTAATTGTTCTGAAAAAGTGTTCCCCAAAACTTGCCTCTGTTCTAGCTACATTATTCAGACTATGCATACATACTTCTTCATTCCCTAATTCATGGAAAGAAGCCAATATCCATCCAGTCTCAAAGAAAGGAAGTTCCTCTGACCCCTCTGATTACAGACCAATAGCTGTCACATCGTCTTTTAGTAAAGTACTTGAAATTTTAATTAATAAGCGCATAGTTAAACATCTTAAATCCAACAACTTAATTAGTGATAGACAATATGGTTTTCGCCACGAAAGATCCACCACTGACATACATCATCAATCAATCGACTTACATGGAGAAACTCATGCAGTAGCCCTTGATATTTCTAAAGCATTAGATAGAGTATGGCACCGTTCCCTGTTATCCAAACTCCCTTGCTATGGACCAACATCTTTTTTTCCTTTGCTTTCCTCATATCTCAGCGACAGAAAAATTAGAGTAAAAGTATATGATGTATATTCCAAATTCCACTCAATTAACGCCGGCACGCTACAGGGATTAGTTCTGGCGCCAACCCTGTTCCTGGTTCATATTAATGATCTCTTATCTGTCACCCACAATCCCATCCATTCATATGCAGATGACTCAACACTTCATAGTTCATTCACACTCAGACACCAATTTACAAAGTCTAATATCTCTAACTCTCAACTCAGTACAGCCATCTCCATGAATCAAAACTTATCTACAATCAGTGAATGGGGACAAAACAACCTTGTCTCATTAAATGCTAGTAAAACCAAATATATACAATTTACTAATAGACAGATATTGCCAGATTCGTATATTACCTTCAGTGCTACTAATATTCCCATCTCCAAAAGTATTGAAATTCTCTGTGTCTCAACAACGCCCACAGCTGGACCTCTCATGTCAGATCACTTGCCAAAACTGACTCAAAGAAACTTGGATTATTGTACAGAGTCCGTAACTTCTTCACTGACGAGAGGTTAACTATAATTTATAAGACTCATGTGCGCTCTCAGATTGAATATTGCTCACCCTTGTGGAGTGGATGTGGAGAGGTTGCACTAAAACAACTGGACAAAATTCAGAATAAAGCTGATGGAATTATTAATAACCCTGCTATTATAAATAAACTAGCTCCCCTACAAGTAAGAAGGAATGTTGCCTCCCTTGCATTATTTTACAGGTATTTTTACGGCAAATGCTCAGACGAAGTTGCACCCATTGTGCCACCTCTTCATGCCTTCTCTCGTGCTACACGGGCATCTGGCAGCGCTCATGACTGAAACGTCACTCAGCCATATTGCAGAACTTCCGCCTATCAGAACTCTTTCATTCCTCGAACTGTATCTCTCTGGAAATCGCTTCCCCAGAGTTGTTTCCCTCCAAACTTCAACCAACAGCAGTTCAAGTCCAACTGTTACAGATATTTTTTGAATAGAGGACACCAGTAATCTGGTGTATGGATTATTTTTTTTTTACCTATTTGTTTTTCCTTCCTCTGTTCTGTTATTAAAAAAAAAATATAAAAAACCGCGCAGAGAGTATGGGAATGAGAGACACTGGAGAGAGGGGGATGTTAATTTGGTGCGTCGATTGTTATTCTTGCTGTATAGGCCTGCAGTCACGATCTATTACATGTGAATGTAAGAGGTGCTCTTTTGTTTTGCTGCTCTTAAGATTTCTTCAGGATTTGCTTGATGAACTTGGGTTGGAGTGTTTTTGTGGTGACAGTGTTCACAATTGGCAGTCATGGCTCAATCATCAGTACTGTGCCAGAGATACTGCCCCTGTGACTGACGGCATGGGGACGTGTTTAACAGATTCCTCTTTGAGAACCCATGGATCACTCCGCCTCGGTGAACTGATCCAAGCCAGTGAACTGACACCGCTCAAATAGTATGCATGGCCCAGTAGATCTTTTTTTTTTTTTTAATCGACTTTTGTCCCGAAGGCGCGTCATTAAGGCAAAAATCATTTCATTCATCATCCATTCATTGCCAGACGCCATGTATCCCAAACGGGGTGGCCAAGGGCTTAGAGTTAATTGTTTTACAGGGAGGGGCACTAATCCTCCACCAACCCCACTTGACACGTAGGGAGAAAATCATTTATTTTATTTTTATTTTTCACTTTATTTATTTATGTATTTATTTTTATGGTAATGGTACAGGGATATTGAGCTGTCGATGGTGGGTGGGAGGGGTGGTGGTTGGTGTCACAGGAACGTGAGGTGTAGGACAGGGTTTCTCAACCGGGGTTCCCCGGAACCCTAGGGTTCCGCGAGAAGTCGCTAGGGGTTCCGAGAGAAACTGTGCTAAATAGGCTAATCATATGTAAATGCATTTTTAAGTCATTTTTGTGTTTAATTTCATATTCGTAATTTTGCTATACACGTACGGTATTTTTTTTGGAAAATTCTTGGGCATTATCTTAAATTCAACCTGTTATATCATTTAAAAGTATAATAATAATAATAGGGAATATACTTAGCGACGTCTTTACGGCGTCAGTGTGAAACCGCCTTTGGTGATCAGTAAACAGGAGCTATACGTGACGGATTCATGTATCAAGTGACTCACTCGAGTACAGGACACATGCACGGTCTCCAGCAGTCCCGTATGTACCGTACTCCCTGGCGTGCTGGTACAGTCCCTCATTCACCCACGTTATTTAGCAAGTGTTACCCATCATTTAGGGATTTTATATGAATTTGAACAGTTTAAGTATGTTTATGATTGTGTTAGTTTATGAGAAATTTGTGTGTGTGTGTTTCTCTCTCTCTCTCTCTCTCTCTCTCTCTCTCTCTCTCTCTCTCTCTTCCAAAGTTAATTCTTCTGTTTGCCTTAATTTGCTTGTTTTATTTGTTTTAGTTTTATTTATCAAGTTATTGTAGAAGTAGTAATTGTTATTAACTATATTCGTTCTGTTTATATGTGTTTTATATGATCTTGGTTATTTTTCTGTGTGAATGAACACCTCCATATGAGGTCTCTTGAACAAGCAGTTTTATTTCAATTATTTATTTGTATTTATTAATATTTTTTTGTATTGTCAATAAACTTGAGATAAATGTAAGTTATCCTTTGCTTATACCAGCTATCAGAAAAAATACATTATGTTCTTGTAAACTTTAAATTTATACAGGAGAAAGAAAGATAAAAATGATATATAATAATTTTTATGTAAGGGTTCCCTGAGACATGAAAATTATTTCAAGGGTTCCATAAGGGTATAAAGGCTGAGAAACACTGGTGTAGGATGATGCGAAATTTCCTTAGAAACTGTATGGTTGGTTGGTGGTGGTGTGGTCTTGGTAGAGGGATGATTTGGGTGTAAAGGGTAACCTATTTGGTGGTGTTAATGGCACAGGTGATGAGATCTTTTAACTGATGTAGAGGGACATGCTTGAGTCTTGGTGTCTTTGTCTAGCTACCCATTTTAGCCCAGCGTTTTGTGGGGGTGCATTTATTTTATCTGATGTGGTGTATAGTTCGGTGTATTACAACCTGTTTGAAGTTTGTCATTCCCCGTCCATGGAAGGTTCAGATTTGCCACCGCCACTTGTTCCACTTGAAATGGATTAAAAAGAGCCTGCACGTCCAGCCGTGTGTGTTGCAACGTCTAGACAAGGTTCGGTCGTGTGAGTAGGTGGTGGAAGTATTGTACATGGGGTGGGTGGGATAGATGTCGTAATGGCGAGGGAAGATACAGCAGGGAATTATAATGTACGGTCTGTCGAACTGGAGCCTTCATGGTGACCAACCTGTGTACTGGGAATGTGAAATGTTGAAACCTTCACTGTATTAACTCGATCTGAATGAACAAGGAATCAGACTCGTGTAGCATGAGGCAGCACCTGAGCTGCCAGGTAATGGTACAGTGGCCTCGTTTGCAGACGGATTTCCTTATACGAGGATATGTATGTAGTTTTGGTTGTGATTAGATCCCGTGCCTTACTACAGAACTCTCTTGTGAATTCTGTCGCACAGTTAAATGTGCAAAATTTTGAAATGACTCTCTTGAAGAATGCCCTCTGCTGTCATTTCAGCAGTGTGGTCTGTGGTGAAGACAACGCCCATATAGCGAGTCATATGTCAGTAAAGGTGATGACATTTCGTATCTTCTGCATAATGATATAAGCTCCATCACGTTTACCGCTGCTTGTTGCCAGGCTCTGCTGGCGGTGTTGCAACGGTGGGTCTTGCTGCATTAACGTGATCCTTGTTGCGTGCAGTAAGGATGCATAGGACTGTAGTAAACAACTTCTGTGTCCAGTAGGTGGTATAAAACTTTTGGTGTTCCAAGTGATGCCGTTGACTTGGTGCACTTGCAATGAGGGTTTTGGGTCTGTGAGAGACCCGAGGATTATTCTCCTGTGTGTCGACTCTTAAGTCTTAACAATATGATGAAAAAAGAATCTTTATAAAACAAAGCTTAGAGAGGCCGTTCGTTATCTGAAATAACGCGAGTTCGGTCCCAGTCTGGGCGAAGGATCCGTTTGATGAACTGAATTTCGCTAAAACAGAATTTACTGGTCTTGCGCAAAGCCTACCGACATGTCATAAAAATACTCGACACTAATACCAACGTACCAGTCCTGGATGAGACAGGCCTGGCATGCCTTCAACGCTGATGGTGGATATTAATGCCAAACTGGTGACGTGTGCAGCTGTGAGCCACGTAATAGGACTGCCAGGCCTCGGAGAACTGACTGCTAAGTCTACGCATAGAGTCCCCCCCCCCCCACACACACACACATTCACAGAGAGAGAGAGAGAGAGAGAGAGACCATACAGCTCTATGAATTTGCAAGGACACTACGATGGCCTTGCTCACTACTTAAGTTTGTTAAGTGACAATTACAAGTGAGCAACTTGGCTGCCATCACCGCCAGTACTCCTGCCACACCTTAAGCCAACAAGATGCAAGTTACATTTATACCTCTCAGTTTATCGACAAAATCATTAGTAAAATAACACAGTCCTGGCAAGTTCAGCACCTCTTTCAGGGTTGAGTGTAAGAAGGAAATAGGAGACTTACCACTATCCTTTCTCTTTCTCTCTCCCCAGCTCCTATCATATAGTTCTCCCTCCCACCACTCCCACTCATGCTTAATTTCTTATCCCACCTTCCTCCCTCACGTCCCTCTTCCCCCCACCCTCCATACCTTATAATAGATCCTCTCTTCCTTTCAATCCTCCCTCCCCCCCAACTCCATCGACTCACCTCTGTGACCAAGAGACGTGGCCGTGTCTGCTGATCCTGAGGAACTCAGCGTCCTGCCCCCTGGGCCGGGCCTGCTGACCAGCTGTTAGGTCTGGGCACCACACCTGGTTCCTGATCGCTGCACCAGCCGGGCCTGCAACGGGGTGACAGCAAACACGTCTGTGACTTAGTCTCGTACAATATCTCCCATGCTTATGAATATGATGCTGTCTTTATATTGCTACAAAAAAAAAAAAAAAAAAAAAAAAAAAAAGACGAGATAGTGTACAGTAATTCTGACTGTCAAAAGAAAATCCACAAAGATTGACTACATTCTCTCTATGCTTTGCACTTCAAGGCGGCGTTAATATTTCATTACCAAGTACAATCTGTCATTCTCTTGAAATAACACAGATGAGGAACAGCTGGAGTGCGACAAGAGTGTGTAACATCTCCATGGTTGTTCAGTATACGTATGGATGGAGTTACGAGAGACATCAAAACACGTGTTGTGGTAAATAGGATGGGACTGGTGATGAATGGTGGGGAATAGATTAGTTATGTTATCAGCAGATGATGCTCTACTGCCTGCTTACAATGAAAAATATCATTACAGTCTAGTTCAAAGTTTATGAATGGCTGTGAGCAGCAAAGCATGTAATTAAATGTAGGTAACAGTAATGGGATTGTTATTAGGAGAGGTGACAGTGAGATGTGCTAGCCAATGGAGAGACTTTAAGTACAGTGTTTTGATGCAGTTGTTGTTGATTAATCCCACTCTGTCTGGTCGAGCAGACCCGTCGAGTGCATGTAAGCAACCCTCCCTGCAGGGACATTCCATTCAGTTAACAGATCCTCCCCAGCGGCAGACATCACCTCGTCACAGCGAGGCGCGGGGAAAGGTGTGAAGGTTTGGTTCCTAAATGGACGCCACATTTGCGTCTCTCCACTACGTTAACATGGGCACCATAGCAAGGTCCACTTCACCTTGTTATATGGTTATATGGTTCCCACCCAGCTTTGTAAGTAGTTTCCTGATTTAAAAGAAACCATTCGGCATGTCACTCAGCGTAGTGCCACCTGAAGTAGACCCATGAGTAGTAATAGGTAACATGAAGGACTGAAGAAATAGGAAGAGAGGAGGGCAGACACAGCAGACGAAAGACAGAGAACAAGGAGGAAGTAGGCAGCACTACGTCAGGTGAGTGGATGATGGTCGCCACAGCCTACCACCTACTTCGATGCAGTAAAAGAAGATTAAAGTCTGTAAGAGAAGTGGAGCATTGAATGGCTCAAGAGAAAAAAAAAAGTTAGTCACTATTATGAAAAACCTGATACGAAACAGAGGAATGAGCATGGAGGATGCAAAGCAGTTACACAAAAGTAGGTTAATGCCTACTTTATAGCACAGGTGTAAAACATGGTTAAGGTGTGAGTGAGCAAAGTCAAGAGTGAAAGCAGTGGAAATGTCACTGTTGGTTGTGTTGATTGGAATGGGAAAAAATTGTATTCTTTAGGCTTTTGTGAGAGTTGTGGGATACAGAATGTCTTGTGATATATGATGACTAGATGAGGGTGAGCTTACATTGTACGGTCACACTGAGAGAATGGATTCCGATATGGTGGAGAAAAGGGCATAGGGAAGGAAGTTAGAATGTTGGATGAGTGTTAGGCTAACGAAATGGTAAATAAGCGTGTGAGAAAGCATGTATACAAGCCCCTATAATCGCAGTCCCTCTTTTGCAGGCTACGTTTACAGCGACGGCAATTCGATTAGGTCAAGAAACAGCTTATATTTTCAAACTTCACTTTCTCTCTGACTAACAGAATTTTACTTGATATATCTGGTCAAAGTGATATGAAAAAAATGTTGGTACTATCAGGGCAATGTTCAGGATACTGTATATAGCTGTCTGCCGTTCGTAATATCTACAATCATAATCTCATGCGATCTCGTGAACTAAAAACAGATTAGACTTATGCAGTTAGTATCTAAAAATTGTCAGTCACACAGGTTTGCCAATTGATTCCAAATTTCTACACCTGTTAAGATATTGGTACACCTGAAAACGGAAACTCATTCTTAAGTCGAATAATATCGCTTACTGGAGCATACTCAGTTCTGTCTAATTGCTGTACATGATAACTAAGGGTAAAGAGAATCTCTACAGACAGCATTATGCACCCAACATTGAAGAAAAAAACAAAAAAACAAAAATATGCAAATAATAATAACCACAACACACACACACACACACACACACACACACACACACACAAATAATCGTGAAAAAACACTTCATATGTTGTCATGTCACCTGTCAGTATTTGCCCAAATTTTGGACAGACATATAACTGGATGTCGGTTCCTGAGATCCAGCAGTCCATTAACATACATTTGCCTAACAGTCCGCTTGGGAACTAACATCCGATGTCTCAACTGTGGTATGTTGTGGATGGCGGGAAGGTTTTCATGGCATGAAGGTGAGTCATGGAGAAAAGCAGCTCCTCAGACTACGAGTATACTCCGCAAAATGTCGAAACTTGAACGCTCATCCTTCCGAACGGCATTCCACTCAGCCACCACCAAGACGTATATATGCTCAGCCATGACCAAAAGTCCGCCGACAATCCTCTGCCTGTATTGTGCCCTGCCTTCCGTGTTTCTAATTCCTCCCAAACGTCGGAGAATATCGCTCCGTCTTATATTCTTTCGTTGTGTGTTTCATATTCCTGTCATATAACAACACTTCAAGTGACACCTTCCATTGTCACTGCTGGCAGAGGAGTATCAGTAAACTGTTCCTGATGGCTGTACGTGTGAACATGAACTGAGTGGTTTTGAATATATAAAAAATGGCAGAAAATGCATCAGTGTCAATGAAATAATTGGAAAGAAAAACACTACACTATGAAAAAGAGTGGTAGACCTGCGGTAATAGAATATATGGGGGTTACAATGTGTCGAGTTTGGAGAGTGTGAAAGGGATGGGAGAACAGAGTACCAGGTGGCAAAGATGTGGTGAGAAATGTTAACACCGTCACTCTGATGAGGTTTTTTTTGTTTTTTTTTTACCTGAATTGCCGTAGGAGAGTCCTCAAGTAGTGAAAGGGGTAATGAGGGACATTCTCTCTCTCTCTCTCTCTCTCTCTATGTATATATGATATATATATATATATATATATATATATATATATATATATATATATATATATATAAGCTGAATATAGTCACCTGAACTGAAGGAGTTAAAGCCGACTCTAAGTTAGATAGGTTAAGTTAGGTTATGTAGAGTCCACCCTTGCACTGACCTACCACAGCGATGTAGAGGAAGTCAGGACTAGATAGACTAGGTCAGGATAAAGTAAGGCAAGTTGAACAAGAAGCGGTGCCAAGGCACAAAAACCCTCCCCCGGCAGTCATTTTAGTGATGACCTATAAACACAACAGCATATCTAGTCGAAGGTGTCACATATCAAAGTTAGAGTATATTGGGTGAAAATTGACGATTTTATGCCCATTTGAAATTTTAGGTCCGACCCACCTGACACTGACCCCCCTACTACTAACTGGAGGCGACCTCCAGATGTAATGAGGCATGTTATAAGATGCAGAATTGAAAGGTGCACCTGTGGGTTTTGGCTTCCTGTCGATATGACGAATCTGGAAGGAGTTATGACGAAAAAACGATTTTTTTTTTTTTAATACATTTTTTGGGCCTACAGTCTGGGCCTTGGCCCAATTTGGCCCAATACTTAATCAGGTGACCAGGTCATAGTCCATCATCCCTGTAATATTAGTAAACATCTCACCACTACTTTCTGCGTGAAGTTGCTAACAAACAAACAAACAAACAAATAGACAACCGAGTGAAAACAATACCCGTCCCCGCCCCGGAGGGGCTCGGGGACGGGTATTTACCCTTTGGTAAGGGTAGGTTTGGTTCTGCTAAGCCTAATGCCTGAGGGAAGCCGCCTGTCACTAACCTGCCAGGGTGATGGAAGGTAGGAGGTCCTCGCTGGTGCCCAGGAAGGAGAGGCTCGGATCATCCCACTCCTGCATCAGCATCCCGGACACCTCCAGCACCTGTGGTCAGAGGCTCTGTCAGTGATTCACCGCCTTTAGCTGGGGAAAAATATCTCCTCCTCATAAGCATAGGAGCGTATCACATTATGTGTATGGAATAATATCGCATCCTCATATGCTTGGGAAAATATCAATTTCTCATATGTTTGAAGAAATATCTGTTATGAAAGAATATTGCCTTTTGAACTCCTTCAACCGAATGACGGATTTGAAAACTGTATTCTCGGTACCTTAAGCTGGATTTATTACGAGCAAGCGAGCAAGCGTGGCAAAGTGATGTTTCCGTTCAGCTGAGGCATGAGTGGCTCGACAATACCCGACACGACACGGCCCCAAAGCAATGATTTTCAGAGGCTAATAACTTTTCTACTATGTGAGATAGAGAAGAGATTCTTTCAGTAGGTAGTAGATACATCCAATAAATTTTGTTTTTAGCTATATGTATTTACTCATGAGACCAAAAAAAAAACCCTTGGAATCCCAGCTTTCCATGGGAATGTACCGAGGGCTTCAATTGACATGCTTCACTATGAAACTGATTTGAAGCACTATGAAAGTTACACACGTGAGGTATGAGTTGTTTTTCACTTTCGTATGATGAGTGCGCGCCCGCGGTCCAAGTGTGTGTGTGTGTGTGTGTGTGTGTGTGTGTGTGTGTGTGTGTGTGTGTGTGTGTGTGTGTGTGTGTGTGTGTGTGTGTGTGTGTGTGTGTGTGTGTGTGTGTGTGTGTGTGTGTGTGTGTGTGTGTGTGTGTGTGTGTGTGTGTGTGTGTGTGTGTGTGTGTGTGTGTGTGTGTGTGTGTGTGTGTGTGTGTGTGTGTGTGTGTGTGTGTGTGTGTGTGTGTGTGTGTGTGTGTGTGTGTGTGTGTGTGTGTGTGTGTGTGTGTGTGTGTGTGTGTGTGTGTGTGTGTGTGTGTGTGTGTGTGTGTGTGTGTGTGTGTGTGTGTGTGTGTGTGTGTGTGTGTGTGTGTGTGTGTGTGTGTGTGTGTGTGTGTGTGTGTGTGTGTGTGTGTGTGTGTGTGTGTGTGTGTGTGTGTGTGTGTGTGTGTGTGTGTGTGTGTGTGTGTGTGTGTGTGTGTGTGTGTGTGTGTGTGTGTGTGTGTGTGTGTGTGTGTGTGTGTGTGTGTGTGTGTGTGTGTGTGTGTGTGTGTGTGTGTGTGTGTGTGTGTGTGTGTGTGTGTGTGTGTGTGTGTGTGTGTGTGTGTGTGTGTGTGTGTGTGTGTGTGTGTGTGTGTGTGTGTGTGTGTGTGTGTGTGTGTGTGTGTGTGTGTGTGTGTGTGTGTGTGTGTGTGTGTGTGTGTGTGTGTGTGTGTGTGTGTGTGTGTGTGTGTGTGTGTGTGTGTGTGTGTGTGTGTGTGTGTGTGTGTGTGTGTGTGTGTGTGTGTGTGTGTGTGTGTGTGTGTGTGTGTGTGTGTGTGTGTGTGTGTGTGTGTGTGTGTGTGTGTGTGTGTGTGTGTGTGTGTGTGTGTGTGTGTGTGTGTGTGTGTGTGTGTGTGTGTGTGTGTGTGTGTGTGTGTGTGTGTGTGTGTGTGTGTGTGTGTGTGTGTGTGTGTGTGTGTGTGTGTGTGTGTGTGTGTGTGTGTGTGTGTGTGTGTGTGTGTGTGTGTGTGTGTGTGTGTGTGTGTGTGTGTGTGTGTGTGTGTGTGTGTGTGTGTGTGTGTGTGTGTGTGTGTGTGTGTGTGTGTGTGAGAGAGAGAGAGAGAGAGAGAAAGTAAATATTTTAGCTTAATTATTCTTCTGTTATTGTTCAACTACCTCACCAGAAATATTGAAAGTTTACACCAAGATGAAATTATGATGACAGGCGCATTACAAACGCTTGCTCTCTCGTCACGCACTCACTAAGCGTACGTTACTGGTTCACATCAGGAAACACGTCCGTAGCGACGGAGCCAATGAAGACAATATCTAACCCATTTCGAGTCGTTCCCCCAAATACTGAATAAAATCGTCTGGAGATAGCAAGAATAAAATACATTACGTGTTTTGGATGAATATGTTAAAAGGTAAACATGTATCAGGAGGGCGTGTCAAATCTGGCCGCACCTGTTGTTTAGATGTCACGCTACGCACCTTTGTCTTTTCCCTCCTTCACACTTACCATATTTTCTCTTGCTTCCATCCTCTGCTTTTCCTTTCAGGTTTCTGAGGTCCACTGATCCCTCACTCTGCTTAAGACTGCCATTTTCCTTGTCTATACTACAAATACTGACTCTTCTGCACAATACCAACTTTCCTCAGTACTGTAAATATCCAGTTAGGTAAGGTACAAAATACGTCTTTACTCTCAAACTTCCTCTACTCAAGTCTCCATACAATGAGCTATGTACACACACTCAAAAAAGTACTGTTACAGGGGGGGTCCGATGAGTTTCATACTGAACACTCCAGCTGTCTGGGTAGGGTCAGTGTATGGCTGCTATCTGTCGTTTCATTCGTGGTGTCAGTTTGTATCGCGTAGAAGGTGTAACGATACTTTTCTGAGCGTGTGTACCTTACTCACCTGTCTGGTTTCGTCGACTAAGATGGAATGAATCACCATTGACACGTTGACCCGCGTTGAACCTAAAAAGTAGAAAACAGAGAAACAGTTAGAGTCAGGTAAACATTCTGGACGACAAAATCATGTTATGGTTTATACTTTCGTGAACATATAAATCGACTTGTAAGAGTTTTTTTGTTTTTTTTAGTTGTATTAGCCATGGAAATTTTAGAGTAAATTTATATTCAGTATCCTGTATACATATTGGCTAAAATAAAGTTATACGTGGATCGGTGGTTCATTCTCATAAATCTCCATACTTCCTTTGCGTACGCCACCTCCCCAGTTTCCTTTGCTCAGAGGTGTTGGCTTGAGCGGTATAACCCGGGTAGCACCAACACCCAGGCATGGAAGTATAACGCCGCCATCCACTCCGCGGACGAAGTGGAGAACCGTTTGCCTTCCATTTTGTGAGAATATAAGCGACATGGTAAATGTGAGTTTGATTAGTCAGATCAATGTAAGACTGCGTCATGGTTAGGTAAAGTGTTTTAGCTTGGGTCTGGGTGGCATAATATCTCTTCTCGTTCTGGAGGTTCGTAGACGTGACATTTGTTATACACGCAGACATCCAACACGTGCTGGTAAATCACACACATCCAACCTGACGGACCAAACCAAACGGTGGAGCTACATCAGCGTGACCAAACCCTGTTCAGCCCGACAGATACTCCTGTGACTCTTATCTCATCACGTTATGGAAGGTCTGTGGAAAATTGCGGCGATTTTCCTCTACACACTTAATGCTGTGGGGAGGTGCTGGTGTCGGCGTGTTGTTATAGGATATGCCGGCTCAGTCATGCAGTTTATTATTTTAACTCGGGTGGAGCTCCAGCACGCCTGCAGTACATTCTTGGGCGAGGCTACAACAGCTGTGTAAACCCCGGGCAATTAGACTTTTAAATCCTCCGGCCTTGGAGGCAGTACCTTCAGTCCTCAACCTCACGTTCATCCTCACACAATTCTTACTCTTATCGCCTGTAACTGCTGTTGCAGACGGCAAGATGAAGACAGGTCCATCAGCTAAGAACGGATGAAACCTGTCCCACATTATTGTTGAAAAAAAAAAAAAAAATGGTACAAGTGACCCAAACCAACATTGTACTGAGCTTTAGTTTTTAAAATTGGCTGCAGTATTAAATGAAGAAAAGCAGTTGAATTCACTTAGCTATTAAGATCAAAGCGACAGAGAATTCAAGGACATGTCTCTTGATCAACTGAATCCTCTCTGTCTCTCTTTTTCTCTCTTTATTGATAGAGAGTCTTATATATATATATATATATATATAGAGAGAGAGAGAGAGAGAGAGAGAGAGAGAGAGAGAGAGAGAGAGAGAGAGAGAGAGAGAGAGAGAGAGAGAGAGATAGATAGATAGATAGATATGCGTGTGTGTGTGTGTGTGTGTGTGTGTGTGTGTGTGTGTAACAAGTTATACTGAAAAATAATTCTGTACATCAGATTACTGGTGTCCTCAGTTCCATAAAATCAGTAACAGTTGGACTTGAACTCTGTAGAGGCTGAAATTTGAGGGGAAACTAATCTGGGGAAACAAGTTCCAATGAGAAACATCTGGGGGAATAATGGAATTCTTGTAGGCAGAAGTTCTTCAATATGTCAGTGTGCCAGGCAGGTCATAAGCGCTACCTTATGCCCGTACACCACGAGGAAAGATAGGGAGAGGTGGCACAGTTCTTGCAACTTCATCTGAGCATTTGTCATAAAAGTATCTGTAAAACAATACAAGGGAGGCAACATTCCGTCTTACTTGTAGGAAAGGTAGTTCATTTGTAACTGCTGAGTTATTATTTTTTCCTATAGCTTTGCTCTAAAATTTGTCCAGTTGTTCTAGTGCAACCTCTCCACATCCACTCCACAAGGGTGAGAAGTATCCGAGCTGAGAGCCACATGAGTCTTGTATATTATGGCTAACTGCTCGCCAGTGAAGAGTACGGATTCTGTACAATAATCTAAGTTTTTAAGTGATCTAACGTGAGAGGTCCAACTAAGGGTATCGTCAAACAAAACAACGAGAATTTCAGTACTTTTACAGATACGGAGATTGGCTGCACTGAAGATAGAATGGGAACCAGGAAATGTCTCTCAGCTACGAGATTAAGTATAGTTGGTCTTCCTAGCATTAAATAAGACCATGTTAATTTGTCACCATTCAGTGATATTACATAGACTTAAGAAGATTGCTGTGGTAAGTTGAAATTTAGAAATATCAAAATTGGTGAACTGGTGTTTATGTGTTAAGGAACTGTGAAGCGTTGAGTCACCTTCATATGAATGAATGGAATTATGGGTGACAGACAAGAGATCATTAAGCGTGAGGAAGAAGTTGGAGCCAAGACTGATCTTTATGGCACACCGGCATTAATCGCGTGGAAATTGGAAACTACATCATCTACTTTTACTCTCATCTCTCTGTTGGTGAGATATGGGAAAATTAGTGGAACAAAAGATGATAGGCCATGTATGTGAGGAACCTTCCTACACATGAGAGTTGTACGCTACACAGGGGAAAATAAAACCCGTGTATAAAGTCAACATCTGTGCAGGGGTAAAGAAGGTACGGAGTCGGCTTGGCACACCTGATCTCGTGGAATCAGATTTTCAAAGGGGGGTAATATGATCTTTCCAAGATAAATCCCGAGAGAATAAAACCCCAAACATGTTAAAAGATGATGCAGGAGTGAGCTGGATCTTGTTAAAAATTATAGGATACCCCTGCGGAAGATTTTGTCAGGCTGAAAGATGTAAGGACTGAGCTTTTGATGCTTAAGAAAAAAAAAAAACTTTCATCTCAATCAGAGATAAAAGCCAAGTCAGACATTTGGTGTGCCGTAGCCTCATCCCTTGTTTGCTGAAGTAACTGCTGATAGATGAACGCTGCAGGAAGTGAATGGAAAGGTGAAGGGTGGAGTGATCAGCATATGAATGGATAGGGTTAGATATACAGCTTAGAAGGTCACTGATGAATTGAAGGAAGAGAGGTGGTGATGGGACAGAGCCCTGAGGAACACTACTATTAATAGCTTTAGGGGAAGAACGGTGGCCGTCTACAACAGCAGCTCTAGAACGACCAGAAAGGAGGCTAGAGATGAAGGCACAGATAGAAGGATAAAAACCATAGGAGGGCAGTCTAGAAATTAAAGATTTATGCCAGACTCGATCGAAAGCCTTTGAGACATCAAGTGCAATGGCAAAGCTTTCACCAAAGTCCCGAAAGGAGGATGACCAGAAGTCTGAAATGTAGGTAAGAAGACTGCCAGTGAAGCGTCCCTGACGTAACCCATACTGACGATCAGAAACAAGAATGTGATAGGCAAGGTGCTTTAAATTTTGACTGTTAAGAATAGATTCAAAAACTTTTGAAATAAAGGATGTTAAAGGAACTGGAGGATATTTAGGGAGCTGGGAATGGTCATTGTGGCAGGTGGTGGCGACCATCATCCACTCACTTGATGTAGTACTGCCTACTTCTTCCTTAGCCTTTATCATTCTTTTTCTGTGCCTGCCCTCCTCTCTTCCTATTTCTCCCATCTTTCCTGTCACTTCTTATTGCTTTTCTTTCCTTTACAGGTGGCTTTACATTAAATGACAAGCCTAATGGTTTCCTGTAAGCCAAGAAACCATTTACAACGCTGGTTGGTAACCATATAACCAAACCATACGTGCTCCCTACGTGTCAACAAGAGGGTTGGTGGAGGGTTAGTGCCCCTCCCCGTAAAACAAATAACTCAAAGTCAAATGGCCACCCCTTACGAGATTATGGCGTCAGGCAATAGATAGATAGATAGGAATGGTCACCCTTCTTTGGGACTGGCTGAATGAGAGCAAACTTCCAGCAAGAAGGAAAGGTACAAGCTGACAGACAAGGACGAAAGAATCACCTAGGCAGGGTGCAAGCACAGAAGCACAGTTCTTGAGGACAACAGGAGGGACCCCATCAGGCCCGTATGCCCTGTTAGTATTGAGGTCAATGATGTCAGGAAAATATATCAATTAAAAACATTTTAACATTAAAGTCAGCCATGAGAAAGTCAGAAAGGGGAAGTGTTGGAGGAACAGCACCGGAATCGTCTAAGGTGGAATTGGAGGAGAAAATCTGATCGAAGATTTCTGTTTTATCAGTAGAAATAATAGCTATAGAGCCATCAGAATGGAAAACTGAGAGGAAGGATGATGAGGTAAAGTTGTTAGAAAGGTTTTTGTCAAGGTGCCGGAAGGAGAGGCAAGAATTCGAGTTGGAGAGTTGAGAGCATTTAGCACGAACGATATGAGAGAGGGGGGTGTGAGTTGGGAGCAAGGGAGTGAAATGGCGGGGGACAGGGCGACTTGGAGGCGATTTGTTTGTGGCCACCCCAAACGGGATTGAGGCGTCTGGCAATAGATAGATAGATAGATAGATTTTTTTTTTTTTTTTTTAACAGAGCGAAGAACAGACTTAGCACGATTCCTGGCAGAAACGTACAAAGATGAGATTCAGGGGTGGGATGGTTCCTGCACCTTTTATAGGCCTTCTCCTCGTTGTGGACAGCATTAGAACAAGCTGCTGTCACACACTGCTTATTTGGGACGTCCTGAGTTTTCAGGTATAAACTAAGGGAGTAAATATAATACATACACTACTGACTGAGGGAGTGAGTATCATTCAAAGGGAATGTGTGGTATACATACAACTAGATAACACTCAGAGAACGCAAACCTCCGCCAATGCCATTGCCATTAAAAAGGATCCCGATCCGTATCCGTGGATATGGGATCCGGATCTGCCCCAAAATATAATCAATTCTTTCTTGGTCCATGGCCCACCTTTCCACAAAATCTATTGAAATTTACAGAGAATTTTTGGAGATATTGTGCGGGATACTCCAGATCCAGACTGGGGTCCGGCCTAAAATGTTATCATTTCTTCCTTGGCCCATGGCCCTCCCTTCAACAAAATTCCATCAAAATTGGTTCATAACTTTCTGAGCAATCATGCCAACAAACAGACAAACAAGCAAACCAACGTGCGGTAAAACATAACCTCCTTGGTGGAGGTAATAACAATCAGGAAAGTTCTGATTGTGTGTGTAATTATAACCGGGAAGTGCAGACTAACTGTAAGAGAGGGAATATTCAATGTTGCACTGGGTTACGTGGGGCACACACGGCAGGCAGGGGGGTGGCCTGTTCTTGTAGGCTGAGTTGCGTCCTCACCTCACCAGCTGCATTCCTGGGCAACCTTTCCTCGCCGCGGGCGCTTCAGGTGACGGGGAGCATTGGCCGGCACAACACTTCTCTCAACCAACATAACTCCTGTGCTTTCGTGCACTGTTGTACATCCAGTCTTCCTCAAAATGCAAGTTTTTATTTTGCGCTTATTCTGCAAGTACTATTGCATCACTGCTTCATATTTCCTTGAATATTTTTTCTCTATGCCCTCTGCGTGGATGACGCTGTCATTGCCGTCGAAACGCTGTTTGTTGCATTGTTAACATCGGTAGATGTAAAGCTCGCTTAGCAAAGATAGTGCTGATTAAAGTTCATAACCCCAGCTATACTGAAGTTTTAGTTAAGTATCATCAACACCACTCTGCTGTACTTGGGGGTCCGGGAAGGAATAATTTGACGCAAAGGAGAGGGAGACCTGAGAAAAGGGATTGGGTAGGCAAAGTGGCCATTGGTTGTACGTCACGAAGCTATACTAAATTCTTGCATAAGCCTGTGTACACAGAAGGTACAATACAGAAGATTACTATGAAAGAGTTCGAAACACAAGACCACCAGGGACTCTACAAATTTAAGAATTAAAAAGGCGTGAACCACTGGAAAAACTATACGGGAAAATATGATTAGCCTACTGACTAGGTAAAATTACGCCTTCCACACAGACATAAAAAGCATGACATACAGGTGAGCCTGGATTACGTGGCAGGAAAGTGCATGTGACCCACCTGACTGTGACTGTGGCCTGAGGGCGCCGTCGTACTCGTTTAATCTCAGAATGTCCTGTAGATTCACCTCGATTTTTCCTTCCACCCTCGCCCTGCATGAAAACAAAACACTTAATACAGTTATTAAAATCTTCAGTGATTATGCTGCCTCTTATTTAGACCCTCATTTTTCTGTCACATAATTATAAACAAAGAAGCCTAATATATATATATATATATATATCAGCAGCAGCAGCAGCCGTTTGAGTGTCCACTGCAGGACCGGCCTATCCCGACCGAAGTAGGGACGATACAGCCAATGTATCTCTACCAAGTGGCTTAGGCTGTCTGGTAGAGATTGTATGTAGGGTGAGAAGTGCTTGTAAGTGTAACTGTAGTGGCTTTGGATGTGTTACACGTGTAGTCTGTGAACCAAGTGTAATCGGCCCGAGCAAGCCGACTGGTTGCAAGCATAGTTTACAGTAAGCAACACTGGTTCAACCACAGCACCCCTTGTGTCCGCCAATGCACTACGTGGCCGGGTGAACACTCCCAAAGTTTATTACCCTGGCGGGGCGCGAACCCTGGTCCACCCGTGTACGAAACGCACACTCTACCACTGTACCACAGAGGGTCCATATATATATAGAGAGAGAGAGATAGATAGATAGATTGATAAATTGACAGACAGATACTCTAGATATATAGAAATAGATAAACATATACAGATAGATAGATAGATAGATATAGATATAAATACAGATGTAGATGAACTGTATATGATAGATAGATAGGTTAATAGATAAGTAGATAGATAGAGAGAGAGACTGACACAGATACTCTAGACATAGATAGATAGATAGATAGATAGACATGTTGATAGACAGATATAGAAGATGAATAGAAGAAAGGAAAAACTTAAATTAAAAAAAAATCGAATTCTCTCCATTCATAAAAAATCTATAACAGTTGAACTACTGTAGGCTGAAGTTTGGGGGGAAACTAATCAGGGGAAGTGAACTGCAAAGAGAATCCCGGAATTAGAAGGAATAAACCAGTTCTGATAGGTAGAAGTTCTGCAATATGGCAGTGTAACAGTCAAATAATGCTGTACCGAACGCTCGAACAGCACGGGGGAAGGTGTGGAGAGGTGACGCCATGGATGCAACTTTGTCTAAGCATTTGCCATAAGGATATCTGTAAAATGCAAGGGAGGCATCATTCCAAGTTCCTTGTCCGGGAGGTAGTTCATGTGTAAAGGCAGGTTATTAATTTTTCTCATAGCTTTTTTGTTCTGAATTTTGTCCAGTTCTTGTAGTGCAATATCCACATCAACTCCACAAGGGTGAGCAGTATTCCAGCTGAGGGCGCATATGACTCTTTTAAATCATATGCGCCCTCAGCTGGAAGGGAAGTGAGAAGACAGGAAGAAATCAGTAGAATAGAAGTTGTGGAAGCAATGAAGAAAGTTAAATCGGGGAAAGCCCCAGGAATTGATGGAGTGTATGGTGAAATGCTGAAGTATGGGGGAGAGATAGTAGTAGAATGGATGTGGAAGATGTGCATACTGGCCTGGGAGGAAGGTAGAGTCCCGGAGGATTGGAAGTCAGGTATAATTATTCCCTTGTACAAAGGAAAAGGGGAAAAAGAAGTGTGTGGTAATCATAGGGGCATTTGTCTTCTTAGCATAATAGGAAAAGTATATGGTAGGATACTTATTGACAGAGTTAGAGAAAGAACAGAGAAATTAGTTGGAGAAGAACAGGGAGGCTTTAGGAAGGGAAGAGGCTGTGTAGATCAGATATTCATTCTTAGATCTTTAGTGGAAAAGTTTCTAGAGAAGGGAAAGAAGTTGTATGCGGTTTTCATGGATTTGGAGAAAGCATATGACAGGGTGGATAGACAAGGATTGTGGAAAGTATTAAGAATATATGGAGTAGATGGGAAGTTGTTGAATGCTGTGAAGAGTATGTTTGATGGTGCGAAGGCTGCAGTGCGTGTGGATGGTGAACTAAGTGAATTATTCTCCTTGAAAGTTGGGTTGAAACAGGGATGTGTCATGTCTCCATGGCGGTTCAATCTGTACATGGATGGGGTAATAAAAGAGGTACAAGGTAGGGTAGTGGATGTTGGAGTGGCCCTGGTGAGAGAGGATAATGTTTGGAAACTCCCTGTACTGTTGTTTGCAGATGATACTGTGTTGTTGAGTGAAGACGAAGGGGAGCTGCAAGGCTTGGTGGATGAGTTTGGGAGAGTGTGTAAGAAACGGAATCTAAAGGTGAATGTAGGGAAGAGTAAAGTGATGGTCTTTGAGAGAGGTGAAGTCAGTGAATGTACAGCGAGGTTGGATGGTGAGGAATTGGAAAATGTGAGTACGTTTAAGTACTTGGGTAGTGTGATGAGTAAGGATGAAGGTTTGGAGGGTGAAGTGCTTGAAAGGGTACAGCAGGGAAGAAAGGTTGCTGGTTCTTTGAAAGCAGTGGTAAGAAACAGGGAAGTGAGCATGGAAGTGAAAAAGTTACTACATGACACTATTGTGATACCAACTCTAACGTATGGAAGTGAAGCTTGGACGTTGTTGGAAGGACAAGTCAAGAGTGAGAGCAGTGGAAATGAGTTATTTAGGAGGAGCCTGTGGAGTCACATGGAGAGACAGGCTGACGAATGAGGATATAAGGGAGCGTTGTGGTGTGGATGTGGATGTGATAGGAAGCGTTATGAGGAATACACTGAGGTGGCTTGGCCATATGGAGAGGATGGAGGGTGAGAGACTGACGAAGAGAGTGTATGTGAGTGAGGTGGAGGGGGGAAGAGGGAGGGGGAGGCCGAGGATGAGGTGGAGGGATGGGATGGAGAGGTACAGTATATGAGAGAGGGAGGTGTGAGTTGGGAGCAGGGCAGTGAAATGGCGAGGGACTGGGCGACTTGGAGGCGATTTGTTTGTGGCCACCCCAAACGGGATAGCTAAGAGAATGAGAGGGAGAGGGACAGAGACAAAGTGAATGAGGGACAGGGAGAATAAGGAAAATGAAGAAAGGGAGACATGGAGCGAGAGGCTGACTGAGAGAGACGGGAAACGGAAAGGGGGAAAATGAGAGAGAGAGACAGAGACAGAGACAGAGAGAGAGAGAGAGAGAGAGAGGGGAGAAGGAGGAGGAGGAGGAGGAAGGGAGGGAAGGAGAGGGACAATAAGACAGAGTGAGTGAATGAGTCGGTGTGTGTGTGTGTGTGTGTGTGTGTGTGTGTGTGTGTGTGTGTGTGTGTGTGTGTGTGTGTGTGTGTGTGTGTGTGTGTGTGTGTGTGTGTGTGTGTGTGTGTGTGTGTGTGTGTGTGTGTGTGTGTGTGTGTGTGTGTGTTCTTACCTAATTGTATTTTTACAGGAATGAGTCAAGCTCGTACTGTCCCGTGTCTTAAACCATATTTATCGTACATATCCTTGAATTTGTGAATTGTTTTGGCACACACTATTTCATTCGGTAGTGCATTCCACTGATCAATTGCTCTATTTGGGAAACTAAATTTCCTTACGTCTTTATCACCTCCCTTCCTATGCAGTTTTTTGCAGTGTCCTCTTGCTGATGCTTCCCCATACGTTAAGTAATCGTTTATGTCTATTTTCTCCTTCCCTGACATACATTTATATAGCATTATCATGTCACCTCTTCTCCTTCTCTCCTGTAGTGTTGGTAGATTCAGTTTATTTAGTCTTTCTTCGTAGCTTAGATCCCTTAAGCTTGGTACCCATCTTGTAGCTGCCCTTTGAACTTTTTCAATCTTGTCTATGTGTTTTTTGAGATGAGGACTCCAGACTACTGATGCATACTCCAGGGTTGGTCTGGTGAATGATGTTATTATCCTTCTTAGCATGTCTTCATTTATGTATGTGAATGCTATTCTCATATTTGCAAGCAGTGTATACATGTTCCGTACCGTCTCACTGATGTGGTCAGCCGGAGATAGTCTGTTATTGACAATCACACCTAGGTCCTCTCGTTCTGATGTGTGTAGAGTTTTATTTCCTCGTGTACATCTTTATAAGTTTTACCTTCGTTGGTATAAATTTTCTTAATTTGAATCGACAGTTGGCGTATATGGAACAGTTCCTGCCTCATCTGGCTCTCATATATTGATGTTCCCTATATTAACACATGTGCCTCGACGGAATCAGCAAGTGATGAGTGCAGGTGTGTAATGCAGAAATGCATTACACATCCGCTGTCGATGAGGTTCTGTTGGTTGAGGTATTTCACCCTTTAGTGTAAGCCACCTGGGACTCTATAGTTAAGTTTAGCTATTGGGTTCATTAGGTCTTACTGTAGGCTATAGCAATTTGTTTATTAGCTTTGTCGATTTTAAGATCATAGCATAGATTTATTCTGTGTTCCTTTTTAACACAATGTTGGGGCCAGTATTTTTTTTTTCACGTGTGTTCAGACATGTAAACATTTATATGTAAGTACTAGAGGGGCACTGAGTGACGCGCATCTCTCCAGCAATGGCGAAGTAATTTCCGTACCGCTTTTATTAAAGATTTAGGCTTTCTCATCACTAGGGTTTCACAAAAAAGTGTTCTCCGGATCCAGAATCTGTAATACGATCCGGATCGGTCCCAGAACTTAATCGATTGTTTCCTGGGACATGGGCTCTCTACCCACCAAAATTGGTCCAGATCTCTCTTTTAGTTTTTGAGCAGTCCTGCCAACAGACAAACGTTAAAATAAACTAATTCTTGTACTCTGCTTTCCCTACCTTGTGACGTTCGAATATACCAAAAATTTTTGTGTGTAACTCACAGGTCTGAGTGCCTAGTCACCACTGTCCTCAGTCAATATCTATTCTGTTCCTCTCCCCTGCCGCTTATTCTGTTAACCCATTCTTCCCTCGCTCTCCCTGTGTCCTGCCTCAACCCACCCTACCCATCCACCACCATCATCTCCTAACAATGACCGGCGCCCGTATCAGATATAGGAGTGAGGGTCGGGAAACAAGAGAAAGAGAGAGAGAGAGAGAGAATTACATGGTTACGTACACAGATATACAGATACCACAGACCTATTGATCCAACTGAATTTACTCGGCTTCAAATGGTAGCTTCTTCAGTACGGAGACTATTTTATTCAACTTAAGGAGGGTCTCTAGTAGTGAGGGATTAGTTCAAGCTATATTAACCATTCCAGTTTGAAAAGACTATCCAAACGCTAATACAATCGCCTGGGGACTCACAGGGTTAAAGAAAGACAACTCTCAGACAATTTTGGAGAGAGATTAGTAATGAAATATGCTCTGCCCCACCCACCATTCCCCAGCTAAGTAAAATGCCGGAGGAACACACAAAATAATCGCCTATTATATGAAAATGGATGGACTAAGACAGAAATGTTTACTGCCTGTAATATTATACCGTCACTGTTCAGATTTAACTGTAATGCTGCCGATACTGAAAGCAACTACTATAATGTCACGGCCATCTAAATTAAAAACAAATATCCCGACACCATTCAAATCTACCACTGTAATACTGCCACCATTCCAATCTACTACTGTACTACTGCCACAGTAAAAATCTATCACTGGAATAGTGTTAATCTACCACTATACTACTGGCATCTTTCAAATCTACTACTGTAATACTGGCACCATTCAAATCTACCACTGCAATACTGCCACCACTCAAATCTACTACTATACTACTGCTACCGTCAAGTCTACTACATTAATACTGCCATCATTCTAATCTAATGCTATAATGCTGCCACCATGCAGATCTACCACTGATACCACCATCATTCAAATCAATCCCAAGAATTCATCCACTACCCAAACCTCCCGCTATGACACTGCTATAGGGTGTCGCTAGGCCCTGACACACCAGGCCTGTGCTCTGTCTCAAACTCAAGTCATATACAATCCCAGGCTCTAAATCAGTGCATTATATGGCGATAAAGGGTGAATAGAATTTAGTCTGGAATGCATGGAAAGTGAACCGTGACTGACTCAGTGAAGGCAAACTGAGGGGGCTGATGCCAGTCTGGTTTCCCCCAAGACAGGGCGTCGCAAGCAGACGGCAGAACCTAATCAGGGCACTGTTTCGTTCCTTGGTATCGCATTTTCTTATTTATTTCTTCGCGAATCTCGAGAGTGTATAAACATATTCATGAACTTGGAACGGCTTTAGAATTAGTATAGATTTAAAGCAGAATAAGGTAGCACACAACAAAAATGACACTTAATCTAGCTAAAATATCACAGAATCTGGTTAGAAACTGTTGATTGTGCTTTTCTTTTCCGCTGGCTTCATAGCGACTCTCGTGTTTGTTTTTTGTTTTTTCATTCTCAATAATTTAAAATATGATAATAAAAATAAGCTGGTAGCAAACCTTACCAACAAGACCGCACGTCGTAAAACCAATCGTCATGCACTGACCTTTTTTTGTGCCCACCTCTGGGCATAATACTGTTCGATAATATTCTATTAAGTGCCACAATTTTTCAAATATCACCCAATCGGCGCTTATACCCCCCTGTTGATGTTGCAAGCATGCTAGGGCTGTCTCATTCAGGACAGGTGTGATGGCTCGCTTGTAATAGCAGGCGTGTTTTCATAACATGTTTGCGAATGTTGTAGATCAGTAAATGTGATTTCAGCGAAACTCGATTCATTAAACAGTTTACTGCCCCAACCTGAGATCAAGCTCGCGTCCATTCTGACAGCAGACAACTACTGCATCATTTAGATCCTTGTATTACAACTTTATGAACGAAGAGTAAAGTGGATTCCAAATAAACTGAAGCAAATCGGGATACTGTATACAAGTTGGCCTCTTAGTTCAAGACCATTATGCCATCCTGAAAGAGTTGAGCAACTGTAAAGAAAGTTTCTGCTCCATATACTCCATACTAATGTCAAATTTCAAACAGACTGTAAATTTTCCTACATGTTTTTCAGAAAATTTTATTCGTATACTATTTCTCCACATTATTAAATGTCCTTGAGAGAGAGAGAGAGAGAGAGAGAGAGAGAGGAAGGGGAGAAGGGAGGGGCTGATTGAGAGGGAAAGGGGAGACCCATTTAACGATCATGTTTTAAGAGTACTTAAAACGTCACATCCGCCTCCGAGTGTGAGAAAATTGTTGTGGAACTGAGTCCGTACGGGAGAGAGAGAGAGGGGAGGGGAGGGTAAAAGATATTAAAGGAGAAAACGAAAAGAAAGGAAAAGTGACAGACAAGAGGGTGATGCTGAAACAGGGTGGGGGCAGTGAAACGGGGTACGAGTATATACAGTGAAACAGCGTGAGTGAAGGTGGTGAAACAGTTTGTAGGTGAGGGCAGAGAGACATGGTCAGTTGGAGCAGCGAAACGTGGTGAGGCTGAAGACAGTGATGGAGTGTGACAGTAAGGTCAGTGAAACAAGCGAAGACTAAATATAGATGATGATGAGGACAGTGTAACAGGGTGAGGGTAAGGTCAGTACAACAAGGTGAGGGTGAAACTAGTGAAGCATGGAGAGGGTGAGGGCAGTGAAACGGTGAGAGTGAAGGCAGCGAAACAAAGCGAGTGAACGTTGCGAAACCGAAAGACACCACTGAAACCGAGAAAGCAAGAAGAGTGAAACAAGATAAGGATGAGGGCACTGATACAGGATGAGGGTAATGGCAGCAAAACAGGGTAAGAATAATGGCAGAAATATACTGAGAGTTACGACAATAAAACAGTATGACGGCAGCAAATAGGGTGAGGATTAAGGCAGTGAAACGGAGTGGGAGTGAAACAGGATGAGGGCAGTGAAACAGGGTGAAGGTAAGGGCAGTGAAACAATTGAGGATGTATAACAGAATGAGGGCAACGAAGAAGGGTGAGGGTAATGGCAGTGGAAATAGGATGAAGGCAATGCATATTCTGACAAATGGAATTATTTTGTCTCTGTGCCCCTGAGGTTTTTACGTTCCTCTCTGAAAATCATTCTGGTGACGAACGAAATATCTACTTTTTTCAGTAGTTTTGTCAACCGGTGTCACTGTGACTCTTTTGTTTACTGCCGCTTGCGTCTTTGGACAACTATCTGGGAGAATGTCGTTGGCGTCCGTTTACTGGCTTTGTCAGTATACTCAACGGAAAGAAGGTATCGAGATTTCTCAGTCAAGATTGTAGGTTTTCAACTCTCTTTCAAAGTTGACCCCGTATTATTTATTTATTTATTTTTTTTAAGGTGTTTGTCACACGTATTTCTCGATATTAGAGAAAATTAATCGTTTTCGACAAGATCTAAAGAACATCCTCTAGAGACAGTAGCCTATGGAGTGTCAGGCCCACAGCCCTTCGTAGGCAGTGAAAGGGTTAGGGTATGAAGCGTCAAGAGAGTATGAAGGGAGAATGAAATAAGTAGCTTCACAAAGATATCCATGCTTAGAACAGAGAAATCGTGAGGCTTGAGAAGAATTTCGTAAAAATCATACGTCACTGGTTTTGAAGACGCTCAGAAATGCCATAACAGATTGGCCACGGCAGGCAACGGCGTAGAACAAAAAGGCCATCTCTAACATATTAATTAAATAAGAGACAGTAAACTACCTGTAACGATAATCCTATAGTACATTTTCCCCTGTCAAACCACATGAAAAACTTAGTATCTTCACTTAGACGGTGTTATTGTGAGAATATAACAGTTTTGACCAGAATTCTCTTCGTGCATCTGCACAGAGTCCCAGTTTCGTGGAAATTGCTTTAACCTCACAATAAATTCAATTAGAGTATGTAAATCGAACTTTTCAACGCCATTAATTCGCTTAACTGTGAAATCAAGACAGAAAAGTTTACAGGGGGGGTCGAGAACGTTACAGTTTGAAAAGCATATATAATCACTCACTGTTGATACCCTAACCTCTTTATTTTTTTTTTTTATTTTTTTTTTTTTTTTTTTAGTTATGAGGAGGTTGTACTGAACTAGCATACCGCCAAGCTACAAATTATCCTGATCACTTTGAAGGATAAAACTAGGGAAAAGAGGAAAACAGTCACTTGGTGGTTTGAGACCAAATTTTTCATAATCGCAAGACGCGTATATTTTAACTTATAATAAAACTAACAATTCCCGGCATTACCAAAAAAGTGGATGATGCTCTCCACCAACATACATGACGAGGAGCGGTAAAGAGAGCTGCACCCTAGCTCACCAACTGGTCTGAAGGCCGAATACTTGACCTTACCTTCGATGGCTTAAATTCAAAATGGAAAGACTTCATTCCTGCCTAACTCTTCACTCTTCCACCAAGTTTGGTTCAAATCGGATCAAAATTGTTTTAACTGCCTTTGTCCAGAGACATTTTATCTTTCATTGTGATACTGACATTAAACTGATTGCTCTCAAATTCGAGCCTTTATCTTTATTTCAACATGAACCTTTCCACAAAGTTTAATCTAAATCGGATGAAAACTATTACATTGACCTTGCCGTGTGACTTTGACATTTGACGTATCAAACCCAGAAACAATAGGTCGACCCCATCAACCAACTTTGATCCAAAGAACATCAAAACTATCTATTAATCTATCTATCTTTCTATTGCCAGACGCCATAATCCCATAAGGGGTGGCCATTTGACCATGAGTTATTTGTTTTCCGGGGAGGGGCATTAACCCTCCACCAACGCACTTGTTGACACGTAGGGAGCACGTATGGTTTGGTTATATGGTTGCCACCCAGCGTTGTAAATGGTTTCTTGGCTTACAGGAAACCATTTGGCTTGTCACTCAATGTAAAGCCACCTGTAAAGGAAAGAAAAGCAATAAGAAGTGACAGGAAAGATGGGAGAAATAGGAAGAGAGGAGGGCAGGCACAGAAAAAGAATGATAAAGGCTAAGGAAGAAGTAGGCAGCACTACATCAAAACTGTTATGGTTATTTTGCTCGACGCAAACACACAGGTCGAGCTTTGACCTTGCTATGTGACCTTGACCTTTTGTTCTCAAATCCATTCATTCTTGTCTGACCCCTAACACTTCCACCAGATTTGGTTCAAATAAGATCAAACTTGCACGAACAGACCTTGCGCTGTGACCTTGGGAATTGCCCATGCCCTCTGAGCTCGACCTTTACTGACTATTATCAAAGCTGAATCATTTTATTTGTGTCACTTTCTCAAACCATTCACAAAGTTTGGTCTGAGTGGAGTAAAAACTTTTAAGTTGATATTGCTACGTGACCTTGACCTCTGTCTTATTGCTCTCAAAGATTATAGGTCTGCTTTTTCGTTGAACCCCAACCCTTCCATCAAATTTATTCTAAATTAAATCAAAACTGTCTGAGTCATTTTCTTCACAAACAAATGGATCGAAAATTTACCTTACCCTGTAACCTTGATCTTCAATTGATTGTTCTCAAATTGGAATACCTTCATTCTTGCCGTACGGTCAAAATTTGATTTTAAAAAATTTAAATTCAATTTTCCTATGTCAGTGTTTGACCTAAGTCTGTGACCTTCATCTTTGACCTACTGTTCTCAAAAAGAATAGGTTTACCCTCTGGCTGTCCGTCACCCCCCCCCCATCAAATTTGCCTAAAATCAACTTAAAAACTGCCTGAGTTATTATCTTTACACACACACACACACACACACACGTCGGGCAAAACATAACATTCGCTCTTGCGTCACAAGCACGTGTGAAGATAAAAATATTTCCAGAACTAACAGCTGTCTGCAAAATTTAATAAACTCTACGGATACTTGTTGCCCCATTTCATCTATCTCTCTATTGCCAGACGCCATAATCCCGTAATAGCAGTGCGGTTTACCTACGATATTTAAACCTATTGTGCATTTTTTGATAAAAGCACCAATTTTGGCACAGAGGTAGACCAATATATTATGAACAAATTTGGATGTGGAGCCATCGGCCAACTGCCCCCTGGCGGCCGTGGCTGCCGAGGAAGACTTATCTCTACGTGAATGAGAAGTACTGAGTAACTGAGCAGGAAAGAAATGATTGTTTTGAATCTGCAATGTTGTGCAAACATTATGTTGCATGTTGCCACTTGACTTTGAGTTATTTGTTTTACGGGGAGGGGCACTAACCCTTCACCAACCCACTTGTTGACACGTAGGGGGCACGTATGGTTTGGTTATATGGTTACCACCCAGCGTTGTAAATGGTTTCTTGGCTTACAGGAAACCATTTGGCTTGTCACTCAATGTAATGCCACCTGTAAAGAAAAGCAATAAGAAGTGACAGGAAAGATGGGAGAAATAGGAAGAGAGGAGGGCTGGCACAGAAAAAGAATCATAAAGGCTAGGGAAGAAGTAGGCAGCACTACATCAAGTGAGTGGATGATGGTCGCCACCACCTACCACCTTTCACCTCCACATATTACGGACAGGATAATCGTATGTTACATGCAGACTGAAATTAGAATGAAATGACTAGCCAGTTTCTGAAAAAAGGTTAAACTGGGCTGGGTTAATTAGTCTGAGGTTGGGTTAGGCTGGAATAATCTAGGTAAAGTTAAGGCTAGGTAAGTTAGGTTAATTTAGACTAAGGGTTAGTTAACTTATCTTAACCATAACCATAATTAGCCATAATTAACCTACTTTTCCAGGAATGGAATTGGGTGGTAATAGAGAGGAATACTTGGCTGCTAAGCTTAGGGCCAGAAAGGAGGTACAAAGGGTAAGATCTGAGTGTCAGAAACTTTTACTGGATAGCATTAACAGTACCGAAAGAAAGAATATGATGTTTAAGATGGCAAAACAGTTGAAGAGAGAACACAGGGATATCATAGGTGAGCAATGTGTGAAGAAAGATGATGGAAAGGTAGTGGTAGACAGTGAGCATATTAAAGACGCCTGGAGAGAGCATTAAACTGGTTGCTGAATGAAAAATTTGATTGGAACAAGGAAGGTTCTGAGTCACCAGATCCAGTGTTTGACCCTTGATTGATCTGCTACTGCGAACAGGGCAAGAGGCACGACGCAGCTGGGGAAGGCAGCAGGTGTGTCTGGGCTGACTGCTGGAATGTTGATTTAGTTACTGATTTGATTAATTCGATCATATATGAGTGTTATTGCAGATGACTAGTTAAAGAGTCCTAAATGGACCCGAATTAACTTCAGCGCACTTAAACTGACAGAAACTTGCTTGAATTGTTCTGGATGGGTCGGAACATGTCCGAAACGAGACGTGTATGAGGTGACCTTAAATGGATGCAACAGTAACCTACCTGATGTGATTTCAATGGACCTGGATTGACCCGACTGAGCTGGAATTGAAGCCTGAATGAGCCTAAAGGGGCCTGAATTGGCCACCAGAGTAATTTGTTTCTAATTATGTCATCCTGAATACTAATAGAATACATTTAGTGCTTAACGACTAAGACCGCTGACAATGTGTGGATCCGGCCGGCCTGTCACATTCTTTATCAATAATCGGCATGACTTCTTCGATATTGTTTTATTGTATTTCGCACACGGTCAGTTACGAAACACCACAGCCTGATCAGAGAGAATATTCATGGCTCACTTGTCTTGACAAAACATTTCAGTCAGAGAGATAATAACACAAGTCTGCAACAATAGAAATTGTTTAAGATTTATCTGTTTCTTATCAATTTCCATACGCTGGGTTTAAAATATACATTTGTATCACATACAGTTTTTTAACAATATATTAAATTCATAGTGAACAGAAAGCTTTAAGCTGATAAGATTCTAGCCTACTTAAGTCTTACAAGGTAGTATAGCCAGTTTGTCTCACTCAGTTGCAGATCTACTGTAAATGTGAATCTGGCACTTTTATTTGATTGGTAACAGGACTGAACATGACTATCAATAGGTGAGAAGGAGGTTTGGAAGAGGAAACAAAAAAGTATACCATTTTCATCTTGCCTCAGTGCTGTTTGGAGTAGCCTACATTGTAAAAGTATGACCAGCGTTAGTGCTGTCCTGATGTGCATTGTAAGAGTTTAATTTTTGTAGAGGAGTTCATTCGACATTAATATAGGTTTCACAGTCGGGTGTAGTTTATCTGGCAATGGCTAAACGAGGCTGTGTTAATTGTCCGGACAGTTTCTGTTACATCTGTGGTGAATTTGTCATAAGGAAACAACAGCGAAATATTACAGATTTTTTGAGAGAAAAAAAAAAGGTATTATGCATACCTTGGAGTGAAACTTGGAGACCAAGACAAATCATGGTCTACTCTATTTGCGCTGAAGAACTAAGGCAATGGAAAAAAGGAACAAGAAAAAAAAAATCGCTTTGGTGCTCCAATGATCTGAAGGGAGCCGAAGAATCTCAGTGATGACTGTAAGTTTTGTATATGTAATGTTCAGTGATACAACACTAAGAATAGGAAATAAATTCTCTATCCAAACATCCCATCTGCCTCACAGCCTGTTGCTCATAGACAAGATATACCCGTCCCAGTACCACCTGAGAACCTTGAAAACATACATTGCAGCTCTGGCCAAGAAATCAGTGGCAACAGTGACGCTGTAGACTTCTAGTGTGACATTTGGAATCAGAAACCAAAAAAAAATAATCAAGCAAAAATCACATAAACAACCTACGGCATGTTACATTTTGCAGACCTGCGTAATTCTACTGAGAGGAAGCTCTTAAATGTCGTCCTTTCACGAGGATTCACTGTTCCAAACTCCCAGTAAGTTTTGGACAAAATAAGATTAAAATTGGGCGAATACAGAAGTTCAGAGGAAATGAAAAATAATTGGTATATATGTTAATAAACTTTGTCGGCAGTACAAGGCCAAATCCGAGGACAGAAAAATTTAGTACCTGGTGAGCGGGATACTAAGTGAAAGAAAGGAAGGACACAAGTAAGAGGGAATGGGTGTGAGGGGAATGTCACTGGCGACAAAGCGTAGAAGGTAGCATTCAGGAACACTGAGAGAAGACGGTGCCGGTTCACTTAGATCGCGAGGGAAGGAGGGCTGGAGAAAGAACATGAAATTACTGTCGATCCTCTTACTTTATATGTTGCACGGATTTACTCATTGTAATCATGACTGACATTCATGGAAGTAAACGGATTTAAAAGTAAATCAGGGATTCCCAGCCAGCAGTACATGTACAGTCGGTGTCAACAGCTGTGTCAGATGGAGATGCTATCGGGGTAGATAACTGTGCCAGATGGAGGTACAGCTGGGATCAAAAGGTATGTCACGAGAGCCAGTAGTAACGGAAGGACGTCAATTGTTCCACCACCGCCTCTCCGACACAGCTATTGATCTCGCCTTTACTTCCTCCACCATAGACACTCTAATACAACTTTTGATCCAGACTATACACCAGTAGTGGTACTGTACGGTACATTTAAGCCTTCACAATGGTACACATTTTTTTCATTCATTCATTGCCAGACGCCATTTATCCCAAACGGGGTGGCCAAGGGCTTAGAGTTAATTGTTTTACAGGGAGGGGCACTAATCCTCCACCAATGGTACACAGTGGACTGAAACTATTAGCCATTTCTCAGCTGATGAAACTATATAAACCAGTACATACGGCCACCGCTGCCTCAGCCCCCCAAGAGGCAACCCTCTACCCACCAATTTGCCCTCAAGACCTGTTCCCACATTGACCAGCTGTCCCCATGGACCTGTTATCCCCCATGGGACTATTTACCCTTAGGCAACACTCCTCAGACCTATTTTCCCTGACAAACATATAGTATTCATGGGTCTTTTTTTATTTTTTTCCATGGACCTGTTTTCACCAGGGACCTATTTTCACCTGGGACCTGTTTTCACCTGGGACCAGTTTTCACCAGGGACCTATTTTCACCAGGGACCTATTTTCACCAGGGACCTATTTTCACCAGGGACCTGTTTTCACCAGGGACCTGTTTTCACCAGGGACCTGTTTTCACCAGGGACCTGTTTTCAGTTGGAAACCTGTTGTCCACCATACACCTATTTCCTCTGGCGCTATATCACCCAAGAGCCTTTTTTTGTCATGACCATAATTATACTCTTTGCCCAGTAAAACACCAAATTCCCTTACAGACCTATTTCCTCCAAATGGACTCCCTTCATTCATGGACCTGTGTTTACTCATTATACCTGTATGTCCACCTGGGACCATTTCCCCGAAGGCTTTATACGCCCTTGGGCCTTTTTTCCTCTACAGACCCATTCCAACCATGGACCTACCCATGGACTTATCCCCCAGTGGACTTATTTTTCCACATCCATCCACCCATCCACAAACACACATACCTACATACCTGCCAAGTGTAGTCTGTGTAAGTACAAGCATAATAACTCAGCAGGTTCACACACACACACACACACACACACACACACACACACACAAACATTCATACATAGACGGACAGATAGATAGATATTAATGCTTCCAGTCGAAATTTGCGGGACTGACTAATAGCCTATCCGTCACAGAATGTTTGTAAATACCAGTATCTGCCTTTCCATACCGTTATTGAGCCCCCAATGACCAATTCTGACCAAAAAGTCGAAAAATTATTATTCGCATATTTTCTCATGCCACGATTTCCGGTAATTTCGCGTCATCGCATCGTGCACGATCACCAAAATATGTTTGGCATTGTTCTGTCACTCCTTGGACTTATCCCGACTTAATGCAAAAGGAATTAGGTAGATATCTATTACAGTTCTCGTGAAAGAAACAAACTGAACTTGTAGCCCGTAACGTTAAGCTGTAGAATACCAGCTTCTGATCTGATGAATCATTTAAGTGCCGATGACGAGGTTCGACAACTATGTAATATGACATATCGTTTATGACCACAGTGAGAACCGTGTTATTAGAAGTGCGAGGCGAAGGTGTGGGTAAGTCTGCAGCTCTCTACGATAACCTCTGAAGCATGTAATGGTGACAGGACGTGTCTGATCTTGCTGTATTGTTGGACTACACTCGGTACTGTAACAGATGTCCCATAAATTAGCGCAAAGAATCATGGTCCTTCTTACACCTCGGTTTACTCAGTTTTAATAATACGCCCATTACAGTACTTAGTGTAGGTTTCTTTTCACAAGCAGTTCAAGTAACGGAGTCGTAGATCATGTGGGGTAAACAAGGTTCAAACTGCTGCAGTGTTGTAATTAGTCATAACCGACCGCGAAAGTCATCATTTTTATATATAAACCATTTATAAGCTGTTTATGAACAACTGTAGCACATTTGATATTCAATATGGCCACCGATCCCAGCATAACAGTGTGGATATCGATACGGTTCCGGTATTTACGTGATGGCGCGGCGTGTCTTGCTGGCACATAGCAGAATAGCACTCTCAGAGCGTGCTGATGGGCCACCAGGCACATGACGTAATCTTAGTGTGACGGTGCTGCTGCTTGGCCTTGTGGCCCACTTAGCTGTGGGGAAGTGGTTGTGATCTGCGGAATGAATAGAGTGGGAGGTGGAGCAAGACGACGACGAAGAAAGACTTGAGAAGTTTAACAGGAAAGTATTAGCACAACTTTCATATTGACAGCTGCAGTAAGGTTTTAAAATATACTTTAGTTCCTAAATCCTTTCATTACCCTGTAATTATTAAGACAATAAAAGGCAGCTGTAAGAATGCCTCTAATTTGTCCTTGAACTGTGCAAGGTCTTGCAAAAACTGAATGAGGTTTAACTCCATCAAGCCCTTAGCCTGCCAGCGCCCCTTGCTTGTGTCACACATCTAACACCTTGTCTAGCACTACAAACTGTTTGTTGGTTAACATATCCACTTCCCAACTGAAGGGATCCAAGTTCAATTCTCACCCAGTTCAGACTGGCGGATTCAGTTCGTTTCCCCTTGTCCCTATTCATCCTGCAATACTGTAGGAACATGGATCTAAATTCGACTGTCGCAAGTCGTATACTTTAGAAGACTGTGACTTTACAAAACTTTGAATGTCTGCTCAATGACTCTTGAGTAGCAGATAGGCATAAATATAATAAGGCTTCTTTTTCTTCTTCCGATTGCCTGGCCTACCCAGCGCCAAAGAAGTTTCTCCCTGTCATTCCTGCAAGTGCTATGTATCCTAATCAATCACTCTTTGAATCCGCTTTGGTACACCCTGATGATTTTATTCAGTTTAGGAGGGGCTTCAAGTGGCGAAAGGGTTAAGAAAAAAAAAAAAGCTAGGCCTATAGCTAACTCATCCAGTCCTCAGAGTCTCCCTTAAACATAATAAAGATGTGTGGAAGTTGCAAGAATGAAAAAATATATATATGTGACGGGTGAAGAGGATAAAAAGAGTTTGGTATCCCTAGAAACAGTTAAAAATGCTTACAGTTTGTTTTTGAACGTGGCAGGTTTATATTCTCCTGTAAGATGTTTGTGCCATTTATGTTGATATTAAAATGATAAAAATAATGTATAAGAGATAAATAAGGCGTAGTATGTAAAATCAGTCACAGGGGAAGTGATAGTAGAAAGCCTTTCAAGTTCACGAGAATTCTGCCTTCAGAGTCAAAGCACCTGCCATGGCGCAGCTGTATGAAGAGCCGAGGGTCAGTGTGAGAGCTGTGTGAAGGACCGACAAGGAGGGGAGGGAGGGTACTGCTGGCACGGTCTTCATTATTCAGAAGAGGGAAGCTATGGGGAAGCGTCGGTCGGCTAGTGACGGCTGGGTTGTTGTTGTTGTTGTTTTTAATTCTGGGTATAGACTTCATAGCCTGTTCCCAAAGGTCCACCAATCCCACATGCCACACAACATCACATATCCCCAGGCGGTGGCTCAATCGATAGAGAGGTGGCCTGCAGTCATAACAGACCCGGGTTCAAATCCGGCTGGGGCAGGGAACAGTTAAGGATTTAAATTTCATAAAACCAGACTTAACTGATCTACTAGAAGGCCCGCCGACATGTCATAAAAATACCCCCGCTAATACCAATATACCAGTCCTGTATGAGACAGCCCTAGCATGCATTCAGTATGGACGGTGGGTGTTAGCACCAAAGTGGTGACATGTAGAGGTGTGCGGTACGTAGGAGGACTACTGGGCCTTGAAAGCAGGCTGTGAAGCCTATGCCCAGAGTCGGTCACATAAAAAAAAAATAATAATGCCGTTCATACTGATTAAATGTTGGGGCTGTTTCATTCAGGACTAGGAATTGTATTATTATTATTTTTTATGTTGTCTGGCTCCGCAGATCCGTCTGTTTCCATGGAATTCACATCATCAAAGTGTTCCCTGCCCCAACCTTGGAACCAACTCGTGTCCATTCAGACAGCACATCACTTGCCTAACTACTGACAACGATGGAGAGGAAGTAGGTAGAATATTTAAAAGTATTAAAAGGGAGAAAATAGTGAAAGGACAAGGAAAATATTGGTACAGAAAGCAATAAGAAATTTTAAAAAATGGAATGATAGAAAGGAGAAGAACAGAGAGTGAGAAAATGAGACGGAGAAGGAATGTGCTATACAGTGAGGAATCCGAGTTGGTGAGCAGAAGTACAAGAAAAGAGAGGAGGAAGACTGTCGGGACCCCGGATGCTGACAATGAAGTTAAGTAGGGCGGTTGTAAGAGAGAGGTTGAGTTAATGGAAGGCAAGAAGGACATGTAGGAAAACTCTGAAATGACGCAAGTAGGACATAAAGGGATCGTAATACCGATGTCGTCAGAAGGAAAAGGTTGAAGGGCCACGATATAATGGGATAAGCGAGAAATACAATTGGAGTGGGAGTGGGCTGCGCAGTAGAAGTAATCTAAACAAAGGAGATCTACACTAAAACTGAGGACAGGAGTTTTCATCTTGCTATTTTACTACATTGTTTCCAAGGCGAATTAATTCAGTGCACTGAATGTGTGTAAGTACCAACCTACTGTCAAAAGTTACACCAGACAGTGACGAGGCGCAAAACAGAAGTCGTCGAATCTATTTAAAACGTCACCGATGCAGTAAGGAAAGAATGATTGAAATATGCAGTATACTGTGCACTATAAAAATGAATGTCACTAAGTAAAGAAGGCCGCTGCCCTGTCAGCTGTAATCTGGTCTAAAATTACCATCTCTCCATCCTCAATGCTCAGTCGTAGTAAGAGATTAACACTAGAATATGATGCTAGTCACGAAATAGTGCATTGGGAAAGACATAGAGTCGTTGTGTTATCTTAATCTGTCACTAAGCTTCGTGACGACGTGACAGTCATACTGTTCACAAGAATAAGAATTCTGCATGTGATGATTATGAAAGACTCAGGAAAATGAAAGTGCGAAAGATACTTCAACGGCAAGTTCGTCATCATCATTATCATCATGAACATTATCCCATTCTCATGTATATAAATGGAGTGGGCAATATTCAAGAACAACAAAAAAAAGTGAAACACAAACATAAGGTAATGACAGCTACAGTGCCCTTGAAAATGAGCAACACTACCATTCATTCATCATTCAAGCCTTTGGACATTTTGGGCACTGTCCCCTAAGCGAAAGCACCCTCACATGTTTACTAAACGTTCGTCGCTCTCGCAGCACCGTGGGGTTGAGCCATTCCATTTACACAGACAGGCAAAGAATGAGAACTCGGAGGTGGAAAGAGAAAAGAGAGTTGCAGAAAAAAAACGTGAAAAAGGAAGCATGAATGAGTGACAGCCTCAGCAGTAAGAAAAAAAAAAGTTATATATTGTGAAGGAGAGTGACTTTGAACCTTACACAGAATGGGAGAATTGCAATGACTGAGACCGAGACAGCTGTAGAGAACGTGACAATGAGATGGGGTATTTGACACAGAGTCTGAGTACAGTGAAGGAGGAAGTAAGAGCTGAAAATGGCGAGAGCTGAGTACAGTGAAGGACACACTGAGCGTGTTTAGTACAGTGATGGGGACAGTGAGAGACCTGACCGCAGCTGGGGAAGGAAGCAGCGAGAGAGCTTAGTGCAGCTTAGGACGCAATGAAAATTGAGTACAATGAAGGAGAGAGTAAGAAAGATGAGTGTAGTACAGGAGACAGTGAGAGAGTTGAGTGCAGTGATGGAGATAGCGAGATAAGCTAATGAAGGAAGCAGTCGCTGTTCACTACAATGAAGAAGGTTGTAAGAACTGAGTACCGTGAGCGAATTCATTGCAGTGAGACCTGAGTGAAATGAAGGGGATATTGAGGGAGCTGAGAGCGGTGAATGAACCGAACGAAGTAAAAAAAAAGAAAGAAGGAAAGTTGTGAAAAACTGAGTGAAGTGAATGAGCTGAGTGAAAGAAGAGAGAATGGGTCATAGTGGCGCCCACAACAGTCCTAAATGATAAACTAGCCCAGCAACGTAATTGTCCTTAATTCATAATATTACCAACCCAGCCCACCAGCACATGCCTGCCTTCACGCACGCCACCACACTCTTATTTCCCTCCACACTGCCATCCTTCCCTCACATGCCTCCCTCCCTTCACAGGAACACACACAGCCTGCCTCCCCTCACACTACCGCACACTGCCTGCCTCCCCTCACACTACCACACACTGCCTGCCTCCCCTCACACTACCACACACTGCCTGCCTCCCCTCACACTACCACACACTGCCTGCCTCCCCTCACACTACCACACACTGCCTGCCTTCCCTCACACTATCACACGCTGTCTCCCTCCCCTTACATTAACACAGACTGCCTTCCTCCATTCACACTACCACACACTGCCTTCTTCCCCTCACACTACCACACACTGCCTGCCTCCCCTCACACTACCACACACTGCCTGCCTCCCCTCACACTACAACACACTGCCTGCCTCTCCTCACACTACCACACACTGCCTGCCTACCCCCACTCTGCAGCTTGCCTCTCTCACACCCCGCCTTCCTCCTACACACCCTAGATGCACGCACATTATGGTGTCTTCTCAGGACTTGAGTTTTGCGTCTGCTTTAATTTCCCGCTACAATCTTTACATATTCCTCCTATTCCGCCTCTGTTAACTTGGCGTAATTTTCCCATCTCCCCATCATGAATCCTGAAATATAACAATAACTGAACTGCACGGTGCGGCAAGGAAAGGGTGTGGAAATGTTAGACAGCCGTAGTATTTTCTTAGTCTGCCATTGAGCTACGGGAAATACGCAGCGAAATGACGAAAATATCACTCAAGCTAAAGTGGACGAATTTTGGTACCACGAGCAGACTATCCTTCGGGTTCTCTGCTCTAGTTCCCCTTTTATTTTTTGCTTTGTTTCTTGCCGTCCTTTATTTTATTATTATTATTTTTTTTTTCAGATACTTAAACTTCATTCCAACATACTTGTGCTGTCGCACATCTCACAGCGTCCTGCTCCTCTCCTAACTCCAACTGCCTCCCACACACCTTACCAGTATGCTTCACGTAGCCCGCATTCCCCTCTCTCTCTCTCTCTGTCTCTCTCTCTGTCTCTCTCTCTCTCTCTGTCTCTCTCTCTGTCTCTCTCTCTCTCTCTCTCTCTCTCTCTCTCTCTCTCTCACAAACAAAACACAAAATGACCCTACCGGACGACTGGCTCCAAAACTGCAATATGACCGGTACCAGCATGCTAGAGAGATGTAAGCTGTTTATTCTAAAGAGTTGAGTAATAATATTTGTGTATTTGGTAGAGCTGATGCACTATATCTGTCCAACTATCTACCTATCTATCTATTGCCAGACGTCTCAATCCCGTTTGGGGTGGCCACAAACAAATCGCCTCCAAGTCGCCCTGTCCCCCGCCATTTCATTGCCCTGCTCCCAACTCACACCCCCCTCTTCCCCCAAAATTGTCAGTTCTACATCTCTAACGGTGAGATTAATAATACAGTAATATGGTGATAGTCAAGGAGAACTGTAATGAAAATGATGAAGAGTAGAAAGAGCGTGATGTTCTGTTCTGAGCCACGGGAAGTAGGTTACAAATGGAAGGAAATCGTCGTCGAGGTTGGATGGTTGACCTATAATAAGTTGTGATTTATTTGCGACATTTTAATGGCTTGTAAATTTATTATTCAGGTATTTTTATTTTGATATACCGTATTATTCATTCAACAGTACGGAGATGTATAAGGAACTGATTAACTGATTATCATAATTCATCCGATATGAGTCACTGTTAAGATTAAGCAGTTTGTCCGAATTTCGACCATAGAGTCGTTTGTCAGTGTCTCTACTCTCCCTTTACCATTACTATCCCTTTACCACGACTCATGGCTGAAAGGAAGTCGTTACCGTGGTTTCACACGGAACATACACCTTTTGTTGGTACCTGAGAGCTTTTCCAGACTGTGCGAGTAACAGGGTCATCGTAAACTGTTCCTAGTGCAGTTTAGCAAAGCCTCAGATTGCCGCCTTAACGCTGGACAACATACCTTCGCTCTGTGTGAAACTCGGGCTACGACTTCTGCCTGTCCTGGGTAAGAATAGGTAAGCAGACACTACAGATGGCTGTAACTGTGAGGGTGGAATAACGGTCGCCACTAACAGTGACTTGACACCATCAGAGAAATTACCAATATGCCGGGAATCGAACCCAGGACTCTCAGGTAAGAGCCAGGCAGCATACCACTACACCACGACCAGGTAAAAGTTAACTCACGTTGTCACAATCTTGTAACCAACGTCCCTCCGCCCCCCACTGTGGGCCTGAAGAGGATGAGTTAACCCCCTGGCGCTCGGGCAAGTAGATACTTCTAATCTATCCCAAGCACTTACGGCAAGTCAGAATGAAGAGAGAACCTGTATTTTTACACAGGAAAAATCATCAGAGAAATTACAGCTGGAATGGTTTGGAGTCGGGCTAAATTTGTGGATACTGGCACGTGGCTTTAATGTTGCTGACTTGAGAAGAAGAACTGCCCTCAGAAGGACGTAAACGTACAATGCTCGTGGTTAGAACAGGTTTTAGCCACTTCACTTTGCTGACATATATTTTATCTTAATATTTCTACTTTCAGAAAGTTTAATTAAGCTTAGAAGACGCTTTCTGTAGAGGAGGAGTTAGATACAGACTTCACTGAACTGAATAACGGATTCCTTGAGTCAGGTATCAAAGATCATAAGGCACTGATTCAGAGCAAATATATATAACTAGCACGAGACTGACACGAGAAAGAAGACGTAGAAATAGTCTTGGCATTGAAATGGTCTTGGCACTGATGTGGTCTTGGCACTGAGGTGGTCTTGGGGTTAAGTGATCTTGGTTGAAGTGGTCTTTGCGTAGGAGTGGTCTTCGCATAACATGTAACAGGCGTCCACACTGAAAGCGTGGAACGTGTTTGGGCAAGCGAGCGGGCAATTCAGGCAGTGCTGAGTATTGTCTCATGTGGCTCATTATCTTCCTCTGATTTCCTGACCTGAAAATACTAAAAAGAAGTTATTAGATTGCACCAAAAATATTCCCTCACACTTCCTAAAACCAATACTCTTCTTGTATTAATTTTAGGTCTAAGGCTTGGGACTTAGCAGGTTAATAATGACTGCTTTTTCCTCACTCACAGACATTACTTTCACCAAAGTTCCCGGTGCGCTCCGATTCGAATCAGAAAACAGAAATTCAGAGTTTCTTTCGTCGATCAGGGTATTGTATTAGTTTGGACTCAGTCAAAATTTTCCGAAAAAAGCCAGACAGAAGGTAACATTTGTTTTGAAAAGACAGAACCTGGTTATTCTCAGCAAACGTCGGAAGATACTGCTGCGCTACTCTCACAACCTTAGACCGTTACTCCTTGCGCAGTCGGCTGTTTTGCTAACCTGCCTTATAAAAAATCGTTTCCTCGATTTACGGAAAAACTATTGGGAATTACGGGTTGTCTATGAAATGAAAATAATTGAAGATTTATATGCGATTTCCAAACTGGTGTTTATCTCTCTTGTAACTTCAAAATTGGCTGAGATATCCAAAAAAGTTCGCTGCTGTACTACAGAGTTTTCCTCGCGACCCCTGACCTCATATTTTGCTGATGCGATAAATCTTTTGCTCGGGTACATATGTCGGGGGTCCAAACTGTAACTAAATTTGGCGTTCTCGCTCGCTTCGCTCGCTCAAACAAGAAATAATCTTAGCATTGAAGTCGTCCTGGCACTGAAGTGGTCGTGGTGTTAAAGTGGTCCTGGTGTTCAAGTGGTCCTGGTGTTCAAGTGGTTTTGGTGTTGAAGTGGTCCTGGTGCTATAGGACCAAGACCTTGGAGTGGTTTTAGCATTAAAGTGGTCTTGGCATAAAAGTGATCATGGCATTGAAGTGATTTTGGTTTTGAAGTGGCACTGGCGTTGAGTGGCTCTAGTGTTGTAGCAGTGGTGGCGTAGAAGTTTGCCAAGGAGTGGATGCATTTCTACAGCCTGAATGTGGTGACGTGGTTGGTAGAGATGGTAATTGTGAGAATAAGCGCGACACTTAAGTCTTATTCTTTCATGAGAACTCAACACTTCAAGTTTGCCTTTCTTGTATGTGATGGTAAGTTCCTTGACAGAGACTTACTGTATACCTGTCACACTTCCCAGATAAGTTGGTGTGTATCGCTTCACATTTGGAGTTACAGGGTTCCTTTACCTTTGTATAATATATATGTGTGTGTGTGTGTGTGTGTGTGTGTGTGTGTGTGTGTGTGTGTGTGTGTGTGTGTGTGTGTGTGTGTCTGTGTGTGTGTGTAAACAGACAGACAGATAGGTAAATAGATAGACATACGGGTACATATTTCTACATGTTATCATCATTGTCATCATGTGGGAGCAAACGCCGTGGGTCCCATAGCCTCACTCATCCCCTGACAACTCACACATGGCTCCTTCGTGCAACCCTCCAGACAGCGACTCTTCCCTTTCTAAATATCTCTCGACATTAACGATCGATCTGCTCCAGCCATGAGTTCCGTGGCCTGCCCTTTGATCCCCTCCACCCTGAGTTAACTTTCTCAGAGATCACCCTGTGAGAAGGATCACCCTCAGGAAAACAGGCCATATGCCCTTACCACTGGAGTTGGCGCTGACGTATTATGTGGGTGATAGATCTCGATTCAGTCTCACGGAGTAGTTGCTCATTATGTTCCCGGTCTTACCAGCAATATCCCACTTAGTACAAAAGGAGTTAATTTGCCGCTTCAGGTCACTGCTTAATGTCCATACCTCACAACCATAGAGTAAGACAGGCCTTGATGATTTAAAACTTCTTCCTTCAGCACCAGGTGTTCTTAAAGTTGTGCCTCGATACCCGGGGTGTCGAAGTGAATTCTTGGGGTGTATCCAGAAGGGCATAAACAATGTTGAGAAATAACAATTTCGTATATGGTAACTACGTTCTACTGGCAGCTCTTTTAACAGGAAATTGAAAGTGAAAGGAATAATAATATTAGAGGGAGGGGAGGTATCAGGTTGACTTAGAGTTGTACCTAGGTGTATAGAGGCTGGAAATTTTTAAGAACCAATGTTCTAAATACATAGCCACAGAGGCAAATACTCGACTTGAGCGAATTCATGTCCCCTTAGGCCAGATGGATGCGACGGGCAATCCCATCGTTAGTTTGTTCACTACCAAGTTAAGTGAGTCTCTCCAAGACTGTCATGTTCTCACCACATCCTTGGACAGATTGTGTTCATCCTACAAGCCACCAAATGCCTCGACCTGGGTCCTGGGCCAAAGACCCTTAATCCCAGTGGCTTCTCATTCTCGTGAAATTCCTCGAGGACACTCAGCATGAAGTCATTATCATTCACCGTATAGTCATGTCCTTTAAAAATCTTATATGCCCGAATCAGATCTCTTTGTAATCTACGCTTTAATATGTTAAATACGAGTAGGTTTAGCTCTTCTAAACATTTCTCTTGTGGTCCGTCCCATAATCAGGGTATCGTTTTTGATACTTTTTGCTGAAATCTCTCTTATTTCTGATTGTCTCTCTTACAGTATATGTACCAAAACTGAAAGTGGTACTCTACATATGGACTTACTAAGGGATTATATAAGGTAAGGACACCTGTTGACAAAAGTCTGTGGGCTCAGGGTGATGGCGCAGTAGTGCCCATCACACCTAAAAGATGGCACCGCTGTATGTAAGCTTTGCCTCCCACTCTTCCTACCTAATGTATTATGCTCCCCTCACTGTCTACCTTCTGTTTTTATTTACCTTTTCACGTCTTCTTCTTCTCTCTCTCTCTCTCTCTCTCTCTCTAGGAGAGAGAGGAGAAAGGAGAGCAAGCTTAGCAGTTGTCAGGCGCACATCTTTCCCGGGGCTCTCCTGCTCTAGCCTACGACCCGGCTGAGGGTTTTTTTTAAATCAATCATCCATGACTACATTGCCAGTCAAAGGGACTGTGGAAGTTCAACTGCAGGGCAGTGTATGGGTTCATCAAGTACCAGGACACTGGCTCCACTGTATTTGTGCACCACTAGGCTGTGGTTACACCATATCCATGGCATCTCCAACGATCTCTTGGGATGGCAAGGCGGTGGAGTTTTCTATCTTTGGAACTCCTATGGGTCCTTAGGCCAGGGATGTTACGGGGCCTGGAGGCACGACGGCGCAGCTTAACCCTGGAACACCAGGCCAGGGTCCCTACGAGTCCTGGAGAAGTTAGCACCATCGTTCAGTTGTGTGTCGCTATGGCGAAGGCTTTCTGTGGGGGTGACAATGGGGTGTTGCGCACTCCTCTCCCCCAAAATCTCTGAGGAGAATGGCTGCCAAGAATTGTCATTCCCGAGTGCTTCGCCCGTGACGTACGTCTTGACTCCTGTCATTGTCAGCAGCACAAGACCAGACCGCCGCAGCCTCTCACATCCCGACAGACACCCTGGAAGAGGCTGCGGCTCGATGCCCCTTTGAATCAGAGCACCTGCCCATCTTCGAATACTGACCCGGCTCTGGACCAGACTATGGCTACGACTGACGACCCTACTGACGACCGCCACCATCTGCCAGCAACTGAAGGGGGACAGGACTCTTCCGTCTCCGCCTCAATGGCCGAGGATGTGTCGACCGACTCGTTGGCTGAGGTGGACGTCATGGAGTCCTCCCCCCTTCAAGCTGCGGAAGGCAGTCCATCTAGCCCTCTGCTCAAGGCCTCCACAGTTCGGCTAGATGTGCCATTTTACAAACACCTACTGACTCTCGGCGCCCACACCCGGTCGTACCAGCTCGGAGAATCGACCTACAAGACCCTCTGTGATCTTCTCCGGGCTGACGACCTGGGTGAGGCTGTTCCATCTAGCCTGACTGTCAGGAGGGAGGCAGTACATCTTCACTATCTATGAGCATTTTATTTTATGTTACCAGACCGCCTGGCTCCCTAAAACAGCCGCCCTGTCTCCTGTATCGTTACAGTTTCCAGCACATGAATATATGTCTGGCCTAATGACCCTCAGAGTGAGTGATGGACATAAAACCTTTTCCAAAAAATCCCTCTCTCTCTCTCTCTCTCTCTCCAGCACCATAATCTCCCTCTAACCTTTTTCTAGCCTACCACATGATGAATAGATAAGCTTCATAATTTGCTTAGGTAGGATGGGGCAGGCTAGACCAGAGATAAGGTAGATAAGACTGGCGATGGACGGTTAAGGAAGCTCCATAACGCCATTTCCTAAGCAATTTATTTTATTACACCTCGCTGTCCTGTGTTATACGAACCCTTTCAATATCACCATTCTCTGCACTGATAACCTACCAAAGGATGTTAATCAGCCATAGCCAAAAAATATAAACAGCTAAGGAAACGGTGTTAGGGAGCTTTCTTAACCGACGTGAATACGACTCAAGGTAAACTAAGTTGTCTTTTTTTTTAGTTAATCATTTCGTCAACAAAACCCCTTCCCTGCGATGATATGCTTTTTTATACTATTTCCTGAGGACTCTATGGTGAGAAGAGTGGTGAAGCGATTGATGAGGCGAGTGGAGCGAATGGTAAGGCGAGTGATGAAATAAGCGGTGAGGCAATTTGTAAGTGATGAAACGAGTGGTGAAGGGACAAGTGGTGAAGTGAGTGGTGAAGAAAGTGATGTGAATGTTGAGAAGAGTGGTGAGGCAAATTGTAGGAGAGTGATGAATCTCAATGAAATTTTGTGGAAGGGTGAGCCATGGGCCACGAAAGAACTAGTTAAATTTGGGGCTGATCCGGATCCAGTATTGGCGGAGGTTTGCGCTCTCTGAATGCTTTCCAGTTCAGAATTCATGTCTGCGTGATAAGGACGACGATGCAGATCGCCACAGTATTCGCTTTATTTTTCTTTATTTTGCCTTGAGAGACAGAAACACGAAAATGGCGTCCTCTCAGAGATACTTTTTGTTATAAACATCGGTGAATCATAGTGTATACTCGTATGTATATATATATATACTACCAGATGCCTTAATCCCGTAAGGGGTTGCCACAAACAAATCGCCACCTTGTCACCCTGTCCCCCGCCATTTTACTGGCCTGTTCCCAGCTCACACACCCCTCTCTCATATACCTCTCCACTCCATCCCCCCATCTCATCCTTGGCCTCCCCCTTCCTCTCCCCCCCCTCCACCTCACTCACATACGCTCTCATCGTCAGTCTCTCACTCTCCATCCTCTCTACATGGCCAAACCACCTCAGTGTGTTTCTCCTAACGCTTCCTATCACATCCACATCCACACCACAACGCTCCTTCACATCATTATTTGTCAGTCTGTCTCTCCATGTGACTCCACAGGCTTTCTTTCAAATAACTCATTTCCACTGCTATCACTCTTGACTTCTGTCCCTCCAATAAGTTCCAAGCTTCACTTCCATACATTAGAGCTGGTATCACAATACTGTCAAGTAGTACCTTTTTCACTTCCATGCTCACTTCCCTGTTTCTTATCACTGCTTTCAAGGAACCAGCAACCTTTCTTCCTTGCTGTACCTTTTCAATTACTTCACCCTCCAAACTTCCATTCTTACTCATCGCATTACCCAAGTACTTAAATGCACTCACATTTTCCATTTCCTCCTTATCCAACCTCACTGGACATTCACTGACTTCACTTCTCTCGAAGACCATAACTTCACTCTTCTCTACTTTCACCTTTAGATTCTGTTTCCTACACACTCTCCTAAACTCATCCACCAAGCCTTGCAGCTCCCCTTCGTCTTCACTTAACAACAGAGTATCCATCTGCAAACAACAGTCCGTTGAGTTTCCAAACACTGCCCTCTCTCATTAGGGCCACTCCAACATCCACTGCCCTACCTTGTATCTCTTTTATAACCCTATTCATATACAGATTGAACAGCCATGGAGACATAACACATCCCTGTTTCAATCCAACCTTCAAGTAGAAAAACTGACTCAGTTCACTATCCAAACACCCTGCAGTCTTAGCACTCTCATACATACTCGTCACAGCATTCATACTCCATATATTCTTAATAATATCCACAATCCTTGTCTATCCACCCTATCATATGCTTTCTCCAGATCCATGAAGGCCACATACAACTTCTTTCCCTTCTCTAGAAACCCTTCCACTAAAGATCTAAGAATGAATATCTGATCTACACAACCTCTTCGCGTCCTAAAACGTCCCTGTTCTCCTCCAACTAATTCCTCTATTACATCCCTAACTGTCAATATATATATATATATATATATATATATATATATATATATATATATATATATGTATATATATATATATATATATATATATATATATATATATATATATATATATATATATATATATATATATATATATATATATATATATTACTAATGGTCCGAATGAATTTTTTTCAACATTCGCGAATGTGAATCCTAATGCGAAAATGAACATTCAAAATTCGCGAATACAAATGCGAATGCAAATATTCTGTTTGATGGCACAGAAACTTGAGTTGTATTTGAGTTAATTTCACTGTAAGAGTTTCAGCCACGGAAAGGTGAATACACGAATTTCTGTCAATTTTCTATGTTACCAGGATGCGGAACGAGGTCCCAGCTCCTACAGGCATTTCCTGGGAATATCAGACGCGTCCTGGACGAACTTCTAACGAACCTTGAACAGACCACATCAGACAGGCGTTTTCTCTCTCTCTCTCTCTCTCTCTCAGAAATTCTTGAGATTTAGAGTATACTTTCTCGGTTAAAAGCCAAAAATCTGGAGATTACCCACTTTTTAACGAGAAATTTGGGAAATCTGTCGTAAGGCAAAGAATCTGGAAAAATCCATACTTTTCTGGGACTAAGGCAACACTTCATGACGCGGCAGCAGCCCTAGCTGGCTCGACAAGTTCCTTGGTTGGCAACACTAGCCTAGAACAACTGTTCACCTGTGCTTTTTACTCTTTATTTGAGTTTTCTATAAACTTTATAAATACTTACATTATTCATATTAAAAAATATTCGCATGACAGCATGCGAATGCGAATATTGAAAAAAAAGTATGCGAATATTTGCGAATGCGAATGTCTACGTCTTCCTTAGCCTTTATCATTCTTTTTCTGTGCCTGTCCTCCTCTCTTCCTATTTCTCCCATCTTTCCTGTCACTTCTTATTGCTTTTCTTTCCTTTACAGGTGGCTTTACATTGAGTGACAAGCCAAATGGTTTCCTGTAAGCCAAGAAACCACTTACAACGCTGGGTGGTAACCATATAACCAAACCATACGTGCTCCCTAAGTGTCAACAAGTGGGTTGGTGGAGGGTTAGTGCCCCTCCCCGTAAAACAGCTAACTCAAAGTCAAATGACCACCCCTTACAGGATTATGGCGGCTGGCTATAGATAGATAGATAGATAGAATGATCATATCATTCTTGGCCAATGGCCAACCCTTCCACAAAACTTCATCAAAATCCGTTCATAACTTTTTGAGTAATCCTGCTGACAGACAGACTGACAAACAAACAAACAAACACGGCGTAAAATATAACCTTGACGGAGATAAAAACACCACCACACGGTCATAATCATACACAGGACAACATGGTCTTGCCATAAACATCACTAAAGGGTCATGAAGCATTACTTGGTCATAAACACCCCCACAGTCATGATGCAACTCCAGAAAGGCGTAAATGTCAAATCAACACGTGGGCGGAAAGCAGCATCTCATCGTCACACACATTAAAACAACACATGTACTGTATGTTCATGATCGCTTTTAGTTATCAGATTTCCATTTCGTTAAGAAACACCAACCAGTTTGCATTGTTTCATCTTACGGACTTGCCAATGGTTATTACTGTTAGGTTCACGTTATTAGGGATCAGTCAATTGAAGAAGCAAGTATGTGAGTGTGAGAAACAAGAAGCTGTCTCCTGTAGACATGGCGAGCTACTGGCACTTGAAGTTTATCAATTTTTAAATAATTAGTGAAAATGGCAGGACAGATTTACTTACAGACTAGGAACGAAAACCAGTTTTTTGATGCTCCAGCTTTAGTAACTGGGATGCAGTCTATCTTACGATATAAGACTCCTTAGTACCTTTAAATTGTTGTCGAAACGGCCAGATGTGAGAGCAGGGGAAATCAGGAAGGTGACCAGGCAACAGAGAGAAAACAGAAACTAACATATTACGCGGGGATAAAGAACTATGTGCACTGAAGGCTGAAGCAGAGACAGAATATTAATACTGAATATAATATCAACGGTTGATCGTGACACACACACACACACACACACACACACACACACACACACACACACACACACACACACACTCACACACACACACACACACACACACACACACACACACACACACACACACACACACACACACACACACACACACACGCCACTGTTTTTCCTCTGGGTTCTGGCGCCCCCCGGGCTGAAAACCACAGCCCTAGAACAAAAACCCCTGGTATAAAAATCTCAGCTGGGAAAACATATTTGTATATTAATTCCGTTTTTCAATAGTAACCTATCCTGACTTAACTTAACCTAAAGGTAAACAAACCTTACTGAACCCAACAATCTTACCTAACCAAACAACCTAACCAAAGCCAACCGAATAACCTAACCAAAGGTAACTGAACAACCTAACCTAGGCTAATCATAAAGCCTAAACATAAGCTAACTGAATAACCTATCCATAATCCAGCCGAACAACTCCATCTACCCTAATCAAAAAACCTCACCTAACCAAACCTACCCTAGCCTAACTTCACCTAACCTAACCGAACACCTAACCTAACCTTGCAACAACTTAACTAAACAACCTAACCTAACCGAAACGAATGGCAACCTAACTGAAGAGCCTAACCTACACATACTGAACAGGCTAATCATAATCTGACCTAACAACTGATATTCATCTAACTTAACTCAGTCAAACCTTAACTTAGGCCAGAGGTTCCCAGACTATTGTTGGTTATTCACCACTTTTGCCAGAAAATCTGATGGTTCCTCTCTCGCTCCCGAGGGGGGATTCCATCCTCGCTCCCTCTTTGGGAGTATTTTTAAATAGACTCTCTTCTCTACCCATACCCTCGGCTGACTACCTTTCAAATGCTCATGCGTCAAAAACTTAACTCCTTTTTATTCACTTGCGATGGAGTGTTTACAACGCTGGTACAACGATAACAAAGGAGAGGTCAGACATCGACTACGGGACAAAATGACAATGTCTGTCCCAGCCATTGTTGTCGTTGAACCAGGTCCCTTACTTCCCTGTTCAGTCTCTAGTTAGTTTAGTGTTTTGAGAGGTTTTCCTACCGATTGGTGATTTTTTTCTTTCTTTTTTTTCTTTCTTTATCGTGCAGTATTTTTTGCGTATTCTTGCTGAAGTATTTCTCTGCATTTAGCCTATAAGAAGACTAATGTTTTGGAAAACATGGCAATTTGTATTTTTGCTTGTTTGTTTGTTTGTTTTGGTACTTTTTTTTTTTTTACGATCTTACGCTTAATTCTGTTTGGGGCATAGACTATATTTTAATGATAAACTTAGATCCATAATTTTAATACAGTGATATGAAAGAAATGCATTCGGGAGCTAATCGCCCACCATAATATGTTGTTGGCCAAGTCCAAGATTTAGGCCATATTATGATACCCTGAAGGTTTCATGTTGATAGCTCAAGCCGTTCATAAGATATAATGATGCTATAAGGCGAGCAGTAAAAACTAGTTGGCCTTTGGTAACCATTTTGGCGACCTTGACCTTGACTGCGGGTGCCCATTTTCTAATTCAGCCAATATTTTGGCCATATCTTGATACCCTGAAGTTTTCATGTTGATAGCTCAAGCCGTTCATGAGATATAATGGGAACGCACACACACACACACACACACACACACACACACACACACACACACATAGAGGCAGGCAAAAACATTATCGCTCGGCCTTCTAAAAGCGGGCTTCGATAACGGGCGTATGCTCCTCGGTCGAATCCACTACTGTATCCGGATGACCATTGAGTTGACAGAAAATCTGGTGAAATATATTTTTAAAAATGCTGGTGGGTGCCATCCCCATCCTTATTTGCCTTATATGGAAATTGTGGTGTCGTGGGCCCATTGCTGATATGCCGATTATATATATATATATATATATATATATATATATATATATATATATATATATATATATATATATATATATATATATATATATATATATATATATATATATATGCCTCTGGGGTAGAGTGGTAGTGTGCGTTTTGTATATGGGAGAACGAGGGTTCGCGCCCCTCCAAGCAGTGTTCACCCGACCACGCACTGCATTGACGGACGTAAGGGGTGCTGTGGTAGAATCAGTGTCGCGTACTATAAAGTATGCTTGCACCCAATCGCCTTGCGCGGGCCGATTACACTTGGTTCACAGACTACTGTACACACATACACAGCCACTCCAACAGTTCATTCGCCCGTACAAGCACTTCTCACCTACATAAAATATCTACTACACAGCCTAAGCCACTTGGTAGAGATGCATAGGTTGTATCGTCCCCACTTCGTTTGGGATAGGCCAGTCCTGCAGTGGACACTCAACGACTGATGATGATGAAACGGTTGATGACTAATATATATCTATCTATATACCTAGGCTGCTTCCCCCAAGGAAAGGGAGGTAGCCGAGACAGGACGACTCACTCTCCATTTACTCATCCATTCAAACACATTCATTCGCATCTTAGCCCCAAAGGGGAGAACGGACAGATCCTCACCGCATCACACCGCACAAGGGTCAACTGCGCAATGCAATCAGTGACATCCACAGCAGGGCCCGACAGCAGAACTGGTTTACCCCTGCCACATCATAACAGATCTTTAAAAATGAGTACGGTAATACCCGTCACAACACAGAGGCGTTATCGAGGGAAACAATGTCAAAATATCTAGACCAGTCTTAACAGCAGTAGTGACAAAACCCGTTATGGTGAGCGTCAAAACTCAGGATGATATTCAACATCAAGATAAGTCAAGGTTGTTCCCGCGGTATTTCAACCTATCTTGGTTGACCCTAACTTCACACTGTAAACACAAAGCGTACTGGCTTCCCAGCTGAAGTATACACATCCATGGTAAAGATCTTAGTGGGCTGTAACCAGTCTGATATAAATCGCGTGGATGGTAAGAACAATACAATATGATGAAGTCAATCATATAATCAAGCGATCAACTGAGCTCTTGTTTTGGGTACTCTCTCCAGGCACTAAAAATTGTGTTGAACAATGGATGTTCAAACGTAAAATCAGACCAGCTGCATGATAACGCGAAAAGTTTACCAGACACTAATTTATGCTGAAACACTAGCATGCGCAATCGACGCCAAGGTAGCATCTTACTATCCTTCGTGGTTGCCAGCATTCCTTTAAAGTTTCCCGCTGATCTGTAGGAAAGGCATTTTTGTTACCATTATTGCTTGTGGTAGGTGGGGGCGCTCACCATCCACTCACTCAATGTAGTGGTGCTCTCGGGTGTCTGCCCTGTCCTCTCCTTCATCCTTCTTTCCTTCCATCTTTATCTATCTTTCCTTCATTCTTTCCTCGTCCTTCTGCCTACGGGTGACTTTACACTCCCTCGTCTGTCTTTCATTCCTCCATTCTTTCCTCTTCCTTCTGCCTATGGGTGACTCTACACTGAGTGACAAGCCAAATGGTTTCCTGTACACCAGGAAACCATTTACTACGCTGGGTGGTAACCATATAACCAAATTTTGGCGCCTGGTGATTTAGTGGGTAATTATTGAGCTCCAATCGGATTGAGCCGGTGAAAGTTTATATCCAAGGGGTGGTTGCGGTTTATTGCTCACGTAATGCCACTCAGGGATGAGTGAGGTTGGTCACTCTCATCTTAAATGTCATGACCAACTGCCTAGCCCCGGGCTCCTACGCTCCTCATGGGGCAACGTAGGATTGGATGATGGATGGATGGATAGTGTTATTCCCAACACTTATATTGGAAAAACTTCATGATGGCTTATTGATATCAGTCGTGCATTAGTAAGAACACCCCTACTGACTGAAGGCATGATTCACTTCAACACACCCCGCCTGATACCTTGATTAATACTGTATTAGGAAGATTTACCGCCGCAGTCTCTCGGCGAACCTTCCAAAACATGTGGAAATAACTCATACGGCGGCATAAATTAGTCTGAGTAGGATTAAGTCACAACTACATCGCATCGCGGTTAGATTAGGTCCGTTGAGTTAGGTGTGAGCGAATTTGCTCTTTACGCATGATTTAGAGATCCGCGGATTTATCGCTACGTCCACGAATCTTCAAAATGAGAAGAGGTCTACTATCCTCACTCAGTCCAGCCAAGACGCACTGTAACTGTGACCTAACTCTCTTCAAACCTCTATGTACCATCATGTTGGGTGTTTCCTCACATTATGGAAAGTCCTCATTCATCTTCGTCTACGAGAGATGGCTGCGGTATGCTTTCTTAGTCAGAAGGGCAACCATAGATAAGATAACTCTGATCAGGTGATGAAAATTTAAAAATGACGAAGTGCATTTAGTGTAACAGTGGACATTAGGAATTCTATTAATATAATGAAGATGTATTGTAAATACATGAGCATTTTCTGAATCCAGTAAAACACCCTTGTACTCTTCCCCTTCACAATAAGTTGGTTAGACTGCAGTCGGAAAAAAAAAAAAAAAAAAAAAAAAGCATCTGAGACGTGCCCTTTAACTATTTTTATCATCATTCGAGATGCTAGATTTTGCAATGAATAACAAATAAGAATTATCAATAAAATAAATTTATATGACCAAGTTCAAGTAACTTGTTTCCAAACCTAAAAATGGAAGCTGGCAATGGAAAGGCCATTCATTCTCCTTATGTAGAAATTTCCTTTCCGTCATATTATCATAGTCTTCCAAACGTATGTATCCCCTGACGCTCCCAGGAAAGTATAACAGGATCGCCTACTGTATTAGTGGCAGAGATATATGCGCACTAACTCCAGGAAGTATCGCGAGGAGAGGCGATGATACCCTAAACGATTAATAAAGCATGTAATGTCCCGGAGAGATTAATTTGCACTGTCAGACTATTTGTATGATGACAATACCGGCTGGGAAACTCCACGAGCAAGTGATACCAACGCATCCTCATGAAGGCTGGTTTATGCACCTGACGTGACTGAATCATCTGGCATTTCGCTGTGTACCCATTTGCTGTGGTTTCAGACTCGTGGGAAGTCTGCGTCAGTATTTCACGAGCAAGTGTAAAGTACAAAGGTGATCTGCTAAAGCTCTGAAATATAATAATGTAGCATGAAACATGAGGGACGTGCTTATATTCTGGTTGGTAAGGTGTCATAGACTGTGAATACGTATTAGACTACAGCACATACTCGTATAATGATGCTCATTAACCCCGCAAACCAAGTGAGAAGAGTAGTATCATTTTATCAAGTTTGTATGCTCTCCCATCCCTTCCTTGCCGTGCCAGAAGCAGTAATGAAACTCTTATCTAACTGCACATACCAGAGTGAAAGTTATCGTCGATCTTATCTTTGAGTTTCCGAGTGGTAAATAATAACAGATTTACATCCTTCCCTTTCCACTCTCTCCTGGACCTATTCACTTTCCTATTCGAACGGGAATTTTCGTCGGAAATTGAGCTAAAATGTTTAAAATTCTCTCTCTCCCTCTCTCATATTCAGCTTATAATTTACTTTCTCAAGCTTTATCACTCCAACTCACACTCTCATTCTGTTACACTCTCTCGCCCACTCATATGGGTACCCTCCACTATTCATACTCATTCACCCATTCACTCGTAATTTTAAACACGCCCTTTCTCTTATATGCATACACTTGCTCGCGCTGACACTTGTCTCTCACAGACTTTCATCTTTTCACTCTCACTTACCTTCACACTCATTCACTTCCACTCACATTCTCACACAATCTCACTCTCCACATTTAATCGCAACCACTCACATTTTTTCTCATACACTGATGGTATTACACTTTGGCATTATTATCCTCTCTCTCTCTCTCTCTCTCTCTCTCTCTCTCTCTCTCTCACCAGGTCAGCAGCAAGGTGAGGCACATGATGGTGACGGATGGAGCCATGCCTGGGTAAAGATGGTACAGCTGGTCACACGGTATACGAGGGGTCACAGTGGCCTGCTGCGGTGTTCAGGGTTTGTCCAGGTGGTATCAGCGTTCACTGACACAGATCTCCACAGTTTACTTATCAAATAATTTTGAAATTTGGTGTTGTAGTGTTCCGGACAAGTTAATTGTTTCTAAGGTGATTTTGTATGAAGTGGATATCTAAGAATATAATCAATTAGCGTCCACTTCTAACCCTATTTTCTTTTTCTTTTTTTTTTTAAGGATTCTAAGTAGACACGTTGATGTGCTGCACAGTTTGCTGCGACCAGTGGATGGTATGCAGAATCTGGATGACAGCAGCGAGATGTGACGCGCCAGAGGGTGAGGCAGCGACCAGCCTCGGGGACACAGACAGCACTAAGAGCAGGGCGGCCTTGTAAGGGGCTCTGGAGGCCGGGGTGGGGTGCAGCGTTGCCAGGTGAATTTGCCCAAAATATCGTATTAAACCTGTCGAAATGCTCGTACTTGCATCTGTATTATCATACAGTCCTTTCATTCTGGATACGTACATAAACAATGGTTGCAATGGCCCATACAGACACACATATTTTTTTTGCTTGTGAAAATGCATTCATAATTAAACAAAATGTAGATAATTATATACCAAATGAAAGCTTAGAATCTATTTTGTGATGAAACAAACAAATTTAAAAATTGATAATGGGTAATCACACACAAAATATGAAATAAGTCACCAACTCTGGTCAAAAATGTGAACTAAATCACCAACTCTGGCCAAAAACATAAAATAACATCTTGTATATAACCACTGTACATGCAAAAAAAATTACATATATTTGAAAGCAGTGTTGGGAAGATGCTTGTATAATGGTGGTTCTTTACAGCTGTAGTTTTTTATGGTGTCTGATATAACACTGTGAACAGCATCCTTTGTCACATTTGGGACAGAAGTAACTGGATCGTCATCACTGCCTTCACTTACAGTAAGAGTATCACTGTCACTATCTACTGATTCACTACTCACATCATTGGCATCAATTTCTTCATCAGTAGTGCAGTCATGGTCCTCTTCAAGTTCCTCTAAAGAGTCAGAGACATCGAGAATTTTTTCATCACTGGCAACCATGCTCAACACTGGATGGAGGCTGTCTTATTTCAGTAGATCTTCACACAAAACAGCACTGTCATCTCCATAACTGCTATGAATATTACCCCTGAAACACTCATTTATCTGTAGACATACATAATTATTTGTTAGTTTACTTATAAACCTCCGAAATATGGTGAATTATAAAGGATATCATGCAGCCACTCACTCCTGGGGTAGCTTAAATATGGCGGGCACACAGCTGTCTTTTCTTTATCAAATAACTATAAGCTGTCTTATGATTGGTTGGCTGCATCAGCGGGAGGAAACGATGAGCCAGTAGTAGGGCTGGATGGATGACAAGTAGACTTGGATCAAAACAAACCCCAGTCTGTGTGATGACCGGGAGACTTGAGCAGTGGCGTCACCAGGGGGTAACTAGGGAGGGCTTAGCTCACCCAAATTAAGGACTCAGCCCCCCAAAAATTGCAGCCCCCCAAAATAATCTATCTATCTATCTATCTATCTATAGCCCGACGCCCTAATCCCGCAAAGGGTGGCCGCAGACAAAACGCCTCCAAGTCACTCTCACCCACCATTTGACTCCCCTCCCCCCAACTCAACCCCCCCTCCCTCAAATACCACTCAACTCCATCCCTCCACCTCATCCTCGGTCTACCCTCCCTCTCCCCCCCTCCACCTCACCTACATACACCCTCTTAGTCAGTCTTTCATTCTCCATCCTCTCCACATGTCCAAACCACCTCAGTGTATTTCTCCTAATCTTTTCAACCACATCCACATCTACCACACAACGTTCCTTCACTTCTTCATTCGTCAACCTGTCCCTCCATGTCACTCCACATGCTCCTCTCAAGTAACTCATTTCCACTGCTCTCACTCTTGACTTGTTCCCCTCTTGCAAGGTCCACGCCTCGCTTCCATACGTCAGGGTAGGGATCACAATACCATCATGCAGTGACTTCTTAACTTCCATACTCACCTCCCTATTTCTCATCACTGCTTTCAGTGTGCCAACAACCTTCCTTCCCTGCTGTACCCTTTCACGTACTTCATCCCCCAAAGTTTCATCCTTACTCATCACACTACCCAAGTACTTGAATGCACTCACATTCTCCATATCCTCACCATCCAACCTCACTGCACACTCTGTGACTTCATTCCTCTCAGACACCATAACTTTACTTTTGTTTACATTAACTTTCAGCTTCCTCCTCCTACACACTGTCCCAAATTCATTCACCAAACCTTGCAACTCCCATTCATCTTCACTCAACAATACTGTATCATCAGCAAACAGCAACACCGGAAGCTTCCAAATCTCACCCTCATTCATTAGGGCCACCCCCACATCCACTGCCCTACCTTGTACCTCCTTTACGACCCCATCCATATATATATTAAACAGCCATGGAGACATTACACACCCCTGTTTCAGTCCCACATTGAGATCAAAGAACTCACTCAGCTCACCATCCACTTGCACCGTAGCCCTAGCTCCCTCGTACATACTCTTCACAGCACTCAACAATTTCCCCTCCACTCCATATATTCTTAATAATAATAATAAAAAATCACCAGCTTACATAGTATGCTTGCAGCTCGGCATTGACCCACCTAGCTTTCCCCCAACTCCCTACCTCCAATCCACTTTTATTCGTGCATCCATATTAGTTTAATACAATATTATTTATAGCTATATAATGTGATTAGTTATTCACAATTTACGTAAACCTATGACTCAAATCATAATAGTTAGTTTCCCATATACTTTTTCCAAGCTTGGTTTTCTTTGAAATATATTTATTGCACAAAGAATGCAAGATTGTATTACATTTATCAGACTTATTATATATTTACAATATATAATATGGTATATATTAATCACGGAGCTTTAAAATTGGATTATGCAGTCTAAAATATCTGATCTATGCAATTTTTCACAAATTCGAATGTTCAGAGTATTGGAACTGGGAATGTTTGTTTACATTGAGAAGTGTCTGTGAACTGTGGCTAAATCCTGTGTTGTTTTCGGTTTTATTTGAATGTATTGGTTTCAGTGGCTGTATAGACGTTACTACGTTCCGGTATATTGCTAACCACCTCACTGTACCAGATCATTTTTGTTTTTACAGATATGAGATCTAGCCTATACTCTATACAAAGAGTCAGCAGTACTTGGTTCAGTCGACACTCGACTGTCAGAACTGAATGTCATTTCCCTTTTATAGGCTATTCTACAATAATACATTTGGGGATATCAGCCAGCAGCCACTCAAGTGATGAAAAGGTCATTTAAAAATCCTCAGGGACAGGATGACATAAGGATATTCTTTCTCACCCGCACCTCCAAAGATGACTCAGATGAATGCCAAGAAAAAGTGGCTGTTATTGGGAATGAGGTGCCAGAAGCAACCCCAGATAACCCCAAAGCTGAACCCATTCAGACATGTGTAAGTAGCCCTATATCAAACTATTTCAGTAGTCATTTTATGAAGCTTAGGCCAGGATTTTTTTTATTGATTTATTTTTAAATTGACTAGGCCTATGCTATTTCTCATTGTTGCAAATATATTGTCCTAAACGTACAGAGTGGGAAAGTAGGCTAAAACTCTCTCTCTCTCTTTCTCTATAATATATATTATATTTTCTCATTATTTTTTTAGCCACCGCCCAGCACAAGTGATAACCTTGATATACCTGCTGAAGAACCGGCACGAGATCTATTTTATAATTTTTGTTTTTTTGTGAATGGCTTTGTTTTCCTATCACAGTACCGGTAATGGAAGATAAATCTTGGCAATTATATCTATATACTTTGAATAAAGAGCTTCTTTGAATTATCAAATTTAATATGGTAAGACTAAGAAACCGTTATGATACCACATAATACTAGCAATTGAAGAAAAACTATTATCTGCAAAAAAGCTTTATACAATTACCTTGTACACATTATATCATAAGGCTTACTGATACCTGGTATTAGGCCCATCAATATTCATGTGTCCTATAAGTTTTTTTATTAATAGCCTGTGAGACCTTATTTTACTTTTTCTTCATCTATAGGCCTCAAAAATGCCCCTAAAACTGCTCAATTTCCGAAAAACTTTCCGGGGGGGCTTACAGCGCCCCCCCCCCGTACCCCCCAGCTGCATAGGCTCGCTTCGCTCGCCCCCCCCCTTCTACCTACACCAGGGCTACAGCCCCCCCAAAATCTGACCCCTGGTGACGCTACTGGACTTGAGTTGGGCCAAAATTATGGTCTTACGAAGTCTGCCGGTCGGGCCGTTATTTTGGCCCCACGGAGTATAATGGTTCATTAAAAAATCAAATTATTGTACATCTCCATTGAATTATTGTACAAATTCCTGAATTATCGTATTATCGTACAGGTGGTATTGTACATCGTACAGACGGTCAAATTATCGCATTGTACGATAATTATGGTACGCCTGGCAACGCTGGTGGGGTGTGGTAAAATGGGGGCGGACCAAGTTAGCAGAGATGACTCACTCATTCATGGGTCACTCAGCCATTCTTAACTAGAACAGTTCAAATCAGACTTCTTCCCATTGTATCCAAACCAATTCAGTCCTCCGGCACAAATGAACAATAGCAAGAGCGTTTACCAAATTTTATAAGAGAGGTATTACTATTCACTGTATTTTGTTTGTCGTGCCATCATATGCAATTTAGCATATGCAATTTAGTCACCCATTTGTGACTAGAGAGTTAGACATAGAGATAGGTTCCTAAATACCAATGTATGGGTTTCTCGGTCTGTCAGAACAATTGCACTGGGAGGAAGAATGTTTCACTTTCTAATAATATGAAGACTAACGTGGTCTTTAGTGAGCCCTTTTTAGTAAGTTCTGACATTTACTGCGTCTGTCTACCTACATCTGTCTCCGCCTGTCTATCCATCTTTATTCTCTCCGACAAGGAGAGTATGTTTTCACCCCTGTTGTTTGTTTGTTAGCAGATTTACTCAAAAACTGAAAAAAGAGATTTAGACTAAATTTGGTGGGTAGATAGCCCATGTCCCATGGAACAGTCGATTAACTTTTGGGACCGATCCGGATCGTATTACAGATTCTTGTTCCGGAAAATGCTTTTTGCGAACCCTAATCAGTGATGACAAACCCTAGCCTATTATGAAGAGTGGTTTGGAAATTACGTTGCCCTTGTCGGAGAGATGCGCTTCATTGATTGCCCGTGTAGTTTAATCATTTAATTATTAATTACTGA